>NC_056725.1:1020701794-1021059472 GCF_019279795.1 Protopterus annectens
TCAGCAATTTCTTTTGTCTGTTTTAAAGCAAAAGCTTGCTTCCCTTCCTGCTTGTGCAGAGGATAAGGAACTTCAGGATGTTTTGCATGCTACTGAACAGGTTAACAAGCATAGCTTACATTGTGGTTTTGATGCTTTGGATGCTTCTTGCAGGGCTGCTGCCTCTGGTACTGTGATTAGGAGACATGCCTGGCTTCGTGAACAAAGCTTACCTGAACAGGTTAAGGCTAAGTTATTAGATGCCCCTGTTCAACAAGATGTTCCTTTTGGTTCTAAGGCTGAGGAAGTTATTAAAAAGATGGAAGAAAAGGCAAAATCCATGCAGACTGTAAAAGATTTCTTGCAAGTTCAGCCTCCTAGATTTTCCAGGAATTGGCCCTCTAAAAATTGGTCCTTTCCCACGTCTGACAGGCCTCAAAGGGGAAGATATAGGCGCCCAGAGGTCGTGGTCAAGGCCAGACCTCTTACAGATCTAGACAATGGACTGCTTCTTCACCTAGAAGGGGAGAAGACAGATCCCAATCTCAAAGAAAGCAAACTCAATGACTCTCTCGGTTGGGCTTCAGGACCCCTTCACCTGGACGCCTCTCGGAGGAAAACTGTCTCTTTCCAGAAATTGGACTCATATTACCCAGGACAGATGGGTATTGGACGTGATTTTAAAAGGTTACAAGTTCCACTTTCACACTTTGCCAAGGACTCACGGTTGGCCAGATCTGCCAAAACTTCAATGGTCAGAGGCCTTAACTCAAGTGGATGCTCTTCTGGCCATGAGAGCCATAGAGCCTGTTCCACTCTTGGAATTGGGAAAAGGGTTTTATTCAAGGCTGTTTCTGGTTCCCAGAAAACAAAACTCATGGAGACCTATTCTGGACCTTTCTGTGTTAAACACCTTTTTGGAAATTCCAAAGTTCAAGATGCTTACTCTGCAACAGCTAATTCCAATGCTCTCTCAGGACGCCTGGATGGTGACATTGGACTTAAAGGAAGCCCATTTGCATATCCCTATCAGGCAAGAATGCAGGAAATTCCTCAGATTCAAGGCAGGTTCGAGGCACTTTCAATTCTCTGTTCTGCCCTTTGGTTTATCTACTGCGCCCAGAGTCTTCACCAAGTGCCTGGCACCAGTAGTGGCTTACTGCAGACTTCAGGGGATCCAGATTTACCCCTATTTGGACGACTGCCTTATTCAGGCAGACAGCAAAGATCTTCTGCTTCAACATCTGGACTTTGTTCAACGTCTTCTCCTACTACTGGGATTCTCAGTGAACATAAAAGTCACATTTCATCCCTTCTCAACAAATGGTATTCTTGGGAGCCCTCTTAAATACAACCTTACAAAGGGCCTTCCTCACTCCAGAAAAAAACTCAGCTGGCTTCTACTTTCAACACCTTGGCAACTCTATCTCATCTCACTGCAAGGAAATTCCTGCAGGCTCTGGGCTACATGGCTTCCTGCATTCTGTTGATTCCAAATGCAAGGCTTCACATGAGAAAGCTTCAATGGTATCTGAAAAGTGTATGGTCACAGCATTACCACGATCTGGATATTCTGATTCCTCTGATCCCCTGCCTCCAGAAGGAGTTCCTCTGGTGGTCCAGGGCTTGCACTTTAAACGAAGGAAAACCTTTTCGTCTCCCTCAACCTACTCAAATCCTAACCACGGACGCCTCGGATTATGCTTGGGGAGCACACTTTCTAGACAATTGCCAGCAGGGAACCTGGACAAAGGACCATCTTCACTGGCACATCAATCTGAAAGAAATGTTGGCAGTTCAAAATGCCCTTTTAGCTTTCAAAAACCTTTTACAACCAGGGCATCTGCTAATTCGCACAGACAACACCACGGTCTTGTGGTACATCAACAAGCAGGGGGGTTCTCATTCATACCCCCTTTGCAGACTAGCTATGGGGCTATGGGACACAGCTCTAAATTTGAATCTGCATCTCCAGGCTCAATTCATTCCAGGGAAACAGAATCTCTTAGCAGACAGCCTGAGCAGAAACATTACAGATCCTCACGAATGGATGCTAGACACCAACTTGTTCAACAGGATTACTGCAGTTTGGGGATGTCCCCAGATAGATCTGTTTGCATCCCATCTCAATCATCAGCTGCCTCGCTTTTGCACCAGGTCCTTCCACAAAACAGCATGGAGAGTGGATGCCCTGTCCTTCAGCTGGAGAAGCCTTTCAGCATATGCCTTCCTCCTCTTCCTCTACTGCCTCGGGTACTACTGAAGATAAAACAGGACAAGCCCAAGTTCCTCATCTTGATTGCTCCAAATTGGCCTCGACAGTTTTGGTATCCAACCTTAAAGCTCCTGTTCTCGTGGCCTCCTTGGATTCTCCCACTGAACCCTTCGCTTCTGTCCCAGCATCAGGGTCAGTTACTACATTCCAATCTCAAGACCCTTTGCCTGGCAGCTTGGCTCTTCAAAGGAATTTGATTTCCTCTAGTCTTCCCAAACAAGTTTTGGATGTTCTTTTGGAAGCTAGACGGCCTAGCACTAGGAAATCCTATGCCTCTAAATGGAAGAGGTTTTCTATTTGGATGCAGGACCGAGGCTCTGATCCTCAGGTTCCTGATCTCTCCTCTATTTTGCTTTACCTTCGAACTTTTATCTAAAGCACTTTCCTTTTCTTCCATTATGATACATGCTTCTGCTATCTCTGCGCATTACAGTTCTGATCCTCCTGTTTTTTCTCATCCTTTGGTGAAGCAGTTCTTGAGAGGGGCTAAAAATTTGCGGCCTCCAAGGACCCCTCCTGTCCCTGCCTGGGATCTTAATTATGTTTTAGAAAAACTTACTTTGCCTCCTTTTGAGCCTGCTGCATCTTCAGATATTAAGTTTCTATCCTGGAAGTCTGTTCTTTTGTTAGCATTGACCTCTGCCAGAAGGGTGTCAGAGTTGCAAGCTCTCATGGCTGTGGAACCATACCTTATTTTCCATCAGGACAGAGTATCCTTGAGGGACCAATCCTACTTTCATGCCTAAGGTGATTTCGAAAGTGGCTTTAAATCAGACAATTCACCTTCCTACTTTCTTTCCAAATCCTCAAAATAAAGGGGAAAGGATTTTGCATTCATTGGATGTGCACAGACAGTTACGATTTTACTTGGACAAGACTAAAGATTTCAGAAAGTCTAACCAATTGTTTGTTTCCTTTGCCTCCAGTTCTCTTGGAAAACCTATTTCTAAACAAACTATTTCCAAATGGATTGCTTATGGAATCAGATTTTGTTACACTCATCATGGGAAACAGTTTCCAGGGACCATTAGAAGTCATTCTACTAGAGCAGCTGCTACTTCTACAGCTTTCCTCAGAGGAGTCCCTACCAAGGATATCTTGAAGCTGCCACTTGGAGTTCTGTG
Organism: Protopterus annectens; assembly: GCF_019279795.1. Taxonomy (NCBI): domain Eukaryota; kingdom Metazoa; phylum Chordata; order Ceratodontiformes; family Protopteridae; genus Protopterus; species Protopterus annectens. The sequence goes on from NC_056725.1 coordinate 1,020,705,173, forward strand.
CATACTTTTTCCAAGCACTACAATCTCCCCTTGTTTTCTAAGTCTAGGGCAGGCTTTGCCTCTGCTGTCTTGCAGGGTATTCTTGCCTCCCCTTCTTCTATCTAAAGCCTCCTCCCTCTACACTGCTTTGGGATTCCACCCTACAGTTATGACTGCAACAGTGAAACACGAAGAACATAGTACAGTTGTGTACACCTACCATAAATGTAGATGTTCGAGTGTCTTCACTGTTGCAGTCGGGGTTTCCCTCCCTCCTATCCCCTCTTTTTTCTCTAATTTGTGGTGTATTTGTGTTTCCTTGTTGGATTCATTTTTTGATTTGTTGGGGACTTCTGACATCTAGGGCAAGAAAGGCTGGAGAAGATGGCGTCGGCTGAGGGCTATGTACCAAGGCGTACTGACGTCAGGATAGCTTATACAGCCGACGCCGGACCCAGACTTTGGGATTCTGGCCGACCTCGGGCTGCCTGCCGGCAGGAGCACCCTACAGTTATGACTGCAACAGTGAAGACACTCGAACATCTACATTTATGGTAGGTGTACACAACTGTACTATATATATATATATATATATATATATATATATATATATATATATATATGATCCTTACTCTACACTTCCTGTCAGTCAACCAACCATCTGGATACATATATATTCACTTCTGAGTTTTTCAGAACTTCAATAAAAACTTCATGGGAGGTAGAATCAAAGGCCTTCGCCAGATCCAAGTAATCCACATCCACTGACACACCCTCATCAAACAAAATTTAAGGCTCGTTCATAAAGTTTATCAAATTAAGAGTTACACGACTTTCTAGTAATGAAACCAGGTCGGTGAAGTCCAACATTTAATGGAATGATAAACACAGTAGACATTCAAAACATTTAACCAAAATATACACTTAAGACTTATTTGTCTGTAGTTATCAAAAGGCAAGCTAGTGAGGAAACATGCCTTTAAATGTGACTTGTATTACTTTAGCTACTTCTGCCAGTGCAGCGTCATGAACACCATTAGAACACTTACTTGGCTATGAATTCAAGCCTTTTTTGAAGATGTGGAAGGACAGTTAGTACTAGCATCTTTAAATGGTGATTTGCTCTTTACCCCTTCTCATGATATCTTCAAAAGCTGCAAGAGAATTGTAAATCAGAGCAGTGAATTTGCTTTTTGTTGTACTCTTTCAAGGTATAAGGGAAATTACCACACAAAACATTGGCCATTCTGTTTAGGACAGAACAATTCAACTAAAAAATACCTTTGAAAGAAAAGTACAGGCTTCTATGGATGAAAGAAATTCAGGCAGGCAGCAAGCAATGCAGAGGGAAAGAGTATCACATCTCCACTCAAGTTACAAGTGAAATGGATAGTACTGAGTATGTAGCACTCCACTCTTTCTTATCCAATTCCCTTTCACTTTTTCAAGCAGAGTTGGTTTGGCATAGCCACAGTTTGTTTACAGGACAGAACTGTATTCCCACTCTTTTGGGCATGCCTTCCCTGTCCTACGTAGGTCAGAGTAATTGTGATGCTGGAACAGTATGAACAATGAGGCCATAGAAGGGGGTTCCCAAGCAAGAGTAGGGAAGGGGTTTCTACCATTATTTTTAGTGGCAAAACTTGCAAAAAAAAAAAGTATGGTCTGAGAGACTCCTTGCTTAACATAAATTAAAAAGACGTGCTTGCCACTCCATATGTTCCTTTTCACAGGGATTGTAGGCAGTTCCTTTTATCCTTCACCCAGTGTGTTCAGCACCAGTGTTTTTAATCTCGGAAATAAAGGGAGTTAACATATCAGACAACTGTCCAGTAAGCATATATTTTGATGGGTTCCAAGCGGTCTTGTACTTCACCTGGACTGCCATCATTTTAAGCAAGTGGGACCTTTTTTAATTTTTTGTATGAAGGGGGAGGGTACAAGTGCAGTTGGCTCCTTATGCTAAACTGCAGTGTCAGTTTTTGGTAAATTAATCCATTCATCCTGTGTGGCAATGGTCCACAGCCTTCTTGCCTTTTAGCTTCAGAGGGGAGTATGAATATTTGTTCAGCTGCTGACACTGACTAAAATGTTTAGGGATTTTAATACTGTAGCAGGAATGGCCCTTTTAAGTCTGTGCACAGTTAAACTTAATGAAATTAGTATTGCTTCAGTGTTTCCCAAGAATACTCTTATAGAGACATAGTTCACACGTGGTTACCTTTATTGGTAGCATATTCAAGTATGCATGGAAGTTATTTTATTAGTCCATTTGCCTCTATTAATATTGTACATTTCTAGGTGTTTTTGTTCCACATTACAGATTGCTGTAGCATATTGCTGTTTATGTTTGTCTGCTGGGCACACATTAGGTGTAGCTATTTGAATAAGTAGTGCTACTGTATCCCTTTTCTTCAGCTACATAATATGTTTTTCAAGTTTACAGCTTTTACGTATCTTTATGCATACCTTTTTTCATACGTTATAACCCATACAGTCCAGCAGGACATATGAACAAATACAAAAATTATATCTAACCAAGGTAAGAAAAATACATAAAGAATAATATGCAGTTGGCGGAGTGAGATTTAAGGGAAGGCAAGAATTTAGCAGTTATGTAGTATTGCAGTAAATTACAGTTGTTACTGTTAAGCTTTTTCATTGCCATTAATGTACATAAACACGTTACAGTTAAAAATGTGGTGATTTAATAAATTTTTTTAAAAATGATGTAACTAGAAGCCAGCATAGGAAGCCCCATAAATTAAATTAAATACATTTAACTCTTTAAGGAAAAAAATACTTGAAACATTTGATGTTTTTTCTTGCTATTTAAATGTAGCATGATGCTATCATTGTAACAAACAAAAAAAAAACAAAAAAAGATGATTGGTAGTTACTAAATGCAAGTTCTTTTTTGCATTTATATTGAAGTATGTAAAGCTGAAAGTATAATTATAATTGGCTTATTTCCAGGGAATTACAAAACTGAAAAATTCCTAACAAAACTTGACAACACTGAAGATTTTGATCAAACTTAAATCATTGTAGCTTATTTGAATATTTCCATATTTGTATAATGTGTAAATAAACTGAACTGTTTGCAGAATAGTAACAGATGGGTAACCACCTCTCATGTTAGCCATCAATTTAAGGGTTTATCAGTAATTTAATAACAGTTAACATATACACTGTGTTGTTTTGTCTTTTCTCGGTTAGGGGTCGCCACAGCGGAACTCCGGTCCGCTAATGATTGGCAGTAGATTTTCACTGTGCCGGGTTGCCAGCTCGATGCCCAACCTTCAACAAAGGCACGCCCATTCACATATGTCTTTCGTAATGCCACTCGACCCGTGGGGAGGACATGCAGACTCCACACAGAAAGCACTCCCCGCACTCCAGCCGAGAATCGAATGGGAGAACCTCTTGCTATGAGGCAACAGCGCTACCGCTGCACTACCGCGGATCCTAGTTAACATTTACACTGTGACCCTTCTTAAATTGTAAGAATAACAACTTAGATAAAAGTTTTATGCAAAGTCTGTGTCCAAACCTCAACACATATTGGAAAGTATTGTTAATTTCTTTTATTCTAGATGGAGGAGTGAATGTAGGTATCTTAAAACTTACTCTGCAGGTATGATTTAGTACATTGGTATATTTCTACAGCCCCAGCAAGGCACGCCGCTTGGTATTAAATTTGCACAGTTTTCTATTTCTGTTTTGAGTTGATTAGTCAGTAAAGCATATTAATTGCAGTTGTCATATAATTAGGAGGCAGACTGTTAGTTGTAGGTTGATCTAGGAGCTGAAGTCTGTTCACTCATGGAAGATGTGCCTCTGCCTTTCCTGCAAGGCCTTCCAGCTTAATGTTTCTCTTTCGTTTTTTTTGGGGGTTTTTTGCCAGACACCCTGTTTGTTCTTGGTCCTGCAGTCGTCCCACAGGTGATGGTTCCAACAGTGACTGGTACAGTGAACATAATACAGTAATGATAGGAGCTTAGTATAAATGTAGTTGTTCAGGTACTTTCACTGTTACATTTCATGTTCTCTCCCACTTTCCACTGTACTACTTTCCTTTGATCTGAAGATGGGGGTGGGCATGCCATCATGTCTTCCTTCAATTTCTCATCTCCCTGCCAGGCACCTTTCCCATCTTTAACCTTGCTGAATTATGCCACAAGAGAAATTGGGGACCTGTGGGCTGACGTGTGTCGCAAGGGTATGTTCCCTTTTGGTCTGCTTTGCTCTGATGCTAGACTCTTCTATCCTGGCTTTTACAGACGCAGAAAGATCTGAGGATGACATCAGCCAGTGCGCCTCTCGTACCACCAGTGGTTTCGAGGAAAGGTACAAGTTTAGAATTCAGACCGGCCATCAGGCTACCCACAGACAGGATATTTCACAAGTGATGAGGACAACCTTTAATGTACTCAAGTACATTTATGCTTTTCTTAACACAAATGTACTTTATTCAGGTTCCCAACTTGCATGGTATCCATCATTCTTACTGTGCTTCTGGCAAGACTCCATTTAAATAAGATCCAGTAGTACCTGAAGAACTGATGGGAACAACCTTCACAACCCCTGGAGAAGGAACATTTCCATTCTAACATGCATACAAAGAGTGAGTTTGCCCAGTGAGGTTCACGAATCAGAGCTAGTGTGGGAATACCTTTTCTGCCATGCAATCAGATTGCAATTAGTGATGCTTTGGATATTTCTTTTTTGGGAGTACACCTACAGCCAGTCAGTGGTCCCGGTACAGAGAGAGAGAAAAACATAGCATGAAAGGAATGTTAGCAGTAATAGCCCTGAAGACTTTAAACTAGCTTTGGAGTCTGAGTCCTGTACTTGATAGCAGACAGCACAGCAGCCATTGTACATAAGCAATGCATTCGTACTCCCCTTCGAACACTAGTCATGGAAGCCTTAGTCTTGCAGCTGTGCATGAATTTCAGGGCTAAATGCATTCCCTTGGAATTTTGGAAAGTGGCAGCTGTCTGTAACATATGAATGGTTGGCAATCACAAATGGCATCTAAGTGTCATTTTCAGCAGATAGGCATTATAGTGGAGGTCACCAGAAATGGACTTTCTTCTGCAGTCGCAAGTTTGCAGACTTCTGAGTGAGGTTTCTGTTCTAGTAAGGTATGACAAAAAATAGATTTTTTCCTGTAGAATTTACCTTTTTCTCTCCAATACCCACCGTAAACTTATCTGATAAGAGTTTTGCAGATAGTAACACTGATGATTTAATTGGTTGCTTTCTGGCCAGGGCAACATTGGTTGTCTTCTTATTTGCAGCTAGCAAACGATTGCCTTTACATTGTCTAATGTATTGGACAGACCTTTTTCCAAGCACCTTGTGTATCTTTTTGATATTGACATCATGGAGAACAAGTTTCAAAGCCATATTAGGGCATATTTTGGTGAAGCCATAGTTTCACAGCTTTTCTCAAGGGAGTCTTCACCTATGCCATCCTGGGAGCAAGTACCTTGTCATCTATGCACACTTCCTGCAAGCATTATATGAGGGCTGCCTCTAGATCCTGGACAGAATTTGCATCTGCTATCCTGAAGTAACTTGCAGGTTACCAGCAGTCACCCCATCCCATTCTTACTAATTTTGAGTCTTCTGAATAAGTAAGAACTGCAGTGCTAAGTACTGTCATGAACATAGTACAGTTGTTTTGGGAACTTACCCTAAATGTAGATGTTGAGTAGTTTCACTGTTGCAGTCCAAGCTTTCTCCTCCATCTCATTTTAGCTTCTTACACTTTCGCTGAGCTGCAGTCTTTGTGCTAAAATGGAATCCTTATCCCTAGGTTATACCTAGATTTCTCCCTTATTAACTCCATCCTGGTTTCCTGTTGAAATGTTGACACTCAAGGGTGCTGACAAGCTGGGAAAAAAAGATAACACAGGAGAAAAGAGGGTCTTGAAGATTCCCCTTAAAACCTTTTTGCGGGGGGGAGGGGGGGCAAGCTCTCCAGATCCCTGAACTTGTTTATACCAATTCTGAGATTACCATACCTTGGAAAAAAGGGAATATTCTGAGAAATGGCATCTTGGATTTGTTATATGCAAGTCCAGTCTTTCAACCATTCAGTCTCTGCATTTTGGGACTAGCTGTAGCGGATTCCGACATTTCAAATTGTTTCCTTCCACCCTTCATTTGCTGTCCTTCCTGGCAGAATGGGATTAGTGTTTATTGGAGTAGTCTGGGCTAGTGGTGGATGTTCCACCAGGGTCTGGTAGTGGGGGCTTCTACTGGCGGTTGGCTTTGGCAAGAAAGATCTAAAGACTGCATTGGTGGACACACCTTTTATACTACTAACTTATTCGCATCTTGATGGGGAGGGCTTTGGCTGAAGTCCTGAGAGAGGGTAAGCCTCAGGAAGACTGAACAGCTGCAGGCTATCTGCAGACAGGGCATCATAAAAAGTGAGAAATGCAGCAGTGAAGCTACTTGCACATCTACATTTAGATTAAGTTCCTAATGTTATTTTTTAACAATGTGACCCTTCACATTAGGGAGACCAGGAAAAGAGATGCTGTCTAACAGAGGAGGAGAAAGTCTCCATTTGATGCTACAGTTCCTGTTCTCTAGAGGTTTTAGGAGTGTCCTTTATATTTCATATATTGTTTCACAATTGACATGCCTCTCAGGTAGAGTTCATTTTTCTGCATCTCAGCATATCTACCTCATGATCCATTTCTAACAGTCCATGTATTTGTAAGTGAGCAGTGACAACCCCAGGACACCTTTGTTTTGTTATAGAAAAACAAACTTATGAGCTGTTCAATCCACCTTAATCTACTCCTGTGAAGTTCAAGTCCTGGAAGACAGTACTGTAGCTGTAACTTTAGCCAAAGGGATTTTTAAGCTGCAGAGTTTGATGTGCAGGGAACCCATCACAGGTTTCTTCCAGTGATCCTGTGAGCCAATCTTCCCATGTCCAGAGTGGTCTCCAAGATCTTTAGCCAGGGCATTCACCAAAAGCCAGAAAATAAGTGAAAAGATCCTACACTTATCAGACATCCACAGCCAGCTAAGGTGTCTGTCTGTGTCTGTCTGTGTCTGTCTGTGTCTGTCTGTGTCTGTCTGTGTCTGTCTGTGTCTGTCTGTGTCTGTCTGTGTCTGTCTGTGTCTGTCTGTGTCTGTCTGTGTCTGTCTGTGTCTGTCTGTGTCTGTCTGTGTCTGTCTGTGTCTGTCTGTGTCTGTCTGTGTCTGTCTGTGTCTGTCTGTGTGCATGCGCGCATGTGTAATACATATCTGTATAGATTGAAAGATGTATCTGTATATATGTGTGTGTGTGTGTGTGTGAATGTTTATGTAAAATATATGACCCGAGGACTGTACCCAATTAGGACTGTCATTTTTCTCTGACCTTGGCATACAGGTCACGTCATTCAACAGATAAAGCATTTTTCTAAACAGCTTATTAATGGCATTTTGTTCTGTTAAAAATTTGGGGAAACCTGTACAGGAGCTAGTAAAAGCACTTTTGCCACCATGGCAGTCTTTTTTGAGGACTGTTGTACACACAGTATTTGACTCTGATGCATGATTTCCCAAGCTTAATATTCTTTCATCCAGTCCAGAACAAGGCCGGGTTTAATCACTACCATCCTGAATGGCCTTCAGCGAGCTTCCACCTCCCCAAGTAGGCATTGCTTTAGTAGTTTAGTTTTCCATTATGTCCTGAATACTGCCACAGTAAAGGTATATGAAGAACATAGTACAGTTTTGTGAGCATAGTCCTTATAACAATACATGTTTGAGTAATGTCATAGTAGCAGTACTACCTCCCTCCCATCTTCCCAATGATGTCCTTCCTTAGTCTCTCATTATTTTCACAGCTCCACAGGGAACAGTACCTAGGGAAAGGATCCTTTTGTGATCACTCTAGACCTGAATTGAAAAATTACATGGGGTGAGGGGGTTCTCCTCTCTCTTTTATAAAGGTCATATATTTTTTTTCTCTCACGTGGTGTGCGTGTGTATCAGTGTGTACATCTGTGTGTGTGTGTGTGTGTGTGTGTATATATATATATATATATATATATATATATATATATACACCCACACACATAAAAAAATATATGTAAACTTATATAATTGTCGAGTGGAGAGCCCTTTCCTTCCTTTCATAGGGCATTTCTTCTTTATTCAGTGGTAGATTAGGTGGGCTGATTTTCTGAAATTCTTGCCAGTATGGTGGATATTGCTTCTTGCCAAGTGTCACGAATACTATGGCAACCTACTCCTATTTGAACATCTGATGCTCTGGTATGTACTCACTCACCTGTACTTAACATTTTTTGATAAGCTTGCATGCCTCGTGAGAAAAGGCTTACAAGAAACTAGCTAGAAGCAGTATTTAAATTCAGTTTAATTTGCTTGTTTTATGCTCACTTGCAGCCACTAAAGATGCATCACTGAAAAAAATACTCTTTCTCAGATGCACACTCAGTATGCTTTCACAAGAACACAGTTGTGAGTTTTGGAGAACTTAAAAACTTATTTCTCCAGAAATTAACTACATTTTACATAATGGTAATCTAATGTAAAAATATTTCTCGTTACTTTTACATTGTCTGATGTAAACTTCTAACTACTGTCCTTTTTACATGTTCAAAAAAATCCTTAAAAGTAACTAGAACCTAACAGTTTTTTTTTTTTTTTGCTTGAAGCTATTCATCATGCACACTGTTGTATGGAATTTTGTGGGGCACAAAGGATTTGGTTTGTCATACTGTTACTAAATTACAAGCATTGTTAATGATACACAGTTCTCTATTCTGTAATATATATGTCCTTAGCAAGTTTTAAAACAAAATAGAGGAAGCAAAAACATTTATCTTCATATGTTTTCTGTGCAGATATAGGACTATTTATTTTAAAATTAAGTTATAGCATGTAGTGTGGTATGTTTTGCTAAGATTTAGTTAATCTAATTCCATGTACTTCAAAATATAAAATGTACAAATGTAGAAAGATTAATTTTCGTATGTATCACAGCATCTTGATTACTTCCTTTGCTAATATGTTTCTGTCTTTCCGTGTGCCTACCAGCCTCCTCCAGCTAGCTTTGAACCCGTTAGATTCACAGTAAAAAGATTGCTATTCAGAGGGAACCATTGTCCAGGCAGTTATGTAGGGAGTTTTGATCCGTTGCCTTACATAGTTCTGCTGCTGTCACTTGCCTTTGTTGTTATCCTAGTTACCTGAGGGCTTAGCTTTACTTTTCCTTCACAGTGGGATTCCATCCATCCATCCTCTACCCCTTTTTCCCATTTTTGCACATGGGGTCAGGGTGTCACTTCATTAGTGACAATTATCTCGAGTCAAGGTTTACACTGCTGGGTGGCTAGCCCTGCCGCTGCATTTCAACCATACCCCTCACTCATACCTATGGGCAATTTAGTGCCCAATCCACCTACTCTGCATGTCTTTGGAATCTGGGAGGAAACCTGAGCACCTGGAGGAAACCCACACAACTGCAGGGAGGACATGCATACTCCGCACAGAAGGCACTCCAGCCGAAAATCAAACTGGAGAACCTCTTGCTATGAGTTGACAATGCTAACCGCTGCACCACAACAGCCACCTTAATGGGGTTGTCCATGTTTTGAAGGTAGGCCTTAATTGTCCCCAGGTCAGTGTATTGCTTTCTATCCACAGCATTCCAAGTCTGTTCATATACACTGGTGAAGGAAATGATTTTTCTTATGGCTGTAAGCCCGCACCCTAGTTGACTGACTTGTGCACTCACATCATCACAAGAACATTGCAGCCCCCCCCCCCCACACACACACACTTGCTAAGTCCCACACTTGTGACAAAGGCTACCAGTGAAGGCTTCATTGGGCCAAGCATGTATCCCTTGTTCATAATGATGCTTAATGGATGCTTACTGGTCTGTTAATTGTCATGGCAGCACTTCATATCACCTTCTACTCTTAGCATGGGGAAGCTGATGCCTTCTCTTCACTTTCAGGCCCTGTTGCTAGATCCTGCAGTGCCTAGATTTTTAATTATATTTGAGCTGCTTAGGTTACAGTCACTGTATCCCTCTGTCTACACCACAGGACCAGTGCTAACTTTCACTGTAAAATAGTGCAGTTATTTTATGCAAATTGCGTTTTTATTTATATATTAAAAATTGCACGTGTCCCTTTGATTATAAGATGCTGGATGATGAGCTGTTTACCCTTCATGTAGTAAACTACCATATTAAGTTGCACACACCTTTACGGCTTTTAGCTTTACATTTGCAGAAATTTGCCAGATTTAAAAAATGCTAATATTCATTCATTGTGGTCACTGATAATCCATCCAGTCCATTTGAGAGAGCAGCAGCTTGTCCTTGCACTTTGTAAATACAGTGCAGTGAAACCAAGTCTGATGTCCTTACCATTATTCAACTACTGTACATGTATTTATTGGAAAAAGAATAATATTTCTTGCTTGTATTCAGACTAGTACATAATCTACTTAGACTTGGAAACCAAACTTTTCTAAAGACATCTCCTTGATGTTTTGTGGATGTTTCATCAGATGGGTAACTGAAGGCACAACTACAAATGGTTAAAACTTTGTCACGTAATAAAAATGGCATATGGTCTTTGTAAATGTGCAAAAGCAACATTTATAAAAAAGAAATCTTCATTTCCAAGAAAATGTTACCTTGGGACAGGAATATAGTATAAAGGAACTTGAACAGGGGGAAGCATATAAATATTTGGGAATAGATGCAGTGAGACCAAAATCAGATGAGGAATGCTACAGAAGACTAAATCTAATATTGAAAAGTCCTTTGACATCTAGAAGTAAAGTCCAAGCTATCAATCTGTTTGCTGATCCTGTTCTGATTTTTAGCTTTGGTTTGATTGACTGCCCCTCTAAACAAGAAGTGCTTCATGCTTATCAAATGATATAATAAAAACAGTATATACCAAGATTATACATCCCTTGCTCTGAAAGAGGTATGGGCCTCCTCGAAATTGACTTTGTGTAGATCTGCACTTGTGGGAGTGCATACATATTTGCTGACAAATCCAAACACAGTGAAAGTTCTAAATCAGGAACAGAATGTCTGAAGATGACATCTTTTGCTTAGTTTAGCAGAAACATTTCGGAACAAATGAATGGAAATCACAAACCAGAAGCATACAAAAGTCCAACAACTGAAAGTGCCAAAAAAAAAAAAATATATATATATATATATATATCTATATAAAGAGAACGGAGAAGTGGAAAGTATAAATATAAGTATGAAGATCTGGCTCAACCTCATGTTGGCCAAGATTTACCACAGGCATGGTTAAGCAGAGGTAAATTGAAACTAAAAGATAAAACGGTTCATTGAAAGAGTCCATTGAGAAAGTTGGGGAAATGGACAAATACAGGTTCTGTAAAATAGAACTGGAAACAGTTGCACATCTTATTGCTGGGTGTGATGCATCCATAGTTGAGAGTCTGTACACTGAAAGACACAAAGTGACAAGACTGTTGCATTGAGTTTTGTGTCAACAGTGCAGTGTAAAAGTAGCTGAGAAGTACTGGAAATGTGAACCAGGAAGTGTTATTGAGATTGATGTTTTTATCATGGGATCACCCATTACCAACCGTTCACAAATAACCTGTAAGAAAACCACATATAAGAAAGTCAAAAGTAGCCTTGATCATTGAAATTGCAGCACCTGGCAGTTGCAGGTGTTCTTCGTGTTTCACTGTTGCAGTCATCACATCTGTGTTATCCTGCTAGGGGTAGCCCTCAGTCAACCCGAATACCAGAGGCTTAGTATTTCTGCATCCGTTGCTGTCGCTCCAGGACTGACGTCAGGTTGTCAGTGGTATAAAATCAGGTAGACCAGCCGACACCATTACATCAGTCTTTCTTGCCGAGGAGCCCAAAGCAGAAGCAGTTCCCACGAGTGCCAGTTGGCCGCTACCTGAGTTTCGTTTCCGAATTGAAGTCTTCTAAAGCTAAGTACCCCATTGGGGATCCTTTTTTCTTGCTCTAATCTTTGTTAGAAAAAGTTAACAATTGTCTCGCCTGTGGAAAGAAAATACCACACAGAGACTTCCATTCTTACTGCGTCACCTGTTTAGGCTCAGACCACGATGTACGTCACTGTCGCTTTTCTGCTTTATTCAATGCCAAAGATATACATCGTCGGGCCCTCAATGTAGCTAAATATTTTCGCTCTGTGTCACCATATTCTGATATGGCTTCAGTAAGCCATCCAACTACTGATCTTCTGAAAAAACGTAAGGATAAAGACAGAGACAGACCGCACAGGTCCAAAACTGCCTACAACGCTTCCGTTAAGCTAGTCGTCAATTTGCCGGTCCTCAGTGAGGCGCTTTCGCAGCCCCAGATGCCCTCTTCTGTGTATTCGCAGGCAGCTACCGAGACCTGTTCAGAGTCCGGTATGCCACGAGACTCTTCTTTGACTAAGGATTCTGCGGATGTCTCTACCTTGGATGGGTCAGGAGCTGCTGAGCAGGCACCGGCTTCCGAGGAAGTTCTTCGCACTACCGATACTCTACACAAACCGGTGAATTCTTTCGCGTCTTCAGTTCTTTCTAAAACTACCGAGTTTCTAAGGCCCAGGGTACGAACTACGCCTAAAAAAACTATGACCCAAGCTCAGGTACCTGCTTCCATGTCTCGATCTCAAATGCTTAAAATGGCAGAAGACCTTATGCTTATTAGGGGAAGCCAGCCTACCCCTTCCAAAAGAAAGAGACTTGTCCCCAGCAGTGTTATCTGACCAGGAGTCCGATGACTCTGAGGTTTCTGAATATGAAGACATGCAAACCCTATCTGCTTTTGAGGATTCAGATGCAGAGGAATCCATTCCTTCTGCCTCTCCTCCAGAGGATTTTTCATTTGGTGAAACCCTACATACTTTAAGGGAGCATTTCCAGTGATAATGTCAGGACTATCTACAGTCCAAAAAGAGACTCTAGGAATTCTTAGATTTACTACAGCACAGACGTTTAGCCATTCCTCCAGTCTTGGACGTTGTGGATGATATCTTTATGGAATCCATTTGGACTCCTGACACCCTTCCTCCTGCTCCCAGGAAACCTGACAGATATTACAGAGTCCCTGACTCTTACAAATTCCTTTTCAAAAATCCTACTGCTGACCCAGAGGTCATCTCCCAAGGACCTAAAGGAATAAAAGCAACCACAGCTACGAATCCCACCCCCTCGGACAGGGATTCCCTAGCTTTATACAGATGGGGTAAAAATGTATACACCTCTGCAACTCTTGCCATTAGAGCACTAAATTGTCAGTTCCACGTGCTGAAATACCAGCAATATACCATGGAACTCCTCAAACAAAAAATATCCACTTTTCTTGCTTGTGTAGAAAATAAAGAATTACAAGAGCTGATGTATTCTGCAAGCCATGTTACTAAACACACCTTGCAGTGTGGCTTTGACGCCCTGGAAGCATCTTGCAGGGCAGCAGTCACTGGTTCTGTACTTAGAAGGCATGCTTGGCTTAGGGAACAGACCTTGCCAGACCATGTCAAATCAAAACTATTGGACGCACCATTGAACAAAGATAATTTGTTTGGCACCAAGGCAGAAGAGAGCTTGATGGAAGAAAAAGCTAAATCTGTGCAGACATTTAAAGACTTTTTACAGGTCCAGCCTCCGAGGTTTAGTAGGCATTGCCCCTCCAAGCACTGGTCCTTTCCAGCCCCCTCCAGGCCAACTCAGACAAGACCTAGAGGAAGCAGACCCCGCAGACAGCAGTCCCAGGGAATGCAGAGATCTAAGCAGTGGAGTTCCTCCAGTTCAAAAACAGGGAGTGCTAAGCCACCCCCTTATGGAAAGAACTCACAATGACTTCACACATCCACCCCTTACCTCTGCCCACTTGCTTGTGCCCCTAGGAGGAAAACTTTCCTCCCATGCAAACAACTGGGCCTTTACTACCCACAACCAATGGGTTCTCAACAGTGTCCCAGCGATACAAATTTTATTTCCACACTCTGCCATCCCCAAAAGGATTCCCAGATCTTCCTCCAAATCAGTGGACAGAGGCAAAAAAAAAAAGTCCATTCCCTGCTCTCCATGAGGGCAATATAGCCTGTTCCTGTGGACTAGATAGGCCAAGGTTTCTATTCCAGGCTTTTCCTGGTACCCAGAAAAGAGGGCACCTGCCGCCAATCCTCCATCTATCAATTCTAAACACCTTCCTGGTGATACCAAAATTCAAAATGCTCACCCTCCAGCAGCTTCTTCCTGTGCTCTTACAGGAAATATCTACATTTCAGTGCAAGATCTATGCACTTTCAGTTCTCTGCGCTTCCCTTTGGCTTATCCACTGCTCCCAGAGTTTTCACAAAATGCCTGGCTCCAGCCACTGCTTTTTGCAGGCAAAGAAATATTCAAATTTACCCCTAGTTAGACGACTGCCTAATTCAGGCAGACAGTCAGGAAAAGCTGTTACAGCATCTGACATTTGTAAAGGACCTACTGGCCTCCCTGGGGTATACTATAAATAAAAAGAAAATCCAAACTAGTCCCCACTCAAAAAATTGTATTCCTGGGAGCAAGCCTGGACACAACATCCCAGATGGCATGCCTTAATCCAGAAAAACAAGCCTACCTGACTGACTATTTTTCTCATCTAGCCACCAGAACCCAGTTATCCACAAGTAAAATCCTGCAAGCACTTGGGTTTATGGCCTCCTGTATTCTACTCATTCCATATGCCAGACTGCATATGAGGAAATTACAATGGTACCTAAAAAGCCTTTGGTGTCAACACACTCAAGACCTGGAAACCATCATAGGAAAGATTTTCTTTGGTGGGCAGCAGCATGCAGCCACAACAAGGGTCTTCCCTTCCCTCAACCCCGCGCTGCCCAGACCTTCACCACAGACTCATCAGATTATGCCTGGGGGGCACACTTGGACGGCAGGTGCATTCAGGGCCATTGGAGCCCAAATCAAATACATCTACAAATCAACCAAAAAGAGATGCTAGCTGTTCAGTACGCTCTGACAGCTTTCAGATCCCTACTCTCCCTGGGGCCTCTAGTGATCAAAACAGACAACACCACAGTGATGTGGTATGTCAACAAGCAGGGAGGAACTCATTCTTATCCTCCACCCTTTTCTTCAGCTTTGGGAATCAACCCGTGTGTGATGACTGCAACAGTGAAACGCAAAGAACATAGCACAGTTGTATACACTTACCATAAATGTAGATGTTGAAGTGTATTCACTGTTGCAGTCCTGGTTTCTCACCCTCCATCCCCCTTCTCTCTCTCTCTCTCTCTCTCTCTCTCTTCCTCACTCTTTACAGGGAATGTTTGGTATTTACTTTCTACTGGTGGTGTTATTCTACCGTAACCTAGCTCCCTATTTGGGGGCTGCTGAGAGTTGGGGCAAGAAAAAACTGATGTAATGGCGTCCGCTGCCTGATTTTATACCACTGATGACCTGATGTCATTCCTGGAGCGACAGCAACTGACGCAGAAATACTAAGCCTCTGATATTCGGGCCGACTGAAGGTTACCCCTGGCAGGATAACCGAAGTGTGATGACTGTAACAGTGAATACACTCAACATCTACAGTTATGGTAAGTGTTGACAACTGTACTTTTCTTGTGTACAGAGAGAGAGAGAGAGAGTAATAAAGTAAGGTTTGCGATCAGAAATGAGAACATAGTGCAAGAAAATGACCCAGACAATTCTAGTAGTAGGAGCAACAGGGCTAATAAGTGTTTATAGTCATGCTCACAAGGTTATTAATCCAAGTAACCCTCTATGAACTGCAGAAGGAGGGGATTTTGGGTACATTGCTAATGTTGAGAAAAGCACTCTTGGCTAGCATCCAAGACTGTAATAATACTAGATGTTCATCATGTTTCACTGTTGCAGTCATTACTCTTGGGTTATCCTGCTGGCAGGCTACCCGCAGTCGGCCTGAATTCCAAAGTCTTGGTCCGGCGTCGGTTGCTGTCGCCGCTTCCATGACGTCAGTGTGCCAGGGGTATAAAAGATGCAGCTGACACCATTTTCTTCAGTCTTTCTTGCCGCGCGGTGCCGGAAGCAGAAGCAGTTCGCACGTGCCTGTCGGCCGACTCTTGAGATATTTGTGTTCGAATTTCAGATCCGAAGTCTTTAGTTAAAGCTAAGTACCCCATTGGGGAAACTTTTTTCTTGCTCCAGACCGATGTCCGAAAAAGTTAATAACTGTATTTCTTGTGGGAAGCAAATACCTCATAAGGACTTCCATTCTTATTGTATTCCTTGTCTAGGCCCTGATCACGACATAGCTAATTGCAGATTTTGTGCAAGATTTAACCAACGCACTATTAAGTGTCTGTACGATTTTGCTTTTCATTACTTTGGCCGAAGGTTTAATTACACGATGTCTTCGGATAGCTATCTAACTACCGCAATTCACAAGAAACCCAAGGAAAAGGGCAGGCATCCGAGGTCCAAAACTGACGACGAGGTGCCAGTCGCCGGTTCTCAGTGAGGCGCTTTCGCAGCCCCTGACAACCCGCTACCTCAGAGCCGCAAGCCGCTTCCGACTCCCACGTGGAGCAGACTAGGCCTCTGGAAACTCAAGGTATTGGACACTTGGAAAATATTCCCTCAGATGGGTCCGGAGCCACTAAGCAGGCATCGGCTTCTGAGGGTGGTTTCAGGCCTACACAGTTATATATAAAACCGACTACAGCTCCAAAGGCAAAAACTAAAGCACCACTAAAGACAAAGAAACAAGTGCAGCAAGCCCATGGACAGGCCTCCATGCCTAAAAAACAGATGCTCAGAATGGCCAAAAACTTAATTACTTTGATCAGGGGTTCCCATCCCCCTCCTGGGAAGAGGCCTAGGCAAGAGACAGAATATGAATCTTCAGATCAGGTTTCCATTTCCTCTGGTTCCTCTTCTGGAGGATTCCGATGCTGAAGAATCTATCCCTTCAGCCTCCCCTCCTGAGGATTTTTCTTTTGGGGAAACCCTGCATACCTTGAGGGAGCACTTCCACTGGAAGAGCCAGGACTACTCAGAATCTAAGAAAAGGCTTAGAGATTTTCTTTTACTACCTCAGCACAGGCCTCTTGCTATTCCTCCTGTTTTAGACATTGTAGATGGTGTATTTTCAGAGTCCGGCCTGTCCCCTGACTCTCTATCCCCTGCACCTGTTAAGCCAGACAGATACTACAGGGTTCCAGACTCACATAAATTTCTTTATAAAAACCCTGTTGCTGACCCTGAAACTATTTCTCAGGGTCCCAAAGGGGTCAAGGCGTCCACTGCAAAAAACCCTATCCCCTCTGATAGGGATTCAAGGGCCCTAGACAGATGGGGGAAAAAGGTTTACACTTCTGCTACCTTGGCTATGAGGGCTTTAAACTGTCAATTTCATATGCTTAAATATCAGCAATACTTATTGTCACTGCTTAAACAGAAAATGTTAGCAAATTCTGAATGTGCAGAAAACAAAAAATGCAGTATTTATTGCATGCAACTGAACAAGTGGGAAAGCATACTTTGCAATGTGGTTTTGAGACTCTGGAGGCCTCTTGCAGGGCCGCTGTTATGGGTTCTGTCATTAGGCGACATGCTTGGTTAAAGGAACAGAATCTGCCTGTTCATGTTAAAGCAAAATTATTAGATGCTCCATTACAGCATGATACTTTGTTTGGTGTTAAAGCAGAAGAGGTGTTGAAGAAAATGGAGGACAAAGCAAAATCTATGCAGACAGTTAAGGATTTCTTACAGGTACAGCCACCCATATTTAGCAGGAACTGGCCTACGAAGAATTGGTCCTTTCCAGTGTCAGACAGGCCACAAAGAGACAAATACAGATGCCCCAGAGGCAGATCCCAGCCCCAAGGCTCATACAGGCCTAAATAATGGGGTACTTCTACCTCCAAAAGCAAAGAAGACAAAACACAGCCATACAGGAAACAGTCCCAATGACTTTCCTCTGCCAGAACCAAGCACTTAACTTTTGGCAGCCCCCTTAGGGGGAAAACTAGCACGTTTTTCACAAAATTGGCACATGATCACCCAGAACAAATGGGTCTTAAACATAGTGTCTCAGGGCTACAGTTCCACTTTCACATCCTGCCAAGGGCAAAAGGTATGCCAGACCTGCCATGCAATCAATGGGCAGAGGCACAAAAACAAGTTTCATCCCTCATGGACATGAGGGCCATTCATCAAGTAGAACAGGGACAAGGATTTTACTCGAGAGTTTTCTTGGTGCCCAGAAAGGACAAAGCCTGGAGGCCAATACTGGACCTGTCTATTCTAAACACATTTCTGGACGTTCCAAAATTCAAAATGTTGACTCTGCAGCAGCTACTGCCCATGCTGGGCAAGAAGGCCTGGCTCGTAACTTTGGACCTAAAAGAGGCATACCTGCATGTCCCAATCAGACAATCTTGCAGAAGATACCTCTGATTCGTAGCTGGCTCAATGCACTACCAATTCTCTGCATTGCCCTTTGGCTTATCTACTGCGCCCAGGGTCTTCACAAAATGCTTGGTACCTGGCACCAGTAATTGCATTTTGCAGACGAAGAGGAATTCAAATATATCTTTACTTGGACGACTGCCTTATTCAAGCAGAGAACAAAGACATTCTACTAAAGCATCTGGAGTTTGTAAAAAGATTACTAATTTGCCTAGGGTACACAGTAAATAAAAAGAAATCAAAACTAGTACCCTCTCAAGAGATAATATTCCTAGGTGCAAGCTTAAATATAACTGCCCAGATGGCTTATCTCACGCCAGACAACCAAAGGCAACTGACTTCTTACTTCAAAATGTTGGCAACAAAGACCCAGTTATCTGCAAGAAAAATTCTGCAGGCTTTGGGCTTCATGGCATCCTGCATTCTGCTAATTCCATATGTCAGACTGCATATGAGGAAACTACAATGGTATCTAAAAAGTGTTTGGACTCAACATTGCCACAGCCTGGAAACATTAATTACCCTCATTCCCTGCCTGCAACAGGAGTTTTGATGGTTGGCACAGGCCTGTCACCACAACAAGGGACAGCCATTCACTCTACCCACAGCCAGGCAGACACTAACAACGGATGCATCAGATTATGCCTGGGGGGGCCCACATGGCAGGAAAATGTATTCAGGGCACATGGCCCGCAAGCCACATGCATCTTCATATCAATCAAAAAGAGATGCTAGCTGTTCAGAATGCTCTGACAGCTTTCAAGGATATACTTCATCCAGGACAACTACTGATAAAGATGGACAATACTACAGTCATGTGGTACATAAACAAGCAGGGGGGGCACACATTCCTACCCCCTCTGCAGACAAGCCATGACTTTGTGGGACACAGCATTGACTTATCAAGTTCACCTGCTAGGACAATTCCTGCCAGGAAAAGTAAATACTCTGGCAGACAAACTAAGCAGAAACCTCATGGATCCCCACGAGTGGAAACTGGGTTCACAAGTCTTCAGCATGATAAGGAAACGGGGATGCCCAGACTGGGTCTATATTATATCATCGAACGCTTAAAAAAGCGAACGCTGATTGATCGACCTAATTTAAGCGAAAGCTTACAATCTCGAACTGTCAGATCAGCGATTTTTTTCCTAGGGAAAAAAATCGCTGATCCAAAACACATACACACAACACAAGCACACCAAACAAACAGAAATCCACACACATGCACCTAAAATTTTATACCTAACCCTACACTAAACTATGCACACACCACTAACTACTCACTTACCTTAACCCAAACCCTAACCCTATGGTCCGTCACTATCGCACACTCACCTCACCCGCTCCCTAACTCACTTAAATCCGCCCTAACCCTCATGTCCACTCAGTCGCACACTCGCCTAACCCGAGCCTTAACCCTAACTCACCTAAATCACCCTAACACTCACATCCACACAATCGCACACTTACCCAAATCCGACTGGTAACTTTCCACCATAACACTGAAAATACCGAAGCAACAGAAACGGACAACCGAATTCTTTCCCTAGGAAAAAACTTGAGTTTCTGCTGCTTCGATATTTTGCAGTTTCGCGAAAATAAGTTTGATCAATCAGCGTTCGCTTTTCTAACCGTTCGAGGATATAATATAGACCCGCCCAGACTTAGATCTATTTGCTTCCCCTCACAACTGCCAGCTGCAGAGATTCTGCACAAGGGCTTATCACAAGCGAGCATGGAAAGTGGATGCCCTATCCTTCAGCTGGAAAAACCTGTGAGTATATGCCTTTCCTCCACTGCCTCTCCTCCCCAAGGTACTCCTAAAGTTCAGACAAGAGAAGCCAAAAATGATACTGATTACCCCAGACTGGCCACGCCAGTACTGGTACCCAATCCTAAAGAACTTGTCTCAAGGTCCAGCCTGGACATTGCCTCAGACTTCTCACTTACTGACCGAACAAAACAATCGGATCCTGCACAGCCAACTCAGGACTTTAAATCTGGCAGCATGGCGGATAATGTAGCCATTCAGAACACTCCTCTCTCCAAAGCTGTAATGGATGTTATTTTGGAGGCCAGGGGGCCCAGTACCAGAAAATCTTAATCAGAAAAATTGAAGAGATTCTGTGCTTGGAACCAGAAACAAGTAATTGACACGTTTGTATCAAATATTCCTCAGATTTTACAATACCTGACTGAGATGCTGAACAAAGGCCTATCCTTTTCATCAAATAAGATTCATGCCTCTGCCATTTCAGCCCATTGCAGTACGGAACCACTTATCTTTTCTCATCCTTTAATAAGGCAGTACTTCAGAGGTGCCAAAAACATAAGACCTCCAAGGAGAGCTCCAGTACCTGCATGGGACCTCAATTATGTCTTGGAAAATCTCACATTGCCTCCTTTTGAGCCAGCCTCAACAGCTGATATAAAATTCTTATCCTGGAAAACAGCTCTGCTCCTAGCAATAACCTCTGCAAGACGAGTCTTGGAGTTACAGGCACTCATGGCTGTGGAACCTTTTATCATTTTCCATCCAGACAGGGTTTCTCTGAGGATGAACCCTACATTTGTAACTAAGGTGGTGTCCAGTGTGGCCCTTAATCAAACCATTCACTTGCCTACCTTTTATCCAAACCCACAGAACAAGGGTGAGAGACTTCTGCATTCTTTGGACATACGCAGACAGCTACGCTTCTACTTGGACAGAAATAAAGCTTTCAGAAAGACTGAGCAACTTTTAGTGGCATATGCTGCAGGATCACAAGGAAAGGCCATCTTAAAACAGACTATTTCAAAAAGGATAGGCCATTGCATTCGTTTCTGCTACTCACAGCATGGCAAATCAGTGCCTAAGGGCATTAGGCCACATTCAACCAGAGCAGCAGCCACGTCAGCAGCCTTCATCAGAGGAGTACCAACCAAAGACATCTTTGAAGCTGCAACTTGGAGTTCAGTGCACACTTTTACAAAGCACTACCACTTACCTCTCTACTCTAAATCCAAAGCAGGCTTTGCCACTGCAGTTCTTCAGGGCCTCTTAGCCTCTCCTAATCCTATTTAGCCCAGCCACCCATCCTCAGCTTTGGGATTCAACCCAAGAGTAATGACTGCAACAGTGAAACACTATGAACATAGTACAGTTGTGTACCTACCATAAATGTAGATGTTCGAGTGTATTCACTGTGTCAGTCCAGGTTACCACCTCCATCCCCCTTTCTTTTGCTGGGTCTTATCTGTACTTCTCTGTTCTATACAACCTATGTGGTGTATTTGCTTGTAGATGAAGGAAATGTTTACTTTAGTGCATGTATGTTTATTAGCATAATTTATTTAGCCTACCCTTTTGGGGGCACCTGACATCTGGGACAAGAAAAACTGAAGAAAATGGCATTGGCTGCATCTTTTATACCCCTGGCGCACTGACGTCAGGGAAGAGGCGACAGCAACCGACGTCGGACCAAGACTTTGGAATTCAGGCCGACTGCGGGTAGCCTGCCAGCAGGATAACCCAAGAGTAATGACTGCAACAATGAATACACTCGAACATCTGCATTTATGGTAGGTACACAACTAATTCTAATCATATCCTGACAAATTAGGAATAGGGTCAATTCTCGTTGTGGTATTAAAAACTTAAAACAGTGGAGAAGTTCTTCTAAAAAGTCGAAACAGAGTTATTCCTTAGCAGTTTTGAATTCTCTAACACTGTTTTTGTTTTAAAAACTTCAAAGCAGCTGTTAAAGTATAACATGCTGTAATGGGCTTTGTCATTTTTACTGTCAGAAGACAGTAGCTTAAGTTTTAACTGTCCATGGTGCTTATCTGTGACATCATAGATTAGTATTTGGCTAACTGCCCTTGTGCGCCATTTTAAGTCTAGCTAATCACCGCACGTGAGAATCAAACTTTCTACCTTGTGTTTGTAAGGTAAACACTGTAACCATTCTGCCAACATCCCACCCCTTAAATCCAAATAAGTTCATACATTAGTACTAGGCTAACTGCCCTTGTGGGCCATTTTAAGCCTAACCAGTTACTTGATGTGAGAATCAAACCCTGCACCTTGCTTCTGTAAGGTAGCCTCTCCATTTTCTTTAAAAGTTGTTTGCTTCAAACTATATTGTTGTAGCCTGAATGAGCATGCTAATAGTTATAAAATGTCCCATCTGCCATTGTGAAATTCACTCCTTGCTTTTCAACCCAGTCCTTGAATTCACCAGGGAAAGTCCTAGTTAAATGCAATAGATTCTTCTGTATTAGGTGCTGAATTTTCTTGTCACAAATACCTCACTTTTCCTCTGCTTGATTGCCTCTCCTTTCAGCCTAGGCTATCGATATGCCCTTTAATTGGGACCAGCATATACTTGTGCAGTACTTTGTAATCAGTATTGGTGTCAAATATTTTTCCTTAATTTTTTTTTGGATGTTTGCTCACTTGGTAGGTGGGATGAATTGCCAAGCTGTGGGGCGAGGTGTTATCTTCTATTGCTATGGTGAATTCACATTATGGATCCACATAAGACATGTATGCCACTCAGCACTGGAGGTTGAGGAAAAAATGCCAGACTGGAGCAGAAGGGTAACGGCAGACATTGACACACTGAGTAGGGTCTCCTTGTACTTTAGCTGCTATGGCAAGGATGTATCTGGTCTGTTAAAAAAAATGGCACCCATAGATGGGATGACTGCCAGTTTTATCTTACCTTCTTGGTTATTGCTGTTGACCTCTGAGCCAAGCAGATCTCCTGGCCAGAGTGGCAGAGGTGAAGTGAGCTGGAGACCCCCCACCTGACAAACGTACTTTTCGAGGTGGAAGAGTTTGTGCATTTTTGAGGGGAGGCCTCCTCCTAACCCCCCGCCCCCCACATACACACAGTTTTGGTCTGTAGCAGATGTTCTTATCCACAGTCGGGATCAGTAGGTCAGCTGTTTCTGATTTTCAGAGTTTTGCAGCAAACAGGATTGCAGCCTAACATGATCTGGTTTTGTAGTTCCTCTAAAGTACCATTGAAGAAACCTTCTTTTCCATAGGATTTGAATTTCTTGATTGACAAACTTAGCCTTTCCCCATTATAATCCACTAGTTTATTTGAAGATCTCTTGCAGCATGCTTCCCTGGTGGTCATCGGTTCTGCGGACAGGATCGCTTATCTTTAGGGAACCATACTTTGTCTTTCATAAGGTTTTAAGTGTCTATTAGGATCAACCTACATTTCATTTGAAAAGTGGAATCAGAGTTGTCCTTAATACCTATGCTGCCAAATACACCATTTTCAGCTTAGCACCTTGGTGGTAGTCATGTGTTTTGCCTTAAATCCTCTTTACGTACAGTGCATCAACAAAGGCAGAATGCACATGGCATTAACGCTACACTTTTTAGCTTAATTGTGCTACTTAATTTGCAGCATTTATTACTAAGTTTAATCAACATAAATGAAGAAAATTTAAATTGAAGTAAAGTGAAGCAGTGTTTACTTGTTCAGAATTCTCTGACTAGGAGACTTCAATCATTCTCTAGCTTGTCAGCACATAGGAGTTTTTGCACTTTGTTGTCACAACTGCTGACAAGCGTGTGTAGTAGGTAAACAAATATAGGTGTCTGTTTCTTGATTTTTGAGTTACAGAAGTGTGTTTCTTCATTGGTCGGGAGTAAACTGGCAGGCTTGAAGTAAGGGGGCATACTCTTGCACAGTATGTGACATAATGGTATAACCAAAGTAGAATGCATAGTCTCATAAGTGTGGGAGCTTCAAAGAAAGCAGTGGCAAATTTGTATGAAAAGAGGATCATTTTTTCATATTTGACCATGGTAGAAATTTGATCTATGTGGACCACTTACAGATTCATCCTGGGACTTGAAATAGAATATAAAATTTTAAGTTACAAATTGATAGTGTTTCAAGAAAATAAGAGCCAGGAGACGTGTATTAGTATCTCATTCTGAAACGGTGATGGAGGTAAACAGTTGTAGTTGGAAGTGAATTACGTGAAGACGTAGAGAAGTCCTTTCTGCCATTGAGGATCTCCTCATAAATTAGCTGTTACAGTAAATGCTTAACTGTTCTTTCCACATTATTGAACAACTTTTGATTGCATCTCACTCCATGTTTTTATTTCTGTTTTGCTTTGTTTAGTTTTCATCCTTGAGGAAAAATGTTTGGAAGTTTATTTTAAAATACAAGATTTACTCCTTTTACTTTATTATTCATAGGTACATATTAAAAGATGAATTTTGTTTTTTTTTCTTCCACAACTAGAAAGGAGATGTAAGATTCATGATCTGCACTGATGTAGCTGCTCGAGGAATTGATATACGTGGTGTGCCTTATGGTAAGTGTTTAATTAGGTGTCCAGTTTGTCATCTTTTTTCAAGGTTTCTTAAATTTAGAGGGTAGTAGACCATATCCAGCCACTGTGCAGTACCTCCATTGACTTTTTAAATCATCTTCTGTTGGTGACCCCAACTGTTCCACACTCTCTCCCAACCTGTGTGTGTTTACTGTGGTATGCTTCCCCATTTATTAGGGGGAGGGGGATTACTTATTACCTGCTGACATGCAAATGAGGCAGGTGATGTTACATCAAGTAGTGGGGAGGGTTTAGCTGTACACTGTATTAACACAGCAGATCTGATGTCCTTTTCATTCTTCTTCAACGTATGGGTTATGGATCTGACCTCAAGTCCGACTCTGCTACATACTGCAGACTTTGGTTCCAACTTTTGAGCTCATCCCCCTACCCATGATGGTCTAGTCCATCCCCAGTACCTCAGATATCATTTCCCACCATCTTGCATGGATGGTGGATCCTCTCTCTGAGTGTATTTTTAAGGTTCTTCAGGTGTGTATTAAGTGTGTTTTCTTAGAAAAAAAAAACTGTATTTTTTCTGAATTGCTGTATTATATATTTCTTCCCTCTTAGTTTTTGTTTTTTTTTTCCGTAGTCTAACTCACTAAACTAATTTCTTACATACCGTTGTTGGTATCTTTTTCTTATTTATCCTTTTTCTTACCCAGTTTGAAAGGGTCTTCTTTGCTACCATTCTACACTTGCTGGTAGTCCTTTACAGTAGTTTTTTTATTGTAGTACTTTACAAAACAAAACAAATGTGTGTGTGTGTGTGTGTGTGTTTACATTATATATATATATATATATATATATATATATATATATATATATATATATATATATATATATATATAATGTATATATGGGTTCTGGACGTTTGCTTGAATGAGCAAACATCCGAAACCTAAACGGCCGGGCATACTTGCGCGAAAGTGCTTTTCACCGTAGAAGCACTTTCGAGTAAGTATGCCTGTTGCCGAGGCTGTACTATGGTGCGGGTAAGGGAAAATTCCCTTTCCCCCACTGTAGTGCGGTCTTGGAGGGAGAACATTATAGTAGGGTGGTGTGGGGTGGGCATAACCCCCCACATGGGGGGTGCAGGGGAGCAAAGTCCCCCTTCTAAAAATGTTAGTTTTTTTTTGTAACACGCTTTATGAAATTTCTTATCTATAGTTTCAGTTATTGATGTAATATGACTGAGAAACCTACAGGGTTTAAAACAAATGCAGTTCCTGTGGCACACACTTTTGAATTCAGATGCCCAGAGGGAGTGCATTTATTGTTTAGGAACAGCTCATCTGGCTATGAATTTTACTGTTTGTGCCATGTCTAGTTCTAGGGCTGTTGTAGACAGGAGGAATACTTTGGTCTTCAAAGGGTTATTATCTCCATCATCTTCCACCTTTGGGGCTCAGACCCTCAGGAAATTGTCCAAAGCTCCTTTAGAGAATAGAAGAGTATCTCCGCCTAAGAAGAATTCATCCTCTGAACCTCTATAAAAATATGAAGATCTGATCGAAAGAAAAAATTTTGGATTTTAAGTCTTCGGATCTGATAGTTAATCCAGGTAGTCTGCTCAACCTATGGATCCAAAATCTATGGATCTGACTTCTGTTACTAATGATACACAGAGAACTTGCTTACCTGAGTTAATTGTAATCCCTATTTCTCCTTGGCTCCATTCTCCCCTCCTGCAGACTTCAAGGAATCACTCTAGGCCTGTGTCTACTACCTCGTCTGTCAGGTCCTCCAGTAGTCTTTGTGAAATGTTAGTGGATAGGATGACAGTAAAGTTCCTCAGAGCTCAGACTCAGATGGGGGTTATACCATATCCTTTTCCCATCAGATCCGTGAGCCTTCCTGCCACCTCCCATACAGTTGTATCTCCTTCTCCGACGTATCCTTCGGTTTTGGAGCCCCGGGATCTCAGAGTACCAGTGTCTGAGCCAAAGAGAATTACATCTTCGACCCAGATGGTTTCTCTGACAGTTCTGTTCCTATTCCCTTATATTGGGAAGCATCACGTGTTTGATCCATGGGGCTGGGATCTACTTTGATGGTGTTGAATCCGTCCTTGCCCCTTGGAACCTGACTGCTAGATGGCTTAAATCTGGTTCCCTCATCGAGTCACAGGTCCAGAAAAAATTGTGGTTTGCCTGCTTTGGAAGTCTCTGCCCCGGTGCAGCCAGCCATGGGTTCTTCTGGTCTGTCGACCTTCAAGACTGTGGAGAGGGTGTTCTCTCATTCAAGATGTCCAGTCTCTCGTATGTCCTCAGATACTACACTTTTTCTCCCTGTGGTTCTGAGCTCTGATCCCATCTGACTTACTCCACAGGGCCAAGCTGTACCAACTAGTATCCAGGCAGGTCTCATAGAGAAACTACCCTTTTCTTTGGACACCTCCCCAGAGCATCCCTTTGAGGAGGTTCACTGAAAGAGAATGTGAAAAAGGAGGCACACAGATTCTTCCTTGGAATCTCTCACCAAAGATACTTAGTTTGATGAAAGAGAAGGGCCCCCAGGATCACCACCTGATGAAGTTTCATTTGGAGACATTTTGGAGATCCTTAATTCCCTCCAGTAGAGCTCTTTTGAGTGTGTACCTTTAACTCCTAGTGGGCATGGCTTCAACATTTAAAAATAAATGTATTACCTTACATTTTTAACAAATACCCATTGGCAGAGGTCATATATCAATACAATTGTGTTTGCTATCATGTATGCTTCAAGATAAAATTTTCCGATACTTTGTATGTAACATGGTTTTGGAATTATTAATGCAAATATGAACAGGCAGTATTTGACGCCTAGAAGAGCAGTAGGGTGTAACTGCAGAAACGCCTGGAGACGTCACTCAGCTGTGATGAGTTAAGCAGAAAGATGGTTAGTCTTCAGATAATCCTCCCCTGAGGAGTCATTATTTGTGGAGGCTTGTAGTGCTGTCCCATTTATGTCTTGGGTGACTCCCCAGCTGATGAGCTCATCGACATAGTTTCTCGTGGACCATGGAAGGAACCAGATTCTGTTGAACCAATCCCACATCTCTGGATAAAATTGTAGCACCTCCAAAACATTAGCCTCATTGGAGCAAAGGAGTCCCAGTTGATGCAATACTTGTGACAGCAGCCACCAAGGATGAGGTAGCAGAACAGAGCTCCTCTGTCCACCCCCCTAACAGAGAGTCCAGGGTGTTTGGATAGGTTTGGAAAGCACACTTTTGCTTCAGCGACCTTTGTATTGAGGTCCTTGATTTATTTGGCACACTTTCCGAGACTGCAGATGGATTTAACCAAGGAACTTTCAAAATTGGAGTCCTTGTCTGCAGGGGATTGTAAAAGATCATCCTCACAGCTGGCCATTCTTTTGTCTATTTCCAGTGTGTCTATTAGGTTGATTTTTCATGTAGCAGAAAACACCTCACAGCCTGCCATTTCAAGCATTGCTGTAAGACATGCCTGGATGTGGATATGCGATTTTGCAGAGCCTTTCAAGTCCTGTTTCATCAGTGCTCTGTTGGTGGGGCATCCTTGTTTGGCCCTTCTGTGAAAGAAATGCTTGCCTTCAGTGAACAGGAAGGAAAGACTCATGTCTGCCATAGGGATTCGCTTTTATACCCGTCATTGATCCTTTTCAAGGAATCAAAGGGGAGGCAAGAAAATGTGGTTCTGTAAATCCCAGGGATCTTTCCCAAATTCATGTGGAGACAACACCATCAGAGGCAGCGGAGCGAGTTCAAATGGAAGGTACCATCCTCGTGGTAGAGGAGGCCTGCAGAGTCAGGGTTTCAGAGATTCCTTTCCGGAGAGACCCTTTCTGCACTTCTGAAGGGCTTGCCTGATTGTCGCCTCTGGAGACAGTCAGTGGGATGCTTGTCCTTGCACCCAGATGCTTGGGCTGCTGTAGCAAAAGATTCTTTGGTACTAAGAATAATATCCAGAGATTACTTTATACCATTTTCCCAAACACCCACTTCCAAAAGAAGAAAGCTTCTTGACGTTCCACCCAGCCAGAGAGAGAAGCTGTAGCTCAAGAAATTCAAAAGCTACTGAACAAGAGAGTCATCCAGGAAGGTCCCACCAGACCAGAGAGGATTCAGAACTTACTTATAGCTTTTTTAATGCTAAAAAAAGACAAGGGACCTGAGACCAATTTCGGATCTAAGCAATCTGAAGCATAATGTGAGGAAATCAAAGTTCTGAATGGTCACAGTTTAGTCCGTTTTACACAAGGAAGGTTGGATGTGCTCAGTCCACCATCAGGATATGTATTTACACATCAAAATAAACAGATGCTTCTAAAGGCATTTGTGCTTTTGGCTGGGAGAAGGTCACCATCAGTTCAGAGCCCTGCCCTTTGGACTCACCACAGCCCCCCGGTGTTTTCGAAGTGTATGGCAGTGGTAGCAGTTCACCTAAGACTGCAGGGATTCAGAGTGTTTCCATACTTGGATAACTAGCTCCTCACTGCCCCAGCCAGACATCTCTTAGAATAGTTCAGGGACTACATGCTCCAAGTTTGACCATCACTAAGCATTGCAGTCTATGTTTCCAAATCTAAACTGCTACCAGTGCAGAGCCTGGAGTTCATTGGTGCTCATCTAAACATAGCAAGTCAGATTGCTTCTCTACCTCCTTATTGTGTGCACACAATCAAGTCCCAGGTTCATCATATTCTTTCTCATCCTGGTCTTTTTGCCAGAATTGTCCTTCAGGCTCTGTGTTCCATGGCACATTGTCTATAGTATTAGTCCCATTAGCACAGTACTATATGCGTGTTCTTCAGTGGGCTCTAGCTGTTCAGGGATGTATTTTTCGGCAGCCCCCATCCTTCCCAGTCAAGCTATTCCAGTATACAAAAAACATATTTGCTAGTGGATCCAGTCGGATGACGTTTGCATAAGTCATCCCTTCATTCTGTCTTACCCAGTAGCCACATACACCTCCCAACGGGGTGGAAGTGAGGCATTTCTTGGGATGGATGGTCCAAGCCATGTGGAGTACCCAAGAGACCAGTACAGAGCTTTGGAGTTCATTGGTGCTCATCAAAGCACAGTAAGTCAGATTGCTTCTCTATCTCCTCATCGTATATGCACAATCAAGTTGCAGGTTCATCAGAATTTTTCTCATCCTGGTCCTTCTGCCACACTTGTCCTTCAGGCCCTACGTTCCATGGAGATGTCTATAGTATTAGTCACATTAGCACATTAATATGTGTGTTTTTCACTGATCTCTAGTTGTTTACTGGTGTATTTTTCAAAAACTCCCATCCTTCCTCGTCAAGTTTACACCAGTGTGCACAAAATGTATTTGCTGGTGGATCCAGTCTGATGACATTTACATAGATCACCCCTTAGTTCTGTGACCACGCGCACCTTCCAGCTAGTGTGGGGCATTTGTTGGGGAAGTCAGTCAAAGGCACGTGGTCCCCCCCAAGGGACCAATTCGCATATCAGTGCCCTGGAGATGAGAGCAGTCCTACTAGCATTGCAGGCATTTCAAGATGTTCTACCTCTAGGGACCACTGAGATTCAAACCAACATGTCTGTGGTCTGGTACATCGACAAACAAGGGGGAACTTGATCTTACCCCTTCTGTGGCAAAGCTATTAGTGTATGGCAATGGGCATTCTCCTCTATCCACTTTCGAAAAGCAATGCACATTCCAGGGAAATCCATTGTACTAGCGGACAAACTCAGCAGGTCCATTCTGACACTGCATGAGTGGTCTCTCAATCAGTCAATGACGGAGAAAATTTTCCATCGTCTGGGACAACCTTGCTGCAATCATCTTGCTTCTCTCCACAACAAATCCAGCAGGTTCTTAGCCCTGATCTCACCACAGGGGGAGTCACTGAGAGATGCTGTAGTCCACGCTTGGCCCTCTGGTCTCCTTTACTCGTATCCCTCTTTACTCGTATCCCTCAGTACCGATGATTCCAAAATTCATACAGAAAGTCAGTCGGTTGAAGGACTCTGTTATCCTCATTGCCCCCTTTTGGCCTCGCCAGGTCTGGTTCTCCTTCCCTTGGGCTTATCTTCATTATCCTTCTTGAATACTGGAGCCCAGTCCAGCCCTTCTGTCACATCTCTTGGGGATAAAACATCCTAATATCTCAGCCCTCAAACTAACTGCATGGTTTCTCCAGTTCCATTAATAGCTAGACAGCCCAGGCTTTCTTCCCTGGTTCGTGATATATATTTTTTGTCCTTACAGAAAGATTCTACTAAGAGGATTTACAAGAGTTATGTGTGAAACTTGTAATGAGTTGATTGGTCATGTTTCTTGGGGGTGGAGTGATTTTATGTATTTAAACTCTGACAATTGGTACGCTCACATCTGATGAAGTTACATGATGAAAACCTGGTGATAAAGTTAAGCGTTAGTGTTTTATCCTGATTTTGTGTGAACTCTATATTAAACTTGTGTTTGCATCTTGATTATCCCTCTGGTGCTTCATTTTGTTTATTGGTTACTGTTTGGGCACTTTTACCATCTTTCTACTTGGATTTACAAGATTTAATGGAAAAGATTCAAAGTGTGGGCCTTGAAGAATGACATTGATCCTTTTACTGTTGTTGTTTCTTCTGTACTGGAGTTTTTAGCTTCTTTTTAAAGAAGGTGCTAGATTTTTTCCACAGTCAGGGTACAGTTGTCAGCCATATCCAATTTTCACTCGGGAGACTATGCTTCTCGCTTAGCTGCTTACAAGTTGTGTAAGACTTTTTTTAAAGGGCACCTTCTTGCTCAGACCCTCAGTGAAAGATACATCACCTCCTTTTGATTTAACAGTAGTATTTCAAGCCTTAGCTCAACAACCCTTTGAACCTTCAGCAGAAACTGACTTAAAATTCCTGTCTTGGAAAACAGACATTTTTTAGTTATTACATCTGTTAAAAGGATTTCCAAACTCCAAGCTCTTTCCTTAAAAACCCTTTACATTGTTCTTCATAAAGACGGGGAACCTTATGAACTAGTCCTCCTTTCCTACAAATAGTGGCTTTTGAATCAAATGTAAATCAAGCCATTCATTTACCAGTCTGTTTTCCAAAATATTCAAACAAGGGAGATGCATGCTACATTTTTTTAGATGTGCATAGACAACTACATTTCTGTTTACACAGAACAAAAGATTTCAGAAAATCAGACTAGCTATTTGTCTGTTTTTTACCTAATCAGCTTGGTTCTTCAGTTAAGTTACATTGGCCAAATGGATAACTAATTGCATTTCCTGGATATATTCTCAGCAAGGTCTCTCCCTACCAAAAATGGCCTAAGGCCCATTCAACTAGATCCATGGCCACCTCATCTGCCTTCTAGTCTAGTACTTCCATTGATGATATTTTTGCAGCATTCACCTGATCTAATACTCATACCTTTATTATTTATTACAAATTGGACATAATTTCCAGAAGCAGAGCTGTTATTGGTTCAGCATTTCTCCGGAATATCCTTCCATGGGACCACCCAAGGCTTATATAGTTGGAGACTCTGTCATGTATATTGAGGGAAGAATGACAAGGGTAGCATCAAATACTAATGTTAGTGCTAACCATAACTATGCATCTGTTTTTTCCATTTTCATTCTTCCTTAACTCCTCTCCATCCCTTCCATCATCTTCTGGAGTGACCTAATGGACCTTTGGAACCTGTAGTTCTGAGTTTGAGCCCTGGTTTAATTTCTTTTCTCTTCTTATATTATATACTAAGACTTCTAAGGCAGCAAACTCAGTCTGATGTATTGGGGATTGACTGGGGCATTATGGGTAGAGGGAGGAGCTCGAGAGTTGGCTCTTAAGTCTGTAGTATGAGGCGGAGTCAGATCCGAGTTCAAATCTGTAACCCATACATTGAGGAAAGAATGAAATTGGACAACACAGTTGCCCATAGTTTTGGTGAGTACATAACTTTAACACCATTTTAGGGATTTGATATTATGCACAATTTTTTTATGTTCACAATTTATACAGTTACGGTTGCCACATTTGGGATTCCTGTCAGCAGGTGCTTTAATTGGCCTGCCTGACTTCTAGAGCTTTACTTTCCCCCTGGGCTTCTGCTTAGGCCCTCCCACTAGGATTCAAGTACCTCTCTTGGTGTAAGTGGTCCATTGCTTGCTTGCTTCAGATTCTTGTTGTCATGTAGTATTACATAGCCATATATTCCACAGCATTCTCAGTTCATCAGATGACCTACTACCAGAAGTCACTGGATAAGTGACCCATGGGGTATTTTTCTTATTGCTACAGTCTGAATTGGCTAAGGTCCAATTCTGACAGTAGTTCTGATTCAGAAGTTAAGGCCAGCAGTTATTTTGCATGTGGGAAGTTAATATCCAACAAAGGCTTCTGCAGTCTGTGCTTATTTTGTCCCCCCAGAGTACATGAATTTCTGTCTGCATTGTGCATATTTGCCTCCAAAGAAGGTGTCATTTTATGTAAGAGTTTGCAACTAAAAATTGGACAATACATGTTTGGTTTCCTGCAGCTAAAGGTATCAGCTAAAGTATGAGAAATTCAGTTGATGTCCCCTTCGACAACTCCATTTTCTTTGGGTCTGGTGACACTGGAGTTTTGCCATCCCTGACGTCTGAGTTGGTCCTGGTTGAGGCTTCTGTCAGAGCTGTCTAGGCCACCATGCTGATTGTCTCGAATGCCCTTCTGGAGCAATATCTTTGCTGTACCTCTTGAGACTAAAGGCCTTTTAGTTTCTGTGACATAAATTATTTCAGAAGGGGAAGATATCTCCAGGATTTTAATATGCATGGAGATTTACAGAGACCAGATTGAGGACTCATTCCCTTGCCCATGACAAGAGGCCTCTGAGGTGGTTATGAGTCACAAGACACCAAATTACTGAAGGGCCTAGAGGTGTTCCAGAGATTTTGGTTAGGGAGTTTTTTTAGCGGACAGTATCAGGCAGTGCTTTTGATGCCTCACAAATGGTTTCTCTGTCCATTAGTTGCACAGATTTCCTAACGTTGGTGGAGACTTTGTTGTGACCCACTAGCATTCCAGATTATTTCTGTGTGCAGCAAGATCTACTGCATTATCCTCTCTCACAGGGAGAAAATCATTAGGACATTCTCAAGCAAAAATTATCCCCTGAGGATTTTTATAGCATTCCCATTTCCTCAATTCCATAGTTAATTTTGGAAAACAACCATTTTGAGTTGAAGATAATTCAATTTCTTGGCAGTTGTGGTTCCCTCTGCATTGCGCTCAACTTGTGTAGAAGCTGTTGCTCTTCAAAATTATTTTTGCAACCATCAGGCAAGCTTCACCTGGATTTTCACATTTTTTTCACTAACCTCATGGTTGTTCCACTTTCACTAATGGCAAGACACCTTTTCTTCCTAAAGTTGTCCACATTATTTTACTTCCCGTTTGTTGACTGGGGTGACCTGAGGTGTCTTTTATACTGACTAAAGGAGATTTGACCAGGGTACTGGATAACTCTTTTTTACTCTTTCTGATGTATACCTTGGTATATTTTGCCTTTCTGATAAGTACTGTGGTATATTTTACATCCTTCTGAACTGCTACAAAAGCAGGTAGATGAGATCTTTGTTAAAGGCTCATCCTAAGGGTAGAACCCTCAGGAGTGTAACCTTTCCTGATGTGTACTGCAGTGTCAGTAATGGAAAATTAATATTATCACCTTAAGTGGAAATACAACCCAAAGACTTTTGGTCTAGTACCAAAGGTGAGTGTGCTACTTTGTTGAGACACTGACATTGATTTTCATCTCTTGGTCTGCACTACTACCCAGAAGTCCATTCCCAGGGAAAGTGTAAAAGCAAGTGGATATTATTTATGTGGTCTACTGCTAAAGGTTTGGATCCATTTACCACTCTAGTACCCAACCATTCTAGACCCCCTTTCTGAAGTGTTGCAGTATATAATGTATACCGAGGGGCTAATCTCTGTTTGTTTCTTGCCTCTCGGAGAGTTTGCAATGCCTTTGAGGAACTTTCCTTATCAGACCAACCTTGAAGGGGATCTTGTGCCTCCTTGGGATCTAAACTTTATCATGGAGAAATTAGCACTGCCACAGTATGAGCCATTTGCCAGGGGATAATTGAAATTCATGCCATGGAAGAATGCTTTATAGTGGCAGTGACCTGCAAGGGGGATTTTGAAGTTGTAAGCCCTCTGCATCAAACTTCCCTATTTAATTATCTGTAAGGCTAGAGTATTTATGCACACATTCTTCATTTATGTTAAATATAGCTACTAGAGCAAACATCAACCAGTGTGTAAATCTGTTTTTCTTTCCTTAGTGTTATAACAGTGGAGAGTATTTGGTGCATTCTGCTCATGTGGCCAGACATTTTAGATTTTTTTTGTGTACATTGTGGACAGGACCAAAACTATCAGAAAAGATTCAGTTGTCTGTTTCATTTTCAAAGAAGACATTTTGATTCAAAGATTGCAAGGTATAAAAAGCACAAAAATCCGTGTTGTCCATACCAAATGTTCACTCAGCCAAGACAAGAGTCACTTCTCAAGCCTTTTTCGAAAATGCATTTGTGGGTGATATTTGTGACAGTGATATGGGCTTCACTGAATATTTTAGTAAAATACTGCAAGCTGGATGTGTTCTCCAGATCTCATTTTTCCATCACATCCACAGGCTTTAAAGTTACGTTTTCATAAGGTACTACTCAGGAGGATCAGTGTGGAACTTTGTCTTAACATTTAATGAGGGCGGACATCTTTACTTCAGTTATGAAATTTAATCAGTAACCCATCATACTGAAGTTAATCAGTAAAGCAGTAATATATCTGGTTGAAGATACCTTCGTCAGTATTGTACCCACCACAATCACTCTACTTTACAGGGAAAGATGCCTAGAGGGATTTCTGGTGAGGCATTGTATGAGCTTCATTAAGTCATTGTGGAAGTATTCATTACTTCTGGGACTTCAGTGCTAGATAACCTGCCTTCCAGCCAAACTTCAGGAATTCAGGTTCCTTCCCCCTGTGATGCTTACTGTGCTAAGAGGAGCTTATACCTGTGTTGTGTTATGAACTTTATTGCCCAATTTCTTGCATGCAGGCTCCTCTGTGTCATCCCATGATTAGTGCCTATGTTTCTGTTTAGTACTAGTTTGGACCTGAGGCAAAGATGATCACGGTGACCATGGTAAACTGTCTCAATGACTTCCTTTTAAAATTTCCAAGCACTTATCAACTGACTGCCCCTTTGGAGGGAAAGATTGCTCTTCATGCAAAGAACTGGGAACTCATTACCCAGGACAAATGGGTTTTAAATAGTGTCCCAGGGATACACATTTCACTTCCACACATTGCCAACACCAAGCAGGTGGCCAGATCTACCCCCAAATCAGTGGGCAGAGGCCCAAAAACAGCTACTTTCTCTCTTAAGCATGGGGGCTATTCAGTTGGTACCAGAAGAGGAAAAGGGACAAGGTTTCTACTCGAGACTTTTCCTGGTACCCAGAAAAGACAATTCATGCCGTCCTATCCTGGACCTGTCTACTCTAAACACCTTTTTTGGAGATTCCAAAATTCAAGATGCTGACTCTTCACCAGTTGCTTCCTACACTAGGCAAAGATGCTTGGTTGGCAACACTAGATTTAAAAGAAGCATACCTGCACATCCCAATCAGGGGATCTTGCAGAAGATACCTACGGTTCAAAGCAGGCTACATGCACTGTCAGTTCTCTGCACTGCCTTTTGGCTTATCTACTGCTCCCAGGGTATTCACAAAGTGCCTACCTCCAGTTATTGCATTTTGCATGCAAAGAAATATTCAGATATACCCTTACCTGGACAATTGTCTAATTCAGTCAGAAAGCCAGGACATACTTTGGAATCATCTGGCCTTTGTACAAAGGGTTCTAACTTGTCTGGGGTACGCCATAAACGAAAAGAAATCACAACTTGTACCCTGCCAACAAATTATATTCCTGGTAGCAAGCTTGAATACAACTTCCCAGATGGCTTTCCTCACACCAGAGAAACAAATTCATTTGACAACCTACTTCAAACAACTGGCGTCAAAAACCATGCTGTCTGCAAGACAAATACTGCAAGCCTTGGGGTTCATGGCCTCCTGCATTCTTCTAATTCCATATGCAAGACTGCATATGAGGAAACTACAGTGGTATCTAAAAAGCCTATGGTGTCAACATTCTCAGGATCTAGAAGCAGTGATTCCTTTCATACTTTGCCTACGCCTAGAGTTCCTTTGCTGGGCAGCGGCCTGCCACCATAACAAGGGACTACCTTTCATACCACTCCTGCCACGCAAACCCTAATAAGACACATCAGACTATGCATGGTGGGCTCGCCTGGCATGGAAGTGCATTCAGGGCAAGTTGAACCCAAGTCAAATGCACCTGCATGGCAATCAAAAAGAAATGTTAGCTGTACAGTATGCTCTAACAGCCTTCAAGGACCACATCCTTCCAGGACAACAACACCACTGTTATGTGGTACATAAACAAGCAAGGGGTACACATTCTTACCCCCTCTGCAGACTAGTCATGGCATTGTGGAACACAGCCTTGAGCTACCAAGTGCCCCTACACGCTCAGTTCCTGCCAGGAAAATTAAATACACTGGCAGACGGACTAAGCAGAAACCTTATGGACCCACACGAGTGGAAACTGGAACCAAGGGTTTTCAATATGTTGACAAGCAAATGGGGGAGCCCAGATATAGACCTGTTTGCCTCTTCCCAGAACTACGAATTGGACAAATTTTGCACAATGACTCCCCACAAACAAGCCTGGAAAGTGGATGCTGTGTTCTTCAGTTGGAAAAAACTATCAGTCTATGACTTCCACCCTCTGCCTTTGCTCTCCAAAGTACTACTAAAAATCAAACAGGACAAACCAAGGATGAGTTTGATTGCTCCAGACTGGCCACGTCAACACTGGTACCCCCTCCTGCACAGTGTGTCACGGTTATCCCCATGGCACCTGCCTCAGACTTCTTTCCCTGTTGTCTTGGCAGGAGAACCAGATTCTGCACCCGCAACTTCTAACACTGAACCTAGCAGCCTGGCTAGTTACTAATCTCTCCTTTACCATCCCTCAGTAAACTTGTGATGGATATTATTTTAGAGGCAAGGAGGCCTAGTACTAGAAAATCTTATGTAGAAGATTCTGTGCCTTGAACCAATCTCAAGGGATGAGCACAGCAGCGCCCAATTTACCTCAGGTTTTACAGTACTTAACTGAGATGCTTCACAAGGGCTTGTCTTTTTCCTCTATCAAAATTCACTCCTCAGCCATTTCAACTCATAATACAGAACCTCCCCTCTTCTCTCTCATCCACTTCTCAAGCAGTTCCTCAGAGGGGCCAAAAATTTGAGACCACCCAGGAGAGCTCCAACCCCAGCCTGGGATCTTAACT
Source organism: Protopterus annectens (assembly GCF_019279795.1). NCBI lineage: Eukaryota > Metazoa > Chordata > Ceratodontiformes > Protopteridae > Protopterus > Protopterus annectens. Next base: position 1,020,743,374 of record NC_056725.1, read on the forward strand.
TTGTTTTGGAGAAACTCACACTACCTCCTTTCGAGCCAGCTGCTACTGCAGACTTAAAATTTGTTTCTTGGAAAACACTTTCCTTTTCACAATCACTTCAGGAAGAAGGGTATCTGAATTATAGGCCCTTATGGCAGTGGAGCCTTTCATCAACTTTCATGCAGACAGGGTGTCCCTCAGAACCAATCCATCCTTCATGCCCAAGGTGGTATCCAGTGTGGCTCTTAATCAGTCCATTCATTTGCCAACCTTCTTTCCCAATCCACAGAACAAAGGGGAACGGATACTGCACTCTTTAGATGTGCACAGACAACTTCGATTCTACTTGGACAGGACTAAACCGCAAAGGAAATCTGAACAACTGCTGGTGGCATTTGCTGCAGGGGCAGAGGGGAAGGCTATTTCAAAGCAAACCATTTCTAAATGGATAGGCCATTGCATTCATTTCTGCTGTAAGCACCATGGAAAACCTATCCCACAGGTAATCAGACCTCACTCCACCAGGGCTGCATCTACCTCTACAGCCTTTCTCAGAAGCGTCCCTACCAGGGACATCCTAGAAGCTGCTACCTGGAATTCTGTACATACTTTCACCAAGCATTATCATTTGCCAATTTTCTCTAAATCCAGAGCTGGCCTTGCCACTGCAGTCTTGCAGGGCCTTATAGCTGGTCCTAATGCTATCTAAATTTCTCCTCCCAACCATAGGTTTGGGAATCTACCCAAATGTAATGACTGCAACAGTGAAACATGAAGAACATAGTGCAGTTGTGTACACTTGCCATAAATTTAGATGTTCAAGTGTATTCACTGTTGCGGTCCTGGTTACCCTCCCTCCAGCCCCCTAACTTCTTTTGGCTATACCTCTACTTTTTTTACTATGCTTAAAAGCTTTTTGGTGTATTTACTTTTTTGTTGGAGGTATATCATTGTATTTTTATATTTAATTGCTTCCCATTAAGGGGGCACCTGACATCTGGGCAAGAAAAACTGATGTAATGGCGTCAGCTGCATGTTTTATACCCCTAATGGCCTGACGTCATGGAAGAAGGGCCAGCAACCGATGCAGGACCCAAGACTTTGTTAATCAGGCTGACTGAGGGCTACCTGCAAGCAGATAACCCAAATGTAATGACTGCAACAGTGAATACACTCGAACATCTACATTTATGGTAAGTGTACACAACTGATTTTCATCGCGTTTCACTGTTGCAGTCATTACAATTGGGTTATCCTGCTGGCAGGCTACCCACAGTCGGCCCAAGTTCCAAAGTCTAGATCCGGTGTTGGTTGCTGTTGCCTCCTCCCTGACGTCAGTGCGCCAGGGGTATAAAAGATGCAGCAGACGCCATTTTCTTCAGTCTTTCTTGCCACGCGGTGCCCGAAGCAAAAGCAGTTCGCAAGTGCCGGTCGGCCGACTCCTGAGATTTTCAAATTCGAAATTCAGATCCAAGGTCTTCATTAAAGCTAAGTACCCCGTTGGGGAAACTTTTTTCTTGCTCTAGACCGATGTCAGAAAAAGTTAATAATTGTATTTCTTGTGGGAAGCAAATACCTCATAAGGATTTTCATTCTTACTGTATTCCTTGCCTAGGCCCTGACCACAACGTTGCTAGTTGTCGGTTTTGTGATGGATTTAACCAGCGCACTATTAAGCGTCTGTACGATTTTGCATTTCATTACTTTGGCAGAAGATTCAATTATATAATGCCGTCGGAACAGTTGACTACCGGAGTTTATAAAAAGCGCAAAGAAAAGGACAGGCATCAGAGGTCCAAAATCGACGACGAGGCTTCTGCTAGGCCTGTCGCCGGTTCTCAGTGGGGCACTTTCGCAGCCCCTGACGCCCGCTACCTCAGAGCCACAGGCCGCTTCCGACTCCCACGTGGAGCTGACAAGGCTGCTGTAAACTCAAGGTATTGGACACTCGGAAACTATTCCCTCAGATGGGTCTGGAGCCGCTGAGCAGGCATCGGCTTCTGTGTGTGTTTTCAGGCCTACACGGTTATATGTAAAACCAACTTCAGCTTCAAAGGCAAAGACTAAAGCAGCTCTAAAGACAGAGACAAGTACAGCATTCTCCTGGACAGGCCTCCATGCCTAAAAAACAGATGCTTAAAATGTCCGAAGACCTAATTACTTTGATCAGGGGTTCCCATCTCCTCCTGATAAGAGGCCTAGGCAATAGTTAGAATATGAATATTCAGATCAGGTTTCCATTTCCTCTCATTCCTCTTCTGAACAGCAATATACTCTTCCTCCCTATGAGGATTCTGATGCTGAAGAATCTATCCCTTCAGCCTCGACTCCTGAGGATTATTCTTTTGGGGAGACCCTGCATACTATGAGGGAGCATTTCCACTGGGAGAGCCAAGATTACTCAGAATCCAAGAAAAGGCTCAGAGACTTCCTTTTATTACCTCAGCACAGGCTCCTTGCTATTCCTTCTGTTTTAGACATTGTAGATGTATTTTCAGAGTCCGGTCTGTCTCCTGACTCTTTACCACCAGCTTCTGTTAAGCCAGACAGATACTACAGGGTTCCTGATTCACATAAATTTCTTTATAAAAACCCTGCTGCTGACCCAGAAACTATCTCTCAGGGTCCGAAAGGGGTCAAGGCTTCCACTGCAAAAAACCCTATCCCCTCTGATAGGGATTCAAGGGCCTTGGACAGATTGGGGAAAAAGATTTATACTTCTGCTACCTTGGCTGTAAGAGCTTTAAATTGTCCATTTCATATGCTTAAATATCAGCAATATCTTATGTCACTGCTTAAACAGAAAATGTTGACAAATTCAGAATGTGCAGAAAACAAAGAAATGCAGGATTTATTGCATGCAGCTGAACAAGTGGGAAAGCTTACTTTGCAGTGTGGTTTTGATTCTCTGGAGGCCTCTTGCAGGGCCGCTGTTACAGGTTCTGTCATTAGGAGGCATGCTTGGTTAAAAGAACAGAATCTGCCCGATCATGTTAAAGCAAAACTATTAGATGCTCCATTACTGCATGATGCCTTGTTTGGTGTTAAAGCAGAAGAAGTGTTGAAGAAAATGGAGGACAAAGCTAAATCTATGCAAACAGTCAGGGATTTCTTACAGGTACAGCCTCCCAGATTTAGCAGGAACTGGCCTGCAAAGAATTGGTCCTTTCCAGTGTCAAACAGGCCACAAAGAGGCAGATACAGACGCCCCAGAGGCAGATCACAGTCCCAAGGCTCATACAGGCCTAAACAATGGGTGCTTCTACCTCCAAAAGCGGAAGAGGAAAAATCACAGCCATACAGGAAACAGTCTCAATGACTTTCCCCTGCCAGCACCAAACACTTATCTTCTGGCAGCTCCTTTGGGGGGAAAACTAGCACTTTTTTCACAAAATTGGCACATGATCACTCAGGACAAATGGGTCTTATATATCATATCACAAGGCTAAACGTTTCACTTTCACACCCTGCCAAGGCCAAACGGTATGCCAGACCTGCCACGCAATCAATGGGCAGAGGCACAAAAACAAGTTTCATCCCTCATGGACATGAGACTCATTCAGCAAGTACCACAGCAAGAGCAGGGACTAGGATTTTACTCAAGGCTATTCTTAGTGCCCAGAAAGGACAAAGCCTGGAGACCAATACTGGACCTGTCTATCCTAAACATATTCCTGGATATTCCAAAATTCATAATGTTGACTCTGCAGCAGCTTCTGCCCATGCTGGGCAAGAAGGCTTGGCTTGTGACTTTAGACCTAAAAGAGGCATACCTGCATGTCCCAATCAGACAGTCATGCAGAAGATACCTCAGATTTATAGCTGGCTCAATGCACTACCAATTCTCTGCACTGCCCTTTGGCTTATCTACTGCACTCAGGGTCTTCACAAAATGCCTGGCACCAGTAATTGCATTTTGCAGACAGGAATACAAATATATCCTTACTTGGACGACTGCCTTTATTCAAGCAGAGAACAAGGACATTCTACTACAGCATCTGGCGTTGGTAAAAAGATTACTAACACGTCTAGGGCACACAGTAAACAAAAAGAAATCAAAACTCGTACCCTCTCAAGAGATAATATTCCTGGGTGCAAGCTTAAATACAACTGCCCAGATGGCTTATCTCATGCTAGACAAACACAGACAACTGACTACTTATTTCAAAACATTGGCAACAAAGACCCAGTTATCTGCAAGAAAAATTCTGCAGGCTTTGGGCTTCATGGCATCCTGCATTCTGCAAATTCCATATGCAAGACTGTATATGAGGAAAGTTCAGTGGTATCTAAAAAGTGTTTGGACTCAACATTGCCACAGCCTGGAAACAGTAATTACCCTCATTCCCTGCCTGCAACAGGAGTTTCGATGGTGGGCAAAAGCCTGTCACCACAACACGGGACAGCCATTCACCTTACCCACAGCCAGGCAGACATTGACAACAGATGCATCAGATTATGCCTGGGGGGGGCCATATGGCAGGACGATGTATTCAGGGCACATGGTACACAAGTCAAATGCAGCTACATATCAATCAAAAAGAGATGCTAGCTGTTCAGAATGCCCTGACAGCCTTCAAGGATCTACTTAATCCAGGATAACTACTGATAAAGACGGACAATACTACAGTCATGTGGTACATAAACAAGCAGGGGGGGGCACACATTCCTACCCCCTCTGCAGACAAGCCATGAACTTGTGGGAAACAGCATTGACTTACCAAGTACATCTGCAAGCACAATTCTTGCCAGGAAGGATAAATACTCTGGCAGACGAACTAAGCAGAAACCTAATGGAGCCCCATGAGTGGAAATTGGATCCACAAGTCTTCAGCATGATAACAAGGAACTGGGGATGCTCGGACATAGACCTTTTTTCCTCCCCTTACAACTGCCAACTACGGAGATTCTGCACAAGGACTTATCACAAGCAAGCATGGAAAGTGGATGCTCTATCTTTCAGCTAGAAAAACCTAACAGTATATGCCTTTCCTCCTCTGCCTCTCCTCCCCAAGGTACTCCTCAAGGTCAGACAAGAGAAGCCAAAAATGATACTGATTGCCCCAGGCTGGCCCCACTAGCACTGCTACCCAGTCCTAAAGAGCTTGTCTCAATGCCCAGCTTGGACATTACCTCATATTCCTCACTTATTGACCCAACAAGACAGTCAGATACTGCACAGCCAACTCAGGACCTTAAACCTGGCTGCTTGGCGGATAATGTAGCCATTCAAGACACACCTCTCTCTATAGCAGTGATGGATGTTATTTTGGAGGCCAGGAGGCCTAGCACCAGAAAATATTATGCAGAAAAATGGAAGAGATTCTGTGCTTGGAACCAGGCACAAGGTATTCATATGATTGTTCCAAATATTCCTCAGATTTTGCAATACTTATCTGAGATGCTGGATAAAGGTCTTTCCTTTTCATCAATTAAAATTCATGCCTCTGCCATTTCAGCTCATTACAATACAGAACCACCTATTTTTTCTCATCCATTACTAAGGCAGTACCGCAGAGGGGCCAAAAACATAAGACCTCCAAGGAGAGCACCAATACCTACATGGGACCTCAAACATGTCTTGGAAAAACTCACACTGCATCCGTTTGAGCCAGGCTCTGCAGCTGATATAAAATTCTTATCCTGGAAAACAGCTCTGCTCCTAGCAATAACCTCCGCTAGACGAGTCTCAGAGTTACAGGCACTCATGGCTGTGGAACCTTTTATCATTTTCCATCCTGACAGGGTTTCTATGAGGACAAACCCTACATTTATGCCTTAGGTAGTGTCCAGTGTGGCCCTTAACCAAACAATTCATTTGCTTACCTTTTACCCAAACCCACAGAATAAGGGTGAGAGAATTCTGCATTCTTTGGACATTCACAGGCAGCTACGCTTCTACCTGGACAGAACCAAAGCTTTCAGAAAGACTGAACAACTTCTAGTGGCATATGCTGCAGGATCACAAGGAAAGCCTATTTCAAAGTGGACAGGCCACTGCATTCGTTTCTGCTATTCACAGCATGGCAAATCAGTGCCTAAGGGCATTAGGCCACATTCAACCAGAGCAGCAGCCACTTCAGCAGCCTTCCTCAAAGGAGTACCAACCAAAGGCATCTTAGAGGCTGCAACTTGGAGTTCAGTGCATACTTTTACAAAGCACTATCACTTAGCTCTCTACTCTAAATCCAGGGCAGGCTTTGCCACTGCAGTTCTGCAGGGCCTGATAGCCTCTCCTAATCCTATTTAGCACCAGCCTCCCAACCATACCTCCCAACTGTCCCGAATTACTCGGTTTTTACCGAGTTTTGGGGTCCCAGTAATGGGGTGCCACGATTCCAGAGTGGCACCCCTTCATTTCCGATTTTTTTAAATTCGTTTTTTCACTTTATTTTTATTTTTCGTGCTTTGAGCTGACGTCATCGCGTGCACAATGACGTCAGCTCGTCAGGGCTACCAGCCTATCGGAATCGAGATTGTGATGTATTTGCAGGTAGTTTGCGAGCGGGAAGGATTTTATTTATGTTGAAACGCTTTACGAGCATTTATGGTGAAACGGCATGGATTTAGTAGTCAAACGGCATGGAATGGATTTATTTTTTTTAGTTAGAAGGCTGGACGAACTGTCTGCAAGGAGTGGTAAGGAGTTATCGCTCGAGTTAATTTAGGAAAGGTTTTGTGACACTGATTGCGTTTTCTTTCTGTTCACTTTGTAGTTAATTGCCTGGGGGAGAAGCCTATCTGTAGACTGTATCTCTACTCATTGCTGTTTGCTGCCTTATTTATTAAATGAGATTTATTTGATGCCTAGTGTTCAGCTCAATCACCATGGCTTTTGATTTCCTGTAGAATGCAGCTGAAATTGTTTAGATATTATTAGCTGCGTAGGAGGATTCAAGTGTGTGTGTCTGATTCTGTATGTGAACAGTGCTTTGCTATATAATTTATCAAATTCATAGCTTTTCTTAAGAGAAGTGACTAAAATATCAGCAGTATCAATTAACTTCTCAAAGTGAAATGGTTTAAAAAGAATATTGTAATTTCATTATATTTTATTCGTATCAGCAGCTTTGATTAACTTGTGTTTTTAAGGTTTTAACAATGTCAACACAGCTCTTTTTTGTTGCATTGAAACACAGTACTTTTAAAGTAACTTCAGACAAAATATTGGAAGCTACCCCTTCTAGGTTTAAAATCAACAGTTCTGTTAATTCTAAGCTTTTCCTGCTAGCATTTGGACTTGCATTTTTGTATTAATACTTCAGAGGCATTTTCTGACTTTATATAAATCAGCTCTTTTCCTTTCAAAACCAACAGCAAATGTTATTTTCATATTTTATCATACTCCTTAACAGCAAACATTTTTTCAAGAAACATTTTTTCCAGTCTTAAAAACTGACCTTTTCTACCACATATTTTCCAAAATGAATTATAAAGCAGGATCATTTTTATCTTGTGTGTATCTTAATATATTAAACAGAGTTTGGATTTTAATTGAGAATTATTCTGGTTTCTATTCTCAATTTCTGGCATAGTGAATGTAGTATTGTTTGTTTATTCATTTATTGCTTTTATTGACTGAAAAAGGGAAAACTCCTTTGTAGCTATGGTAAGAAGTGAGAAATTAATTCACTAAATGATAGCCATTAAGTTTTAATCTTCCTACTTTTCAGGAAGCTGCTGATTTGGTATAGTGGTATGTTCTGACCCTAGTGCATAGGGTATTGTCCTGGCTTCAAAACTTGCCAGTGAAATGCATGGTGGTAACACAACATTTTATTCTAGCAACTTTACAAAATTATACAAGCAATGTTTAAAATGTGTCCCTGGGTTTTTGATCTTTTGCCCCCCCCCCAAAAAAAAATGAAATTGAAAATAAGTGTGAAACGCTGTGCAAGATGCCTATGGCTTACACTACTGTCATTTTATTTATAGTGTGGGTATGGAAGTAGACTTTTATGATGGAAATGTTCGAATTGGGCAGTTTTTTCATTATTGGTTCATGCGTTTTGTTTCATTGCCTACAGTATAGCCTACTGGAAAAATGTCCAAACAATAAATTTAAAATGCGCTCTAACAAGTGTGTTGTATAATACAACTTGTATTATACAAGGAATATAATTTAATAGTCTGGAAGGTGTATCCAAGAAAAGAACACATGTATGTTTCTTGTTTTGTGTGCAAAGGGACAATGATTTGAAAACAGCCCAAAGGTAATCTTTATCCACCACTGACCAGATGCATTTTCTTTGGATGTGGTGTGAGTTTCAATGCTGAGTTTCAAGGGCAGAGAAGTTTTAATGCCAAGCCTGTTTTCATTGTGAGACATTTTTGCTTTGTTTACCAGATGTCTATTAGTATTTCTGCATTGTTTGCGTTTGAAAACTGGTACCCCACAATTCCATTGGAGTGGGTGGGGCTATGCAGTTATGTATGCAAATTAGATATTAATCAGTGTACAGATTTGTACCTATTTTTCATGGGCCTTGCCCAGATTTTTGATGTTTGCTGGTTGAGAGGTATGCTCCCAACCTTGTCTTTGGGATTCAACCCAATTGTAATGACTGCAACAGTGAAACACGATGAACATAGTACAGTTGTGTACCTACCATAAATGTAGATGTTCGAGTGTATTCACTGTTGCAGTCCAGGTTACCCTCCCACCACCCCCCCTTTTCCTTGCTGGGACTTATCTGTACTTCTCTATTCTATACAACCTATGTGGTGTATTTGCTTGTAGAGGAAGGAAAAGTTGTTTTTTGTGTATGCATGCTTATTGGCATAATTTAGCGTACCATTTTAGGGGCACCTGACATCTGGGGCAAGAAAAACTGAAGAAAATGGCGTCGGCTGCATCTTTTATACCCCTGGCGCACTGACGTCAGGGAGGAGGCGATAGCAACCGACGCCGAACCTAGACTTTGGAACTCGGGCCGACTGCGGGTAGCCTGCCAGCAGGATTACCCAAGAGTAATGACTGCAACAGTGAATACACTCTAACATCTACATTTATGGTAGGTACACAACTGTACTTTGTCTCATATGCACTTTCGCTTTCACATCCAAATGCACACATCTCACAGGCAGAAAGAAACATAAGTACATACGTTCATACATAACACACACACTTCTGTTTTTGTAATAATCTTGTTTCTTTTAATTTTACACTAAGCTCTGCTTAAGGAGTGTAAAATCATGGCAGCCATTAGCTTTCTTTGTCTCATCTCCACGGCAGCTTAATATTTTCAATGGCATTACCTGTACATTGATACCCTGCTGGAGAACGTTCATTCTGCAGTCAGAGTGGCATTGTACAAATAGTCCATTCTCTAGAGAAAATTAAAACATCTCAATAATAGTTGGATTCAGCAGTAGTGGATCTCCTTTGATGGCAGGGACCTACAGCACCTATTGAGAATACTTGATGGATTTCTGGGTGTCACAAACAAGAGCCATCCTAGCTAACCAAATGCTGGCAGGACACCCAGGATTTTGATCTAGGCTACAAGCTCCTGAAGAAGAAGCTGGTGACCTCATCTGAAGAGGTCTGGATTTCTGGTATATCTGTCTCAAGACTTCTGAGAAGGATGAGGAGTCTTCAAAGTCAAGAAGCATCTTAAGGAAGTCTGTTCATCTCTTGCTTCATCTGGTGAACTGGTCAAAACCTGTGCTACCATCTCCACTTGAGGATCCAATATCTGAGTAGTAGTTCAGTCATTTGGGATGTTAGTCATCAGTGTTACAGTACTGATTCGTGGGACATCCTGCTATGCGTTAGCCAGTGGCTGGCCTGAATACCAGTCACTCCTCAAGTCAACAGATGTCTTTGGCTGTCTATCAGAGGTATAAGAGATGCAACAGTTGATAGCATCTTCATATCTGATGTCTGTTCCTTCTGTTCCCTCAACAGATGGATCTCTGATCTGACTTCGTCCACTTTTAGATTTCAGGATCCTTAGCTGAGGCTCCTCTTCATACCCGTAATCCCCGTCTGTACCCCAAAATTACTTTAGAATCTCGTTTGCTGCTCATAGTGAACAAACATGGTCTGCTTGATTCAGGCCTCCATTTCATTTTCTTGCTGTTGTTATGGTATTTGGCTACTAGAATTTTGATTGCAGAAAGAAGCTGGTATTGAAGAGACTTCTTCCTTCCTTCTGCGTGAAAATTGTCAAAATCTGTTTCTTCACTTTTTGGAGCCTCCTCATCTGGTAAAAAATTCTCTGACAAATATAGACGGGAGAAGAGTGACAAGCCCAGGAACAAGGGCAGGGAGACAAGGAAGTAAACTGCTAACTGCTGTCCTTCATCTCTGTAGTCTTCGGCTGCATGTTCAAAAAAGCACAGATCAGCTGATCCTCCTCCTCCTAATCCAAATACCAGTATGATCCAGAAAGCCAAGGTTTTCACCAGGACCAATCTGTCCCAGGCTGCTTTCCCCTTTTTTCAAGAGAGACCAGTACAGCGATTAAGACCCCTGTCTGTCCTCCTCCCTAATGTCTGTCAGGTCTGCCAGAAGCCTGATAAAACCTTATGTGGTTAGAATGATGAGGTAGTTCCTCAGGACTCATATTTGGTTAGGAGTTCTTCCTATTGTTTGCGCACTGTCTTCGGGGCCTCTGGATGCAAAGATTTCTTCAGGAGTTGTCTGCATCGAATCTGAAGATGTGATCACCTTCAACTTTGACATTTCTGTTCCCATAGGTTCTGAGCTCCTCTGATCCAGTCGAAGCTTCGGTGCCAATTCCAGGGGCAGGGAATTGGCCCAGATATTGACACCATCCCTTTCATGCTGTGCTTTTGCATTAGATAACTTGGCTCTGGCATCTGTCTCTGAGTGGAATTGATGTTTCCTTCGCCATTCAGTTGGGAAGGTTTCTGCTACCTGGATGGTTTGTGCTTCTCCCTCAGCCATTGTTTTTGAGGCAGTCGAGAAAGCTGTCTCCCACTACTGAGAGTGGACTTCTGTTCCTCTGTTTACTCTGCCTTCTTCACAGCTAAAAATCTGTGTCCTGATTTTTTGCAGTCTGTCCAGTTGAGAGGCCCTCTCTTGTAATCCTCAAGGTATTCCATATACAGGACACGCAACAGTCTTCAGAGGCCTGTCCGGAGCATCTCACTGCTGAATTTCCTTGGAAACGTTTATTAAAAAGGAGGCGCATCGACTCCTACCCAGATGTCCTTCAAAGAAGAAACCAGTTTTGATGACAATGAGGGATTCCCCTAGACAACCACTTGAGGGCATCTCATTGTGGAAGGTGTTCGAACTGTAGAGACAGAACGGAAGTTGGTCTTCTGAAATTTCTTCTCAGGAGGAATTGGTTTTTTGAGGCTTTTGCATCTGGCTCTGCTGCTTCGTGGGTGATGATCTTCATGTTTCACTGTTGCAGTCATCACATTTGGGTTATCTGCCTGCAGGTAGCCCTCAACTGGCCTGAATACCAGAGTCTTGGGATTTCTGTGTCAGATGCTGTCACTTCTTCCATGACGTCAGGTCGTCAGGGGTATAAAACATGCAGCCGATGCCATTACATCAGTCTTTCTCGTCGTGCGGTGCCCGAAGCAGAAGCATTTTGCAATTGCCGGTCAGCCGACTCCTGAAATTTTTGTTTTTGAGTTTCAGACCTGAAGTCTTCTAAAAGATAAGTACCACGTTGGGGATCCTTTTTTCTTGTTCTAACCGATGTTAGAAAAAATTAATAATTGTCTTGCCTATGGAAAGCAAATACCTCATACAGATTTTCATTCTTACTGCGTCACCTGTCTAGGCCCAGACCAAGACATCCCTCACTGTCAGTTTTGTGCTTTGTTCAACGCCCAAACTATTCGTTGGGCAATTTTTGTAGCTAAATTATTTCGCTCTCGATCTCCGTACTCCAAAATGGCTTTGATAAGCTATCTGATTACTGATCTTCCGAAAAAATGTAAGGATAAAGACAAGACCACATGGGTCCAAAACTGCTGACGATGCTACCGTTAAGCTCGTCGCCAGTCCACCGGTACTCAGTGAGGCGCTTTTGCAGCCCCTGATACCCACTTTTACAGATTCACAGGTGTTTACTGAGACCCATTCGGAGTCTGGTATGCTGCAAGATGCTTCTTCGTCTATGGAACCTGCAGATGTCTCTACCTTGGATGGGTCCAGAGCCGCTGTGCAGGCACCACCTTCTGAGGGTGTATTCAGGCCTTCCGATTTACATGTTAAACCAACTTCGTTTCAAGCCAAAAATACCGAATTTGTCAGGCCTAAAGTGTGCACTACGCCTAGGAAACCAACAACCAAAGTGCATTCTCAGGCCCACATGCCACAAAAACAACTGATTAGAATGGCTGAAGACCTTTTTACCTTAATTAGGGGAAGCCAGCCTTCCCCCCTCTGAGACCTAGAACTGATTTTCTTTCTGATTCTTCTGATCCTGAATCTGATATCTCTTTTCTTCTGAATACCAGGACATTCCCTTATCCACCTATAAGGATTCTGATGCAGAGAATTCCATTCTCTCTTTGGGTGAAAACCTGCGTACCCTTAGAGAGCATTTCTGCTGGGAGAGCCAGGACTACACTGTCCAAAAAGAGACTCTGGGAATTTTTGAACCTGCCTCAGCACAGACCTCTAGCTATCCCTCCTGTTCTGGAGATTGTAGATGATGTTTTCTTGGAATCCAGCCTTACCCGTGATACTTTGCCTCCAGCTCCCAGGAAACCTGACAGGTACTATAGAGTACCTGACTCCCACAAATTCCTTTTCAAGAATCCTACTGTGGATCCAGAGACCATTTCCCAAGAACCTAAAGGCAATTAAGGCTACTACTGCCAAAAATCCTACCCCTTCAGACAGGTGTTCTAGGGCTGTAGACAGATGGGGTAAGAAGGTTTACACATCTGCTACTCTGGCCATTAGGGCTTTAAATTGCCAGTTTCATATGTTAAAGTATCAGCAACATTTCATGGAACTAATTAAACAGAAAATGATGTTGATTCCTGACTCTGCAGAACACAAAGATTTAATGCATTCTGCTTAACCAAGTTGGTAAACATACTTTGTAATGTGGGTTTGATGGTTTAGAAGCATCTTGCAGGGCTGCTGTCACTTAGTCTGTTCTTAGAAGACATGCTTGGCTTAAGGAACAAAACGTGCCAGATCATGTCAACGCAAAATTTCTGGAGTTACCCTTAAACCAAGAGCACCTATTTGGCAATAAAGCAGAAGTCATCCTCAAAAGAATGGAGGAGAAAGCTAAATCTATGCAAATTGTTAAAGATTTCTTACAAGTACAGCCACCAAGATTCAGTAGGCATTGGCCTTCAAAGAACCGGTCCTTTCCAGTCCCTTCCAGGCCTTCTCATTCCAAACCCAGGGGCAGCATACCACCAAGACTTCAATCTCAGATTATACTCAGATCTAAGCAGTGCAGTGCTCCCACATCCAAAACAGGGAGTAGTAAGCCACCACCCTATGGTCAAATTGCACAGTGACTTATCCTTAACTCTTCCAAGCCTTGCCCAAGTATTTGCATCTTTAGGAGGCAAACTTGCCGTGCATGCAAAAAACTGGGAATACATTACCCAAGACAAATGGGTTTTAAACATTTGTTTCCCTAGGATACAGATTCCACTTCACTCACCCCCAACCCTAAGTGGATGGCCAGACCTCTCCCCAAACTGGTGGGCAGAGGCCAAAAAGCAAGTACTTTCTTTCCTCAGCATCAAGGCTATTCAGCCTGTCCCAGCAGAACAAAGGGGACAAGGCTTTTATTCCAGGCTGTTTCTAGTTCCCAGAAAAGAAAACTACTGGCGTCCTATCCTGGATCTGTCTATTCTCAACACCTTTCTGGTGGTTCCAAAATTCAAAATGCTAACTCTCCAACAACTTCTTCCTATGCTAGCTAAGGATTCCTGGCTTGCAACCCTAGACTTAAAAGAAGCTTATCTGCACATCCCCATAAGGGAATCTTGCAGGAAATACCTATGCTTCAGAGCAGGCTCTATGCACTATCAGTTCTCTGCACTTCCCTTTGGTTTATCTACTGCACCCAGGGTATTCACAAAGTGCCTAGCTCCAGCCATTACATTTTGCTGGCATAGAAATATTCATATTTACCCATACTTGGACGATTGCCTGATTCAGGTGGAAAGTCAGGCTTGCTATTACAGCACCTGGCATTTGTAAAGAGACCTTTAACTTCACTGGAGTACACAGTCAATGAAAAGAAATCACAGCTAGTACCCTGCCCAACCGATTGTATTTATGGAACAAGCTTGAGCACAACTTCCCAGATGGCATTCCTCACTCCAGAGAAACAAATTCTTTGATAAACTACTTCAATCTGCTGGCCACCAAACCCAGCTATCTGCAAGAAAAATACTGCAAGCCCTGGGGTTCATGGCCTCTTGGATTCTGTTAATTCCATATGCAAGACTGCATATGAGGAAACTTCATTGCTACCTAAAAAGCTAAGTCTATGGTGTCAACATTCTCAGGACCTGGAAACAACAATTCCCATCATTCCTTGCCTATGGACAGAGTTCCTTTGATGCAACCACAACAAGGGACTCTTTCACTCTACACCCTGCTGTCCAAACCCTAACAACAGACGTATCAGACTCTGCATGGGGGGGGCTCACATGGCAGGGCAGTGCATTCAGGGCAAATGGAACACAAAGCAGATGCATCTGCATATCATTCAAAAAAAATGTTAGCTGTAAAGAATGCTCTGACAGCCTTCAAAGGCCTTATTCTTCCAGGACAACTATTGGTAAAGACAGACAACACCACAGTTATGTGGTACATAAACAAACAGGGGGGAACCCATTCCTACCCACTCTGCAGACTAGCCATGGCTCTGTGGAACACAGCCTTGAGCTGCCAAGTGAACATACAAGCTCAGTTCCTGCCAGGCAAACTAAATTCACTGATAGATGACTTAAGCAGAAATCTCATCGACCCACATGAGTGCAAACTGGAACCCAAAATATTCAAGCTTTTGAGGAACAGGTGGGGGGACACCAGAGGTGGACCTGTTTGCTTCCCCTCAGAACTATCAATTGAACATATACTGCACCAGAACTCCCCATAGCCAAGCTTGGAAAGTGGATGGGCCCTGTCCCTTTACCAGGGAAAGCCTCTCAGTCTATGCATTTCCCCCTCTGCCTCTCCTCTCGAAGTTTCTGCTAAAGATCAAACAGGGCAAGCCAAGGACAGTCCTGATTGCATCAGAATGGCCATGTTAGCACTAGTACCCTCTTTTGTGCAGTCTGACAGTGCTACAATCATGGCACCTGCCTCAGACTCCCTCGCTGCTGTCTCAGCAGGAGGGCCAGATTCTGCACCCTCAACTACAGACCCTGATCCTTGCAGCCTGGCTAATCCCCTGAACTCATCACCAGCAACCCTCAGTAAGCAGGTTCTGGATGTCTTTCTTGAGGCAAGGAGGCCTAGTACTAGAAAATCCTATTCAGAAAAGTAAAAAAGAATACCTGACTCTCACAAGTTCCTCTTCAAGAATCCTACTGCAGACCCAGAGACCATTTCCCAGGGACATAAAGGCATTAAGGCTACTACTGCCAAAAACCCTACTGCCTTTGATAGAGATTCCTGGGCCTTGGACAGATGGGTTAAGAAGGTATACACTTCTGCTACTTTGGCCATTAGGGCCTTAAAGTATCAGCAGCATGTTATGGGGCTACTTAAACATAAAATGATGTTGATTCCTGACTGTGCTGAAAGTAAAGAATTACAGGATTTAATGCATTCTGCTGAACAACTTGGTAAACATAATTTGCAATGCGGTTTTGACTCTTTAGAAGCATCTTGCAGGGCTGCTGTCACTGGGTCTCTTCTTAGAAGGCATGCTTGGCTTAAGGAGTAAAATTTGCCAGATCATGTTAAAGCTAAATTACTGGATGCTCCCTTAAAGCAAGACTGCCTGTTTGGCAACAGAGCAGAAGTTGTCCTTAAAAAGATGGAGGAAAAAGCTAAATCTATGCAAACTGTTAGATTTCCTGCAAGTACAGCCTCCCAGATTTAGTAGGCATTAGCCTTCTAAGAATTGGTCCTTTCCTGTCTCTTCAAGGTCTTCTCAGTCCAAACCCAGGAACAGCAGACCACCTAGGCTACAGTCTCAGGGTACTCAAAAGCCTAAGCAGTGGGGGGGGGGGCTCCCACTTCCAAAGCTGGAAGTAGTAAGACACCCCCCTATGGAAAAATGTCACAATGACTAAACCTTCCAAGCCCTGCTCAACTGCCTGCTCCCTTAGGGGGAAAGATCGCCTTGTATGCAAAAAACTGTGAACTCATTACCCAGTACAAATGGGTTTTAAATACAGTTTCCCAAGGATACAAATTCCACTTCCACAAATTACCAACCCCAAACGGTTGGCCAGACCTACCCCCAAGTCAGTGGGCAGAGGCTCAACAGCAGATTCTTTCAGGGCTATTCAGCCTGTCCCAGCAGAAGAAAGGGGATAAGGTTTTTACTCAAGACTTTTCCTGGTACCCATAAAAGACTGCTCCTGGCATCCCATCCTGGACCTCTCTATTCTAAACACTTTTTTTGGTAATCCCAAAATTTAAAATGCTAACACTTCATCAGCTGCTTCTTAGGCTAGGCAAACATGCCTGGTTGGCAGCCTTAGACTTAAAGGAAGTTTACCTGCACATTCCAGTAAGGAAATCTTGCAGGAAATACCTACGCTTCAGAACAGGCTGCATGCACTTTCAGATGTTCTTCGTATTTCACTGTTGCAGTCATTACATTTGGGTAATCTGCTGGCAGGTTGCCCTCAGTCGGCCTGAATAACAAAGTCTTGGGTCCTGCTTTGGTTGCTGTCTCTTCTTCCATGACGTCAGGTCATCAGGGGTATAAAACATGCAGCCGATGCCATTTTAATTCATCTTTCTTGCCGCGCAGTGCCCAAAGCAGAAGCAGTTCGCAAGTGCTGGTTGGCTGACTCCTGAATTTTTCGTTTTCGAGTTTCAGAACCGAAGTCTTCAACCTAAAGCTAAGTACCCCGTTGGGGAAACTTTTTCTTGCTCCTTACCGATGTTTCTCCCTTAGATGGGTCCGGAGGTGCTGAGCTGGCACCAGCTTCTGAGGGTGTTTTCAGACCTAAAGATTTGTATGTTAAACAGACACCATCATCGAAAACAAGACCAAAACCAACTTTGATGTCCAAATATGC
This sequence comes from Protopterus annectens, assembly GCF_019279795.1. Classification (NCBI taxonomy): domain Eukaryota; kingdom Metazoa; phylum Chordata; order Ceratodontiformes; family Protopteridae; genus Protopterus; species Protopterus annectens. Next base: position 1,020,760,534 of record NC_056725.1, read on the forward strand.
CTAAAAAGCTAATTATCAAAATGGCTGAGGATTTAATTACCCTGATCACAGGTTCCCATCCCCCTCCTGCTAAGAGGCCTAGGCAAGGCACTGATTATATGAATCTTCAGATCAGGTTTCCATTTCTTCTGATTCCTCTTCTGATCAGGAGTTTTCTATTCCACCTAATGAGGACTCTGATGCAGAAGAATCCATTCCTTCTGCTTCTCCTCCTGAGGACTTTTCTTTTGAAGAAACTTTGCATACCTTAAGGGAACATTTTCATTGGGAGAATCAGGATTTCTCAGAATCCAAAAAGAGGCTCAGGGATTTTCTTCTTCCTCAGCATAGGCCTTTGGCTATATCTCCTGTTTTAGACATTGTTGATGTTTTCTAAGAATTCAGCATGGCCCCTGACTCACTACCTCCGGCTCCTAGTAAGCCAGACAAGATATTACAGGGTTCCTGACTCCCACAAGTTTCTTTTTAAAAATCCTACTGCTGATCCTGAAATAATTTCTCAGGGTCCCAAGGGTGTTAAGGCTTCTGCTGCTAAAAATCCTACCCCTTCTGATAGAGAATCCAGGGCGCTGGATAGATGGGGTAAGAAGGTTTACACATCTGCAACCCTGGCAGTCAGAGCTTTAAACTGTCAATTTCATATGCTTAAATATCAGCAGCATGTCATGGGCTTACTGAAACAGAAAATGATGTTGATTTCTGACTGTGTGGAAAATAGAGTTACAGGATTTATTGCATTCAGCTGAACAAGTAGGAAAGCATACTCTGCAGTGTGGTTTTGATTCCTTGAAGGCCTCTTGCAGGGCTGCCGTAACTGGATCTGTGATAAGGAGGCATGCTTGGCTCAAGGAGCAAAGTCTGCCTGATCATGTTAAAGCAAAATTATTAGATGCTCCTTTACAACAGGACAGTGTATTTGGTAATAAGGCAGAGGAAGTTTTGAAAAAGATGGAAGACGAAGCTAAATCTATGCAAACTGTAAAAGATTTCCTACAAGTGCAGCCACCCAGGTTCAGTAGGCACTGGCCTACTAAGAATTGGTCCTTTCCAGTGCCCAATAGAGTCGCTCAGGCCAAACCCAGGCACTCCAAAGGCTCCAGGTTTCAGTGCCAAGGAACTTATAGAACAAAACAATGGGGTGCCTCCACCTCCAAATCTGGAAGTAGTAATGCCCCTCCCTACGGCAAACAGTCTCAATGACTTTCCACTGCCATTTCCAAGCACTTATGTTTTGGCAGCCCCCTTGGGGGGGAAACTAGCACTTCATGTGCAAATCTGGCATCTAATTACCCAGGACAAGTGGGTTTTAAATATAGTATCCCAGGGATACAATGGGCAGAGGGCAAGAAACAAGTTATGTTCCTCATGGATATGGGGGCTATTCAACCAGTACCAGAAAAGGAAAAAGGACAAGGTTTTTATTCAAGACTTTTCCTGGTACCCAGAAAAGACAAATCATGGTGTCCAATTCTGAACTTATCCATTCTAAATACTTTCCTGAACATTCCAAAATTCAAGATGCTGACTCTACAACAGTTACTGCCTGTGCTGGCCAAGGATGCCTGGTTGGTAACTCTAGACTTAAGAGGCTTACCTGCATATCCCAATCAGGGAGTCTTGCAGAAGATACCTCCACTTCAAAGCAGGCTATTTGCATTACCAGATGTTCATCGTGTTACACTGCTTGCAGTCATCACACTTGGGTTATCCTATCGTCAGGCGGTCCCGCAGTCGGCCTGAATTCCAAAGTCTTGGTCCAGCGTCGGTTGCTGTCGCTTCTTCCCTGACGTCAGTGCGCCAGGGGTATACAAGAGGCATCCAACGCCATTTTCTCCAGTCTTTCTTGCCGCGTGATGCCCGAAGCAGAAGCAGTTTGCAAGTGCCGGTCGGCCGACACCTGAGATTTTCGTATAGAGTTTCAGTCCGAAGTCTTCAAAGCTAAGTACCCCATTGGGGAACATTTTCTTGCCTCAGTCCGATGTCAGAAAAAGTTAACAATTGCATTTCTTGTGGGAAGCAAATACTTCACAAGGACTTTCATTCTTATTGTATACCTTGCCTAGGCCCAGACCACGACATCACTTGTCGGTTTTGTGCTAGGTTCAATAAGCGAACTATAAAGCGACGCTTTGATTTCGCACGACACTACTTCGGTAGGAAATTTAATTACACTATGCAGTCGGAGAAACCGACTACCGGCGTGCATAAAAAACGCAAAGATAAAGACAGGCAGCCTAGATCCTAGCCAGACTTTGATGCCTCGGCTGGGCCGGTCGCCGGTTCTCCGGTTTTCAGTGAGGCGCCTACGCAGCCCCTGGCTACCACAGAATTGGAACCCCAGACCACTTCGGATTCTCTAGCAGAGAGTTCTAGGCAGACGCAGCCATTTTCTTTAGGCTTTACCGACGACATTGCAGAAGGAGAAGCCGGTGCTGTAGAAACACCTTCGGTTTCAGAAGGTGTCTTCAGACCGACTACTCTCACCATAAAATCTTATGCTAAGCTTAAGACTCCTCTAAAACCAAAAAAGACTGCACTTCAGTCTCCAGTTCAAGGCCCCATGCCTACGAAACAGATTCTTAAAATGGCTGAAGATTTGATTTCTTTAATCAGGGGTTCCCACCCCCACCCCACCCCCCCCCCCTGGACAAAAGGCCCAGACAAGAGGAGGATTATGCCTCCTCTGATAAAGTGTCTGTTTCCTCAGGCTCCTCTGAGGAACTGGATTGCTCCTTTCCCCCTTATGAAGATTCTGATGCTGAAGATTCCATTCCCTCAGCTTCTCCCCCTGAAGACTATTCCTTTGGGGAAACCTTACATACCATGAGGGAACATTTCCACTGGGAAGGTCAGGACTACTCTGACTCAAAGAAAAGGCTCCAAGAGTTTCTTTTACTCCCCCAGCACAGACCACTTGCTATCCCCCCAGTTTTAGACATTGTGGATGATGTTTACTTAGAATCTAGTCTAAATTCAGATTCTCTGCCTCCTGCTCCAGCCAAACCAGATAGATACTATAGAGTGCCCGACTCACACAAATTCCTTTACAAAAGCCCTGTTGCTGATCCAGAGACAATTTCCCAGGGTCCCAAAGGGGCTAAGGCTTCTATGGCTAAAAATCCTGTACCCTCTGAAAGGGACTCCAGAGCACTAGATAGGTGGGGGAAGAAGGTTTACACCTCAACTACTCTAGCTTATGAGAGCACTAAATTGTCAATTTCACATGCTTAAATACCTGCAATTCCTAATGTCTCAAATAAAACAAAAGATGAGCATGCACCCTCAACAGTCTGAATACAAGGAAATGCAGGATCTGTTGCATGCAGCTGAACAGGTGGGCAAACATACTTTACAATGTGGATTTGATTCCTTGGAAGCTTCCTGTAGAGCAGCTGTTACTGGGTCTGCTATACGAAGGCATGCTTGGTTAAAGGAACAAACTCTGCCTGATCATGTTAAAGCAAAGTTACTAGATGCACCCTTACAGCAGGATGTCTTATTTGGGGTTAAAGCAGAAGAGGTTTTAAAGAAAATGGAGGATAAGGCAAAATCTATGCAGACGGTCAAAGATTTCTTACAGGTACAGCCCCCACGCTTCAGCAGAAATTGGCCAACAAAAAATTGGTCCTTTCCAGCTTCTGACAGACCACAGAGGGGTAAATACAGGCGCCCAAGGGGCAGAGGACAAGCACGAATCCCTTACAAACCTCGCCAATGGGGCACTGCAACACAGAAGTGAGGAGAAGACAGGTCCCAAACTACTAGAAGGCAAACACAATGACTTACACCTCAAACTGCCAAGCAAAACCCTCTTGGCAGCTCCCTTGGGAGGAAAATTAGCACTTTTTGCAGACAAACTGGCACATCGTCACAAAGGACAAATGGGTCCTAGACATTATCTCACAAGGATACAGATTCCATTTCCACACCTTGCCAAGGATAAAAGGAATGCCAAACCTGCCACAAAATCAATGGGCAGAGGCACAAAAACAAATTACAGCTCTCATGGACATGAGAGCCATTCAACTGGTACCTACACAGGAACAAGGCCAAGGATTTTACTCAAGGCTCTTTCTAGTCCCCAGAAAGGACAATGCTTGGAGACCCATTCTGGACCTTTCAATTCTAAACATCTTTTTGCAAGTACCCAAATTCAAGATGCTAACACTACAGCAGCTTCTTCCCATGTTGGGCAAGAAAGCTTGGCTAGTAACGTTGGACCTCAAGGAGGCATACCTGTATGTCCCTATCAGACAAAATTGCAGAAGATACCTCCGTTTCATTGCAGGTTCAACCCATTACCAATTCTCTGCACTGCCCTTTGGCTTATCTACTGCGCCCAGGGTCTTCACAAAATGCCTGGCACCAGTAATTGCATACTGCAGACAAAGAGGAATTCAAATATACCCATACCTGGACGACTGCCTCATCCAAGCAGAAAGCAAGGACATTCTCTTTCAACATCTGGCTTTTGTAAAACATCTTCTAAGTTGCCTAGGGTACACAGTAAACGAAAAGAAATCCAAACTAGTGCCCTCACAAAATATGACATTCCTGAGTGCCAGCTTGAATACAACGGCCCAGATGGCTTATCTGACGCCAGACAAACAACTACAACTAACTCAGTACTTCAAAACAATGGCAACAAAGACCCAACTCCCTGCAAGAAAAATTCTGCAGGCCTTGGGCTTCATGGCATCTTGCATACTACTAATACCATTTGCAAAACTGCATATGAGGAAATTACAATGGTACCTAAAAAGTGTATGGACTCAACACACGGAAACAATGATACCTCACATTCCCTGCCTTCAACCGGAGTTTCTGTGGTGGTCACAGGCATGTCACCTCAACAAGGGTCAGCCTTTCACCTTACCCCCAGCCAGGCAAACTATGACAACAGATGCATCGGACTATGCCTGGGGGGCACACATGGCAGGACTGTGCATTCAAGGCATATGGACTGCAGATCAAAGGAATCTGCACATCAATCAAAAAGAAATGTTAACTGTACAGAATGCACTGACAGCCTTCAAGGACCTCTTACATCCAGGACACCTTACAATAAGGACAGAAAACACCACAGTAATGTGGTACATAAACATACAAGGGGGTACACACTCCTACCCTCTATGCAGGCAAGCAATGACCTTGTGGAATACAGCACTGGCTTACCAAGTTCAATTACAAGCTCAATTCCTGCCAGGAAAAAAGAACACATTGGCAGATGACCTAAGCAGAAACATCATGGATCCCCACAAGTGGAAACTGGATCCACAAGTATTTGCAATGATAACTCAAAAATGGGGGCACCCAGACATAGACCTGTTTGCCAGCCCCCAAAACTATCAGCTAACAAGGACTTTTCACCATCAAGCTTGGAAAGTGGACGCACTCTCATTCAGTTGGAAAATGCTGACAGTATATGCCTTCCCTCCATTGCCCCTTCTCACAAAGGTGCTGCTGAAAGTCAGGATGGAGAGACCCCGAATGATACTCATTTCCCCAGACTGGCCACACCAGCACTGGTACCCACTATTAAGGAATATGGCCCAGGGCCCACCATGGATTTTACCACAAATTACTCATCTGCTCACACAGCAAGACAGTCAGATTCTACAAAGCCAGCTCAAAACCTTAAATTTGGCTGCATGGCAAATCACCTAAGCAACCAGCCAGCTCCTCTTTCACAAGCTGTTATGGAGGTTATTCTGGAAGCCAGGAGGCCTAGCACCAGGAAAGCCTACTCAGACAAATAGTAAAGGTTTTGCACCTGGAACCAAGCTAAAGGCCAAAATACCCTTCAGCTGACATACCTCAGATTCTACAATATTCAACTGAGATGTTACACAAAGGCCTTTCTTTTTCATCTATTAAAATCTACGCCTCAGCTGTTTCAGCTCACTACAACACGGATCCTCCCTTATTTTCACATCCACTTCTAAGGCAGTTTCTCAGAGGGGCCAAAAACATTAGGCCTCCCAGGAGAGCACCAACACCCACTTGGGACCTCAATTTTGTTCTGGAAAAACTTACACTACCTCCTTTTGAACCAGCTTTCTCAGCTGACTTAAAGTTTATATCATGGAAGACTGCCCTGCTGCTAGCAATTACTTCAGCCAGAAGAGTCTCAGAGCTTCAGGCACTAATGGCAGTAGAGCCTTTCCTCATTTTTCATCAAGACAGAGTTTCTCTACGAACTAACCCCTCCTTTATGCCTAAGGTGGTATCCAGTGTGGCTCTAAATCAAACCATCCATTTACCCACCTTTTTTCCAAATCCACAGAACAAAGGAGAAAGACTCCTGCATTCCTTGGACATTCACAGGCAGCTACGTTACTACTTGGATAAAACTAAAGCTTTCAGAAAATCTGACCAGCTTTTTGTATCCTATGCTGCAGCATCACAAGAAAAGGCTATCTCAAAACGGACCATTTCCAAATGGATAGGACATTGCATACGTTTTTGCTACACCCACCATGGAAAAACAGTTCCTGCTAGCATAAGGCCCCATTCTACCAGGGCAGCAGCTACATCTACAGCCTTCCTCAGGGGGGTCCCAACCAAGGATATTCTGGAAGCTGCAACTTGGAGTTCAGTACACACCTTCACCAAACACTATCACTTACCACTTTACTCTAAGACTAGAGCTGGCTTCGCCACTGCAGTTTTGCAGGGCCTTCTAGCCCTGTTTGACTCCACCTCCCATCCTTAGCTTTGGGATTCTACCCAAGTGTGATGACTGCAGCAGGGTAACACGAACATAGTGCTGTTTTGTACCTACCATAAATGTAGATGTTCGAGTGTATACCCTGCTGCAGTCCAGGTTACCCTCCCTCCATCCCCCTCTGACCTAACTAAAACCTTTCAATACCTTAAAATCTACCTTTGTTGTGTATTTGCTTATAGCTGGAGGGATATTTTGTTTGTGATAAACTTTTATTATTGGTACTATCTACTGACCACCTTTTGGGGGGGGCACCTGATATCTGGGGCAAGAAAAACTGAAGAAAATGGCGTTGGATGCCTCTTATATACCCCTGGCTCACTGACGTCAGGGAAGAAGCGACAGCAACCGACGCCGGACCAAGACTTTGGAATTCAGGCCGACTGCAGGACCGCCTGACGACAGGATAACCCAAGTGTGATGACTGCAGCAGGGTATACACTCTAACATCTACATTTATGGTAGGTACAAAACTGTACTTTCTCTGCACTGCCCTTTGGCTTATCTACTGCGCCCAGGGTCTTTACAAAATGCTTGGCACCAGTAATTGCATTCTGCAGACAAAGAAATATTCAAATTTATCCTTATTTGGACGATTGTCTAATTCAGGCAGAAAACAAGGACACTCTTCTACAACATCTGGCGTTTGTAAAAAGGCTTCTAACTTGCCTAGGGTACACCATCAACAAAAAGAAATCACAACTGGTACCCTCTCAAATAATTACATTTTTGGGTGCAAGCTTGAATACAACTGCCCAGATGGCTTACCTCACGCCAGACAATCAATCAATTGATGATGTACTTCAAACAAGTGGCCATAAAAACCCAGCTATCTGCAAGACAAATTCTGCAGGTTTTGGGGTTCATGGCTTCCTGCATAATACTAATTCCATGTGCAAGACTGCATATGAGGAAATTTCAATGGTACATAAAATGCTTATGGAGTCAACATTGTCACAGCCTGGAAACAATGATTCCTATCATTCCTTGCCTGCAACAGGAGTTCCTATGGTGGACAGAGGCCTGTCGCCAAAACAAGGGACTGTCATTCATTCCACCCCCTGCCACCCAAACCCTGACTACAGACCCATCAGATTATGCTTGGGGGGGGGGGGGGGCATCTGGCAGGGAGATGCATTCATGGTGAAAAGAGCCCATGTCAAATGCACCTACGTATCAACCAGAAAGAAATGCTAGCTGTACAGAATGCTCTGACAGCCTTCAAGGACTTTCTTCATCCAGGACAGCTACTGATAAAGACTGACAACACCACAGTTATGTGGTACATAAACAAGCAGGGAAGTACCCACTCATAACTATCCATGGCATTGTGGAACACAGCCTTGACTTACCAAATACATCTACAAGCTCAATTCCTGCCAGGAAAGCAAAATACTCTGGCAGACAAACTAAGCAGAAATCTTATGGACCCACACGAATGGAAACTGGATCCACAGACCTTCAGCATGGTGACACAAAGATGGGGGAGCCCAGACATAGATCTTTTTGCCTCTCCCCAAAATTATCAGTTGGACAAGTTATGCACAAGAATTCATCACAGAAAAGCTTGGAAAGTGGATGCTCTATCCTTCAGCTGGAAGAACCTATCAGTCTGTGCTTTTCCCCCTCTGCCTCTGCTCTCCAAGGTTTTACTAAAAGTCAGACAGGAAAAGCCAAAAATGATTCTGATTGCTCCAGACTGGCCTCGCCAACACTGGTACCCCCTCCTACGCAATATGTCACACCTTCCTGCGTGGTACCTGCCTCAGACACCTTATCTACTGTGTCTCAGCAGAACTATCAAATTCTCCACACTCTGCTCCAAACTGTGAACCTTGCAGCATGGCTAATCAACTAATTTCACCAGTCGCATCTCTCCGTAAACCTGTGATGGATGTCATCTTGGAGGCTAGAAGGCCTAGTACTAAAAAAATCTTATGCTGATAAATGGAAAAGGTTCTGTGCCTGGAACCAAACACAAGGAATAAACACAGCAATGCCCAATATTCCTCAGATCCTGCAATATTTAACTGAGATGCTGCATAAGGGCCTATATTTTTCTTACATAAAGATCCATGCCTCTGCCATTTCGGCTCATTACAACACAGAGGCTCCTCTCTTTTCTCATCCCCTGCTAAAGCAGTACCTCAGAGGGGTCAAAAATTTGAGACCTCCCAGGAGAGCATCAACTCCTGCATGGGACCTCAATTTTGTGCTGGAAAACTCACCCTGCCTCCTTTTGAACCAGCTGCTACAGTGAACATAAAATTTCTCTCTTGGAAGACAGCCTTTCTTTTTAGCAGTCACTTCAGCTAGAGGGATTTCAGAACTACGGGCTCTCATGGCAGTGGAGCCTTTCATTATCTTCTATCCGGACAGGGTGTCCCTCAGGACCAATCCATCCTTTATGCCTAAGGTGGTATCCAGTGTGGCACTTTATCAGACCATTCATCTGCCAACTTTGTTCCCAAATCTACAGAACAAGGGGGAACGGATTTTGCATTCATTGGACGTACACAGACAACTAAAATTCTACTTAAAACAGGACAAAAACTTTAAGAAAATCTGAGCAATTACTGGTGGCATTTGCTGCAGGGGCAGAGGGAAAGGCTATTTCAAAGCAAACTATTTCAAAGTGGATAAGCCATTGTATTCGTTTTTGCTACATGCACCATGGTAAACCTGTCCCCAAGGGGATCAGATCCCATTCCACCAGGGCTGCATCTACATCTGCAGCCTTCCTCAGAGGCCGTCTTACCAGAGACATTCTAGAAGCTGCTTCTTGGAGTTCAGTTCATACTTTTACCAAACATTACCATTTACCTCTGTTTTCTAAATCCAGAGCAGGCTTTGCCACTGCTGTCCTACAGGGCCTGATAGCTGCTCCTAATGCTGTATAATTCCATCCTCCCAACCATAGCTTTGGGATTCTACCCAAATGTAATGACTGCAACAGTGAAACACAAAGAACATAGTATAGATGTTTACACTTACCATAAATGTAGATGTTTGAGTGTAATCACTGTTGCAGTCCTGGTTACCGACCTGCCAGCCCCCCTTCTCTCTTTTATTATACCTCTTCTTTCTTTTACTATGTTCAAAAGCCTTTTTGGCGTAATTGCTTTTAGTTGGAGGTATATATTTTTGTCGATACACAACAAATGCCCCAAATTTCGTTTTAATTGTAGGTCTACGGGGGTGGTCTATATTTTGGGCTGTTCATGTAATGAGGTTTGGTATATAGGACAAACGAAACATATGGTCAGGATTCGTATCTTGGAACATTTAAAAGATATTAGACATAATAATATGACCAGTCCTGTTGCCAAACATTTCCATAAAAAACATAATGGTTCTCCCAGTAGTTTAAAATTTTGTGTTCTTGGAAAGCCTTTTCTTCCCAGAGGGGGCGATATTGTAGCTAAACTGTTGGAATTAGAAACCAGGATGATTTTAAAATTTAAAACTTTAAAGCCTTTTGGTATGAATCAGGAATTAGCGATGTAAAAATAAATACATTAATATAAAATAATTAAAACATGAATTTCATATAGTTAAATTCATTCATTTATTTCAGTCAAGTAAGTTATTTAAGTTAATTTTGTATATTTATTAGAAATCACTGTGGTCACTTTAAATAATGAATTGCTATGGGACTAATATCTAATTCAGGCAGAAAGCCAGGACATGCTACTAAATCATTTGGCATTTGTAAAGAAACTTCTAACCTCACTAGGGTACACCATAAAACTAAAAGAAATCTCATCTTGTACCCTGCCAACAAATTGTATTCCTGGGAGCAAGCATGAACACAACTTCTCAAATGACTTACCTCATGCCAGAGAAACAAGTTTATTTGACAGATTACTTCAAACTACTGGCCACAAAGACCCAGCTATCTCCAAGGAAAATCCTGCAAGCCCTGGGGTTCATGGCCTCTTGCATTCTATTAATTCCATATGCAAGACTGCATATGAGGAAACTGCAATGGTATCTAAAAAGCCTATGGTGTCAACATTCTCATGACCTGGAGTCAATGATTCCTATCATTCCTTGTATAAAGACAGAGATGTTCTTTGTGTTTCACTGTTGCAGTCATTACATTTTGGATAATCTGCTGGCAGGTTGCCCTCAGTCGGCCTGAATTCCAAAGTCCTGGGGCCTGCGTCGGTTACTGTCCTCTCTTCCATGACGTCAGGTTGTCAAGGGTATAAAACATGCAGACAACACCATTTTCTTTAGTCTTTCTTGCCGCGCGGTGCCCGAAGCAGAAGCATTTTGCAAGTGCCAGTCGGCCGATTACTGAAATATTCGAGTTTGAGTTTCAGAACCGAAGTCTTCACTAAAGCTAAGTACCCCGTTGTGGAAACTTTTTTCTTGCTCCAGACCGATGTCAGAAAAAGTTAATAATTGTATTTCTTGTGGGAAGCAAATACCTCATAAGGACTTCCATTCTTATTGTATTCCTTGCCTAGGCCCTGATCACGACGTTGCTTATTGCAGGTTTTGTGCTAGATTTAACCAACGCACTATTAAGCGTCGGTACGATTTTGCATTTCATTACTTTGGCCGAAGATTTAATTACACTATGTCGGATAGCCATCCGACTACTGCAGTTCACAAGAAACGCAAGGAAAAGGACAGGCATCCGAGGTCCAAAACTGACGACGAGGCTTCTTCTAAGCCAGTCGCCGGTTCTCAGTGAGGTGCTTTCGCAGCCTCTGATGCCCACTACCTCAGAGCCGCAGGTCGCTTCCGACTCCCACATGGAGCAAACTAGGCCACTGGAAACTCAAGGTATTGGACACTTGGAAAATATTCCCTCAGATGGGTCCTGAGCCGCTGAGCAGGCATCGGCTTCTGAGGGTGTTTTCAGGCCTACACAGTTGTATGTAAAACCGACTACAGCTTCAAAGGCAAAGACTAAAGCACCACTAAAGAAAAAGAAACAAGTGCAGCAAGCCCATGGACAGGCCTCCATGCCTAAAAAAACAGATGCTCAAAATGGCCGAAGACCTAATTACTTTGATCAAGGGTTCCCATCCCCCTCCTGATAAGAGGCCTAGGCAAGAGACATAATGAGTCTTCAGATCAGGTTTCCATTTCCTCTGACTCCTCTTCTGAACAGGAATACTCTCTTCCTCCCTATGAGGATTCTGATGCTGAAGAATCTATCCCTTCAGCCTCTCCTCCTGAGGATTATTCTTTTGGGGAAACCCTGCATACCATGAGGGAGCACTTCCACTGGGAGAGCCAAGACTACTCAGAATCTGAGAAAAGGCTCAGAGACTTTCTTTTACTACCTCAGCACAGGCCTCTTGCTATCACCCCTGTTTTAGACATTGTAGATGATGTATTTTCAGAGTCCGGCCTGTCTCCTGACTCTTTACCCCCTGCACCTGTTAAGCCAGACAGATACTACAGGGTTCCAGATTCACATAAATTTCTTTATAAAAACCCTGCTGCTGACCCAGAAACTATTTCTCAGAGTCCCAAAGGGGTCAAGGCTTCCACTGCAAAAATACCTATCCCCTCTGATAGGGATTCAAGGGGACTGGACAGATGGGGGGAAAAAGGTTTATACTTCTGCTACCTTGGCTGTGAGGGCTTTAAATTTTATATGCTTAAATATCAGCAATACTTAATGTCACTGCTTAAACAGAAAATGTTAAATTCTGAATGTGCAGAAAACAAGGAAATGCAGGATTTATTGCATGCAACTGAACAAGTGGGATAGCATACTTTGCAATGTGATTTTGATTCTCTGGAGGCCTCTTGCAGGGCCACTGTTAACGGGTTCTGTTATTAGGAGGCATGCTTCATTAAAGGAACAGAATCTGCCTGATCATGTTAAAGCAAAATTATTAGATGCTCCATTACGGCATGATACTTTGTTTGGTGTTAAAGCAGAAGAGGTGTTGAAGAAAATGGAGGACAAAACAAAATCTATGCAGACAGTTAAGGATTTCTTACAGGTGCAGCCACCCAGATTTAGCAGGAACTGGCCTACAAAGAATTCCTTTCCAGTGTCAGACAGGCCACAAAGAGGCAGATAAAGATGCCCCAGAGGCAGATCTCAGCCCCAAGGCTCATACAGGCCTAAACAATGGGGTGCTTCTACCTCCAAAAGCGGAGAAGACAAATCACAGCCATACAGGAAACAGTTCCAATGACTTTCCTCTGCCAGCACCAAGCACTTACCTTTTGGCAGCCCCCTTAGGGGGAAAACTAGCATTTTTTTTCACAAAATTGGCACATGATCACCCAGGACAAATGGGTCTTGAATATAGTGTCTCAGGGCTACAGGTTCCACTTTCACACCCTGCCAAGGACAAAATGTATGCCAGACCTGCCACACAATCAATGGGCTGAGGCACAAAAGCAAGTTTCATCCCTCATGGACATGAGGGTCATTCATCGAGTACCACAGCAAGAGCAGGGACAAGGATTTTTACTCGAGACTTTACTTGGTACCCAGAAAGGACAAAGCCTGGAGACCAATACTGGACCTGTCTATTCTAAACACATTTCTTGGACGTTCCAGAATTCCAAATGTTGACTCTGCAGCAGCTTCTGCCCATGCTGGGCAAGAAGGCTTGGCTTGTAACTTTGGACCTAAAAGAGGCATACCTGCATGTCCCAGTCAGACAATCGTGCAGAAGATACCTCAGATTCATAGCTGGCTCAATGCACTACCAATTCTTTGCACTGCCCTTTGGCTTATCTACTGCGCCCAGGTTCTTCAGAAAATGCCTGGCACCAGTAATTGCATTTTGCAGACTAAGAGGAATTCAAATATATCCTTACTTGGACGAGTGCCTTATTCAAGCAGAGAACAAGGACATTCTACTAAAGCATCTGGCATTTGTAAAAAGATTACTAATTTGCCTAGGGTACACAATAAATGAAAAGAAATCAAAACTAGTACCCTCTCAAGAGATAATATTCCTAGGTGCAAGCTTAAGTACAACTGCCCAGATGGCTTATCTCATGCCAGACAAACAAAGGCAACTGACTTCTTACTTCAAAATGTTGGCAACAAAGACCCAGTTATCTGCAAGAAAAATTCTGCAGGCTTTAGGCTTCATGGCATCCTGCATTTTGCTAATTCCATACGCCAGACTGCATATGAGGGAACTACAATGGTATCTAAGAAGTGTTTGGACTCAACATTGTCACAGCCTGGAAACATTAATTACCCTCATTCCTTGCCTGCAACAGGAGTTTCAATGGTGGGCACATACCTGTCACCACAACAAGGGACAGCCATTCACTTTACTCACAGCCAGGCAGACACTAACAAAGGATGCATCAGATTATGCATGGGTGGCCCACATGGCAGGAAAATGTATTCAGGGCACATGGCCCGCAAGCCACATACATCTTCATATCAATCAAAAAGAGATGCTAGCTGTTCAAAATGCCCTGACAGATTTCAAGGATCTATTTCATCTAGGACAACTACTGATAAAGACGGACAATACTACAGTCATGTGTTACATAAACAAGCAGGGAGGCACACATTCCTACCTCCTCTGCAGACAAGCCATGACTTTGTGGGACACAGCATTGACTTATCAAGTTCACCTGCAAGCACAATTCCTGCCAGGAAAGATAAATACTCTGGCAGACGAACTGAGCAGAAACCTCATGGATCCCCACAAGTGGAAACTGGATCCACAAGTCTTCAGCATAACAAGGAAATGGGGATGCCCAGACATAGATCTGTTTGCCTCCCCTCTCAACTGCCAACTACAGAGATTCTGCACAAGGACATCACAAGCAAGCATGGAAAGTGGATGCCTTATCCTTCAGCTGGAAAAACCTAACCGTGTATGCCTTTCCTCCACTGCCTCTCCTCCCCAAGGTACTCCTAAAGGTCACAAGAGAAGCCAAAAATGATACTGATTGCCCCAGACTGGCCATGCCAGCACTGGTACCCAATCCTAAAGAACTTGTCTCAAGGTCCAGCCTGGACATCGTCTCAAATTCCTCACTTACTGACTCAACAAAACAATCAGATCCTGCACAGCCAACTCAGGGCCTTAAATCTGGCAGCATGGCAGATAATGTAGCCATTCAGAACACTCCTTTCTTCAAAGCTGTGATGGATGTTATTTTGGAGGCCAGGAGGCCCAGTACCAGAAAATCTTATGCAGAAAAATTGAAGAGATTCTGTGTTTGGAACCAGGCACAAGGAATTGACACGTTTGTACCAATCATTCCTCAGATTTTACAATACTTAACTGAGATGCTGGACAAAGGCCTATCCTTTTCATCATTTAAGATCCATGCCTCTGCCATTTCAGCCCATTACAATACGGAACCACCTATCTTTACTCATCCCTTAATAAGGCAGTACCTCAGAGGGGCCAAAAACATAAGACCTCCAACGAGAGCACCAATACCTGCATGGGACCTCAATTATGTCTTGGAAAAACTCACACTGCCTCCTTTTGAGCCAGCCTCAACAGCTGATATAAAATTCTTATCCTGGAAAACAGCTCTGCTCCTAGCAATAACTTCTGCAAGACGAGTCTTGGAGTTGCAGGCACTCATGGCTGTGGAACCTTTTATCAATTTCCATCCAGACAGGGTTTCTCCGAGGACAAACCCGACATTTATGCCTAAGGTGGTGTCCAGTGTGGCCCTTAACCAAACCATTCACTTGCCTACCTTTTATCCAAACCCATAGAACAACGGTGAGAGACTTTTGCATTCTTTGGACATACACAGACAGCTACGCTTCTACTTGGACAGAACTAAAGCTTTCAGAAAGACTGAGCAACTTTTAGTGGCATATGCTGCAGGATCACAAGGAAAGGCGATCTCAAAACAGACGATTTCAAAATGGATAGGCCATTGCATTTGTTTCTGCTATTCACAACATGGCAAATCAGTGCCTAAGGGCATTAGGCCACATTCAACCAAAGCAGCAGCCACTTCAGCAGCCTTCCTCAGAGGAGTACCAACCAAAGACATCTTTGAGGCTGCAACTTGGAGTTCGGTGCACACTTTTACAAAGCACTACCACTTACCTCTCTACTCTAAATTCAGAGCAGGCTTTGCCACTGCAGTTCTGCAGGGCCTCTTAGCCTCTCCTAATCCTATTTTGCCCCAGTCACCCATCCCCAGCTTTGGGATTCAACCCAAGAGTAATGACTGCAACAGTGAAACATGATGAACATGGTACAGTTGTGTACCTACCATAAATGTAGATGTTCGAGTGTATTCACTGTTGCAGTCCAGGTTACCCTCCCACCATCCCCCTTTCTTTTGCTGGGTCTTATCTGTACTTCTCTATTCTATACAACCTATGTGGTGTATTTGCTTGTAGATGAAGGAAATGATTACCTTAGTGCATGCATGTTTATTGGCATAATTTTTTGCCTACCCTTTTGGGGGGCACCTGACATCTGGGGCAAGAAAAGCTGAAGAAAATGGCGTTGGCTGCATCTTTTATACCCCTGGCGCACTGACGTCAGGGAAGAGGCGATAGCAGCCGACGCTGGACCAAGACTTTGGAATTCTGGCCGACTGCGGGTAGCCTGCCAGCAGGATAACCCAAGAGTAATGACTGCAACAGTGAATACACTCAAACATCTACATTTATGGTAGGTACACAACTGTACTTTCCCCTCATTCCCTGCCTGCAACAGGAGATCTGAAGTAGGCAGACTTCATTCGTCTGCAACCTGTGGGTATCGGATCCGACCTCGTATCCGAGCCGGCAATTCAAAAGCTTAGGCTCCGAGCTCCTAGCTCCTCCCTCTTACCCATAACCCCTTGCCAAGCCCTGACTGACCTCAGATTTCGTTTGCCGCTTTTCAAGTAGCTACGGAATTCCTGAGCTCCTGGCGTTGGTGAAAGATAGAGATAAGTTTTGACTAAAAAGTTTTTCAAAATCTTTAATTTCTTTCTTGTTTCAGTTAGTGTTGAGTGTGTTTAGGCTTTCCTCTCTCTTTTTGTTTAATTTTATCGGGTTTTCGTAGTGTTTGTGTGTGTTGTGTGTTAGGCCTTAGGGTTACTATGTCGGAAGCCCATAAGGCTATGTTTTCAAAATGTACCGAGTGTGGCCATAAGCTATCCCCAGCAGATGGCCACACTCGGTGCGTTAAATGCTTGGGGGTTGAACACCTGTCATCTGGTTGTACCATTTGTGCAGGGTTCAACCCCCGGGCTTTGAGGGAACGGAGGTCGAAGTTGGTGCTGGCGGGTCTTTACCCCAGATACCGCTCGGCCTCTGCCCTTCCACTCAGCAACCTGTTGCTGTGAGTTCTCCCTCCGGCTGGGACTCAACCTCCTCAAAATTGCCGGAGGGGAAGGATTCTTCTAAGGAAAGACAGAAGGAGAGGCACAGGAGAAGCACCACAAGAGGAGAGCGAAACTTCCAGTTCGCTCCTCCGCCTAAGCGGCCTCCCTGTGCCTTCTAGCTTTCCTCCTCCTCGGCTCCACTCCCTCGGTTCTCTCCTGGACCCGAGGAGGAGGAGGCTAGCCCTTCCAGGAGGTCACCGAGGCTCTCTAGGTCCGCCTCGTGGCCTCCTCTAGATCAACCTTTTCTATGAGAAGCTGATATGGACCGGATGATGAGGAAATTCATCCAGGCCCAAATGCAAATGGGAGTGCTCCTAGCCCCCAGCCGGGAGGGGCTGACCCCTTTTTCGCCCCTTAGCTCCTTCTCCACCCATACCACGGGTTCGAGCTATCGGCGCCTGCAGATTTGGATCCGGGGGTGGGTCGGATCCGATAGGTCGGCGCACCTCGGATCTGTCCCATCCCTTGAGTGCTTCGGGTACCTCGGACCCGACCTCGAGCCGAGGCCGAGCCTCGGATCCGAGGGAGCTGGTGTGTCTTGCCCGCCCAGGTCGGAGCACACCGGTCTCGGAGCCGACGGTTCGGCTCCGACTCCGATCCGCACGCCGGATCCGAGTGGGGTCGGCTCGGGCTTAGAGAAGCTGGCTCCCCGGCTTTCAACGTTATGGAAAGGGCACTGTCGAGACATCCGGACCCCGGTCCCTGCCACGGTTCCATCCCGCACTCCATTGCAGTTGGGCCAGGCCCCACCAGCCGGTCCCAGGGACAGCCGCCTCGATGTCCCAAGTGGTTCCCTTGGAACATCCGACTGCTGAAGAGTACTCGGACAGCCCCGATGAAGTACCTCGAGCGTAAGTGCAAGAGGAGGCACATGGACTCCTGAGTCCGTCACTGAAGACACGGACTTGGATGAAGGGAAGGCTCCCTAGGTCACCCCTGAGGACGTCTCATTTGGAGACATCATGGAGATGTTAAGGATCAGGGGGTCTGCCCCAAGGCTTCTTCGGACGAGTCTGTGTTCTTGGAGGCATTCGAGGCGGCCCTTCTACCTCTTGGGTGTCCTCCTGCTGACCCCTGGTGGATCTTATCTCCATCAGGCGTGGAAGGATCCGGACACCATTGAGCCTATCCTAAGCGCCGGACCGCATTCTTTCTCCTCCATCAGACCGCACCCACTGGAGTAAGGGTCCCCAGTAGATGCCATGATGATGGCTGCAGCCACGAAGAGGAATTGGCCCAGGAGAGTCTCTCCGTGCATCCTCCGGGCAAGGAGTCCTGCTCGATGGATCGCATTGGGAAGCGAGTTTTAGTTCAGCGACCTTCTCCTTGAGAGCTGAACTACATGGCACATGTCATTAGGATGCAGCGGGATCTGATTAAAGAATACGCTGCATCTCCCGAGTCCATCTCGAGTGAGGATAAACAGGTTTACTCCACCCGAATGGCCACTCTCAGATCAGTTTCCAATACATCTATGCGGCTACTGTCTCATGCTACTGAGGGAGCCGCTAGAGCCAGCGGAGCAGGCCTAGTCATGAGGCGACAGGCCTGGCTCCGTCATTGTGATTTTGCAGAGCCCTTCAAGGCGACCTTCGCGAATGCCCCTTTCGATGGTTCTGCCTTGTTTGGCAAGACTGTTCATGAGACATTAGTCCAGAGCGAAAGGACGGAAGACACTGTCTGCCGCGGAGTCCGCTTCTCAGCTCCCCAGAGGTCCTTCTGTAAGAACCAAAGGGACAGAAGAAGATGTGGTTCCGAAGTCGCAGCAGTCCCAACCTGCTCCGGATAACCAGTCGTTCCGTGGCAGAGGAGGACGGAGGTCGTGCCAGAGGCAGGGGGGCTCCTGGCAACTTTGGGTCCAGAGAACCCTTCTCTGAGAGACCCACGCAGCAGCCCTGAAGGGTTGCCCGGCTGTCCGTCTCTGGAGGCAGTGGGGTTGCGGTTTTCGATGCACCTGACTTCTTGGGAGTCCATAACAACAGACAGTTGGGTGCTTCGACTTATATCCAGAGGATATTCAATACCCCTATTCAAGATTCCCAAATCTCGCAGCCTCCCAGATGTTCCACCCGACCAAGGGAGGCGGCAGCTATCAATCGAGCAGCTGCTAGAAAAGAGCCATCCAGCGTCCCCCCAGATCAAGCCGGATTAGGGTTTTACTCCAGGTTCTTTTGGTGCCAAAGAAGACGGGGACTTAAGACCAATCTTAGACCTTTCCCAGTTGAACCTGTCAGTAACCAAGCAAAGTTCGGATGGTCACCCTGCAATCTATACTCCCCTCTTGAGGGAGAACGACTGGATGTGTTCCATAGACCTCAAGGATGCGTACTACCACATTCGGATGGACAGACGATCCAGGAGGTTTCTTCGCCCGGCTGGGAGCCAGTCATTATCAGTTCAGGGTCCTCCCTTTGGTCTCACCTCAGCCCCAGGGTGTTTACCAAGGTGCTAGCGGTGGTAGCGGCCCACCTGAGGCTCCAGGGATTACAGGTCTTTCCGTACCTGGACGACTGGCTCCTGACGGCATCATCAAGGCATCTTCTGTGCTCAGCCAGGGATTACTTTCTTCAACTAGCACCAAGGCTGGGCATCACGATCAACTGGGAGAAATCTTTTCTGAATCCCATTCAAATTATAGATTTCATAGGAGGAAGACTAGACACCAGATCAATGCGAGCCTTCCTCACCCCAGACCGTATCGCCAGCCTGAAGTGTCATGTGACAGCGATCCTGCAACCATCTCCAACTGCAGCTTCGGTCCTGAGGGCCCTAGGTTCTATGGCGGCAGCTATCCCGCTTCTAATTCATGCCCGTTTACGCATGCGGGTTCTTCAATGGACCCTTCAAGTTCAGTGGTCTCCTCTTTGTTCGTCTCTAAACGCTCCGATTGCGGTCAGCAGAGCGTGCAGGGACTCCCTTCTGTGGTGGCTTCTTTCTCCGAGCCCCTGGCAGGGAGACCTTTTTGCTGCATTTCCCGACCCACTGTGACCACGTACGCTTCTTCCCTCGGTTGGGGGGGCATTCTGCGGGAAAGATTGTCCAAGGCACGTGGAATCCCACAGAGACGTCATTGCATATAAATGTCCTGGAAATGAGGGTGGTGCTCCTAGCGTTGCAAGCACTTCACCACGTTCTTCCTTCAGGGACTATTGCGATTCAGACAGACAACATGTCGGTAGTCTGGTATATCAACAAGCAGGAGGAACCAGGTCTTACCCCTTTGTCGAGAGGCCATGAGAGTCTGGGAATGGGCAATTTCCACCAAACGCTTTCTGGTAGCAACGCACATTCCGGGAAAGTCCAACATCCTTGTGGACAAGCTCAGTCGCACCATCCTTTCTCCACACGAGTGGTCCCTCAATCTTCAAGTAGCGAAGAAGATTTTTGCCGTTGGGGCAACCCTGTTGCGATCTTTTTGCTTCTCCCTCAAACGCCAAATGCGACAATTTCTTCGCTCTGCTTCCCCCACCAGGGGAATTCCCGAGGGATGCTCTGGTGCATGCTTGGCCTCCCGGTCTCCTTTATGCCTACCCTCCACTTCCTCTGATGCAGAGGCTTCTGCGGAAAGCCAACAGTTTGGGGAGCAGAATGATTCTCATTGCCCCATTCTGGCCTCGACAGCCTTGGTTCCCCTTTGTATGGTCTCTCAAAATCAATCCACCATGGATTCTGGATCCAATTTCGGATCTCATCTCTCACCCTCTGGGAATGTCAGTTCCCAATCTGCGGACCCTGAAGTTGACAGCTTGGCTGCTCCAGTTCCAACCTTAATTAGGACTCCCGGTATTTCTTCACCGGTCAAGGCCATTCTAGTGGCTTCTCATAAACCTTCCACCAGACAGGTTTATCGGAGTAAATGGAAGAGATTCTCTATATGGGCAGGACAGAGAACTTTGGATCCCTTCTCAGCACCTGTGTCAGCGGTGCTGGATTTTCTAACAGACCTCTTTCATCAA
Organism: Protopterus annectens; assembly: GCF_019279795.1. Lineage (NCBI taxonomy): Eukaryota > Metazoa > Chordata > Ceratodontiformes > Protopteridae > Protopterus > Protopterus annectens. Next base: position 1,020,781,531 of record NC_056725.1, read on the forward strand.
GGGGCTAGTTCTTCCACGATTAAGGTACAATTGGCAGCTATCTCGCATTATCACATTGGTCATGACACAGCTCCTTATGACGGCTAAATTATGCAAAGCATTTCTCAAAGGAGTTTTTTGTTAAGGCCTCCAGTCAAGGAGGTTGTACCGCTGGGACTTGTCTTTAGTCCTGCAGGCCCTTACTGCTCCTCCCTTCGAGCCTGCAGCTTCTTCTGATTTAAAATACCTTTCCTGGAAGACTGCCTTTCTGGTAGCTATCACTTCAGCCAGAAGGGTGTCTGAGCTTCAGGCTCTGTGTGTCAAACCGCCTTATCTTTCTTTCTACCCTGATAGGGTGGGCCTCAGGACCAATCCATCTTTTCTTCGAAGGTCTCTTCTGAATCCAATATTAACCAGTCAATCAATTTGCCGGTGTTTTTCCCAAATACTCAAACAAAGGAGAATACAAATTGCATTCCTTGGATGTTCATAGACAATTACGTTTTATATTAACAGAACAGCTGGCCACAGGAAATCAGATCAGCTGTTCGTCTCCTTTGCTAAATTTGCTCTGGGTAAAGCAGTATCTAAAGTCACTCTATCTAAATGGATTGCTAATTGTATTCTGCAGGCATATGACACTTCAGGCAGACCTGCTCCTCAGAGGGTTACGGCTCATTCTACTAGGGCAGTTTCTACGTCAGCCGCCTTTAAGTCCCGTGTTTCATTGGATGATATCTCTTGGCAGCTACTTGGGCCTCGCCATACTTTTATTTCTCATTACAAGGTGGATGTTGTTTCTAGAGGAAGAGCATCCTTTGGCTCAGCGGTGCTCGAACATCCTTCCATGATGGCGCCAAGATTCAGGTAGCTAGGGACTCTGTCCCACAGGTTGCAGACGAATGAAGTCTGCCTACTTCAGATTTAGAAGTTATGTACTCACCATAACGTTCCATCTGAGTAGGTGACTTCATTCGGATGCAACCATCCCCCCCTCCATCCCCCTGACCTTTATAGAGCGAGTATTTATGCTGTTTTAGGGTACTGTTGTCAGTATTTTGGGGCAAACTCAATCTGAGGTCAGTCAGGGCTTGGCAAGGGGTTATGGGTAAGAGGGAGGAGCTAGGAGCTCGGAGCCTAAGCTTTTGAATTGCCGGCTCGGATCCGAGGTCGGATCCGATACCCACAGGTTGCATCCGAATGAAGTCACCTACTCAGATGGAACGTTTTGGTGAGTACATAACTTCTAATTTTTATGGTGGGCAAGGGCCTGTCACCAAAACATGGGAAGGCCCTTCACTCTAACCCCTGACAGCCAAACCTTAACAACGGACTCATCAGATTATGCCTGGGGGGCCCACATGGCAAGAAGATGCATTCAGGGCATATGGGCACCAAAGCAAATGCATCTACATATCAACCAGAAAGAGATGCTAGCTGTTCAAAATGCCCTAACAGCCTTCAAGGACTTACTTCATCCAGGACAACTACTGATAAAGCCGTACAACACCACAGTCATGTGGTGTATAAACAAGCAGGGTGGCACACACTCATACCCCCTTTGCAGATTAGCCATGGCACTGTGGGACACAGCTTTGACCTACCAAATACATCTTCAAGCTCAATTCCTGCCAGGAAAACAAAGCACTCTGGCAGACGATTTAAGCAGAAACCTTATGGATCCTCACGAGTGGAAACTAAATCCACAAATCTTCAGTATAATAACAGAGAAATGGGGGAGCCCAGACATAGATCTATTTGCCTATCCTCAAAAATATCAATTGAAAAGATTCTGCACAAGGACTTATCACAGACAAGCATGGAAAGTGGATGCCCTATCCTTCAGTTGGAAAAACCTATCAGTTTACGCCTTTTCTCCTCTGCCTCTTCTACCCAAGGTCCTCCTAAAAGTCAGACAAGAGAAGCCAAAGATGATATTAATTGCCTTGGACTGGCCCCGCCAATACTAGTACCCAGTCCTAAGGAACTTGTCTCAATACCCAGCTTGGACCTTGCCTCAAAGACCACAACTACTGTCCCAGCAAAACAGTCAGATCCTGCACAATCAACTACAGACTGGCAGCATGGCTAATCATGTAATCATACAAACAACACCTCTCAGTAAAGCTGTGATGGATGTCATTTGGAAACTAGAAGGCCTAGTAAAATCGTATGCTGACAAATGGAGAGATTCTGTGCTTGGAATCGAGCACAAGGAACTGATACAGCAGAACCACATATTCCTCAGGTATTACAATACTTAACTGAGATGCTTGACAAAGACCTTTCTTTCTCATCAATCAAAATCCATGCCTCTGCCATTTCGGCTCATTACCATACAGAGCGACCAATCTTTTCTCATCCTTTACTAAAGCAGTATCTTAGAGCCAAAAATGTAAGGCCTTCTAGAAGATCACCACTACCTGCATGGGACCTCAATTATGTGTTGGAAAAGCACACCATGCCTCCATCTGAAGTGGCTGCTACCGCTGACATAAAATTCTTATCATGGAAGACAGCCCTGCTACTAGCAATTACTTCAGCAAGAAGAGTTTCAGAGCTACAGGCCCTCATGGCTGTAGAGCCTCTTATCATATTTCACCCAGACAAATCCTACTTTTATGCCTAAGGTGGTTTCCAGTGTGGCTCTTAACCAAACAATTCATCTGCCAACTTTTTATCCAAATCCGCAGAACAAAGGGGAGAGAATTATGCATTCCTTGGACTTGCACAGACAGCTAAGATCCTACTTGAGCAGGACTAAAGCTCTAAGAAAAACTGAGCAATTACTAGTGTCATATGCTGCAGGATCAGAAGGAAAGGCTATTTCAAAGCAGACAATTTCAAAGTGGATAAGCCACTGCAGCCGTTTCTGCTACTTACACCATGGTAAACCTGTGCCCAAGGGCATTAGGTCTCATTCCACCAGAGCTGCAGTTGCTTCATCAGCCTTTCTCAGAGGAGTACCAACCAAAGACATTCTATAGGCTGCTACTTGGAGTTCTTTTCACACCTTTACAAAGCATTACCATTTGCCTCACTACTCTAAGTCCAGGGAAGGCTTTGCCACTGCAGTGCTGCAAGGCCTTATAGTGGCTCCTGATGCTGTTTAGCTCTAGCCTCCCATCCATAGCTTTGGGATTCTACCCAAATGTAATGACTGCAACAGTGAAACATGAAGAACATAGTACAGTTGTGTACACTTACTATAAATGTAGATGTTCGAGTGTATTCAGTAGTGTTGCAGTCCAGGTTACCCTTCCACCATCCCCCTGTCATTCTAAAGTTTATCTTTCCTTCTCTATCTTCTACAACCTTTGTGGTGTATTTGCTTGTAGATGGTAAAGTTTATATTGATGCATGTATATTTATATTGATATATATAATAGTGCTACCTTTTTGGGGGCACCTGATATCAGGGGCAAGAAAAATTAAAGAAAATGGCGCCGGCTGTATGTTTTATACCCCTGACTACCTGATGTCATTGAAGCGAGGACAGCAACCGATGCAGGACCCAGGACTTTGGAATTCAGGCCGACTGTGGGCAACCTGCCAGCAGATTACCCAAACGTAAGGACTGCAACAGTGAATACACTCGAACATCTACATTTATTGTAAGTGTACACAACTGTACTTTCCTTTGGTGGGCACAGGCCTGCTACCACAACAAGGAACTGCCATTCACTCTACCACCTGCCACCCAAACCCCAACAACAGACGCATCAGACTATGCATGGGTAGCTTACTTGGCAGGGGAGTGCATTCAGGGCAAATGGACCCCTAGTCAGATGCACCCGTATATCAATCAAAAAGAAATGTTAGATGTACAGAATTCCCTGACAGCCTTCAAGGACCACATTCTTACATGACAATTATTGGTAAAGACAGAACACCACTGTTATGGTGGTACATAAAAAAAGCAGGGGAGAACCCACTCGTATCATCTTTGCAGATTATCCATGGCAGTTTTGGTTGCCCTCCCTCCAGCCCCCTGATTTCTCTTGGCTATACCTTTCATCTTGTTTAGTGTATTTCAGCTTTCTGGTGTATTTGCTTTCTGTTGGAGCTTTAACCTTATATATTATTGCTTCCCATTATGGGGGCACCTGACATCTGGGTCAAGAAAAACGGATGTAATGGCGTTGGCTGCATGCTTTTTATACCCCTGACGACCTGACGTCATTTGAAGAAGAGACCGCATCCAACGCAGGGATCCAAGACTTTGATATTCAGGCTTGCTGAGGGCTACCTGCAGGCAGATAACCCAAATGTAATGACTGCAACAGTGAATACACACTAACATCTACATTTATGGTATGTGTACACAACTGTACTTTTTATCCTCCCTCCAGCCCACTGACTTGTCTTTGCTTTTACCTATCCTTTTTGGTTTGGCATATCTTATACCATGTGTATTTGCTTTTTGCTGGAGGTGTTCCACACCATATAATTGCTTCCTATTTTGGGGGCACCTGACATCTGGGGCAAGAAAAACTGATGTAATGGTGTCGGCTGCATGATGTTCTTCATCTCACATTGCTGCAGTCCTAACACTTGGGTAGTCCGCTGTCCCTCGGTCGGCCCGAATATCAGAGTATAAGGCTGACGTCGGTCAAGGCGCATTTGACTGACATCAGAACGTCAGGGTACAACTGCGCATGACCGACGTCATATCCTCAGTCTTTTTTGCCGCATGGTCCGATGCAGAAGCAGTGTTGCAAGTGCCGTTCGGCGTTCTGAAATTTTTCACCGGAGTTTCAGACCGAAGTCAGAGTTGGTTAAGTACCCGTTAGAATATTTTGGTTTTTTCTTGCCTCAGTGGTTTACCGGATGTCAGAAAAAGTATAACTGTATTTCTTGTGGGAAACAGATACCGCATAGGGATTACCATAATTTGTGTATACCTTGTTTGGGACCTGAGCACGACGTTGTTGGGTGTCGCTTTTGTGCTAAGTTCAATAAACGCACTATAAAGCGTAGGTTGGATTGTGCCAGGTTGGTCTTTGGGAAGCGGTGCAATTACAATATGCCGTCGGATGCTCCGACGCCGGCTTCCTCAAAGAAGCGCAAGGACAAGGCAGTTAAACCTAGGTTAAAGGAGTCGTCCGAACCGGACGCCGGTTCTTTAGAGGCGTCAGTGGAACCGGGGGTTCTGACGGAGGCCTCTATGGAGTCCCAGGGAGAAACTGTGTTTTTACAGGATGTGGCCTCCCAGGAGGCAGGTCAGGCTGTAGGGGCTTCTCAGGTAACTGTACTCCCCTCCCTTCCTAAGGTGTCTAGGCCCTCTCTTTCTGCTTCCAAGGCTTCTCCTAGAGGCAGGTCTAGTTTTGCTTCTGTGGGTGTCACTCCTAGTTCTTCAGGTTCTGTGCCCAAAAAGCACATGCTTAAAATGGCAGAAGATGTAATTACTTTAATTAGAGGTTCTATGCCCCCTCCTGATAAGAGGCCTAGGATGGAACCTGTGTTGGGGGATTATGAGCAGGCTTCGGATGTGTCTGAGTCTTCGGCTGAAGACTTGCAGGAGTATTCTCATTATTCTGATTCTGATGTGGATGATTCTAATCCTTCTGCTTCTCCTCCTGAGGATTTTTCTTTTTCAGAGACCCTTCACTCCATGAGAGAGCATTTTAAATGGGAAGGTCAGGATTTCTCCGATTCCAGGAAAAGGCTGAGGGAATTTTTGTTTTTACCCCAGCATAGGCCTTTAGCTACACCTCCTGTTCTGAATGTAGTGGAAGATGTGTTTGCAGAGGCTTCGCTTAATCCTGATTCTTTGCCTCCTGCTCCTGTTAAACCAGATAGATATTACAGGGTGCCTGAAGCTCATAAGTATCTTTTTAAGAGTCCTAGGGCAGACCCAGAAACTGTTAGCCAGGGGCCTAAGGGTGTCAGGGCTTCTGTTGTCAAGAATCCGGTTCCTGCAGATAAAGAGGCCAGGGCCTTGGATAGATGGGGAAAGAAAGTTTATACTTCTTCCACTCTAGCCATGAGAGCTTTGAATTGCCAGTTTCACATGTTGAAATATCAAAATTATCTCCTTTCACAGTTGAAATCTAAGGTTGATGCTCTGGCGGAAGGTATTGATTGTAAAGAGTTACAAGATTTAGTGCATGTTTCTGAGCAGGTGGGTAAGCATTCTTTGCAATGTGGTTTTGATGCTGTACAGGCCTCGTCTAGGGTGGCTGCCACTGGGTCAGTTCTTCGCAGGCATGCCTGGCTGAGGGATCAAAATTTATCTGACCATGTTAAAACTAGGATTTTGGATGCCCCTTTGCAATCTGATGTCTTGTTTGGTTCTCCTGTTGAGGCAGTTTTGAAGAAAATGGAAGACAAGGCTAAGTCTATGCAGACTGTTAAAGATTTTTTGCAGGTTCAGCCTCCAAAGTTTAGTAGAAATTGGCCTACTAAAGGGTGGACGTATCCTTCTTATGATTCCCAGTCTAGGGGTAGATCTAGACGTGGCAGGGGCAGAGGTCAGGGCTCTTTCAGGCCTCAGACAGGAAGTTCTCCTGCACAGTCTTCGGGTGAGGGCAGGGGTCAGTCCTTTCGTAAACAGACCCAATGACCTACCTTTTCAGCTGCCAGAACCTTCTCGCCTGGCAGCACCTTTTGAGGAAGGTTGGCACTTTTCAAAGAAAATTGGAGTTTGATTACCCAAGACAGATGGGTACTGGATATCATACATCACGGTTACAGGTTTTATTTCCATACCTTGCCTCCTTTCAAAGGCATGCCAGACATTCCTCCTCAACAAAGAATAGAGGCTCACAAGCAAATTTCTCTGTTACTCCAAATAGGGGCCATACAGCCGGTTCCTATGCCAGAAAGGGGCCTAGGATTTTATTCTCGCCTGTTCCTTGTGCCAAAAAAGGGGAACACGTGGAGACCAATTTTGGATTTATCTATCCTCAACACTTATCTGGACATTCCCAAGTTCAAAATGTTGACGTTACAACAGCTTTTACCTCTGTTGGGCAAGGATCACTGGATGGTAACTTTGGATCTCAAGGAGGCTTACCTTCATGTTCCTATCAGGCTAAGTTGCAGGAAGTATCTGCGTTTTCGGACTGGGACTTCTCACTATCAGTTCTCTGCATTGCCCTTTGGCTTATCTACTGCGCCCAGAGTATTTACAAAAGTTCTGGCTCCAGTGATAGCTTTCTTCAGGCTAAAGGGAATACAAATATATCCTTATTTGGACGATTGCCTGATACTGGCTCTAGGAAGGGACGAGCTTCTTCGTCATTTGGAATATGTGATAGCAGTGCTAAGATGCCTGGGGTATTCTGTGAACGAAATAAAGTCCAGTCTAGTACCCTCTCAAGACATGTGCTTTCTGGGAGTAAGACTGAATACAGCATCCCAGATGGCCTTTCTAACCCCGGACAAACAACAGAATCTTTCCCTTTACTTCTATCATCTATCTCTTCAGTCCGGGCTGACTGCAAGGACAGTCCTTCAAGCCTTAGGGTTCATGGCATCTTGTATTCTGGTGCTTCCCAATGCCAAACTGCATATGAGGAAGTTGCAATGGTATCTCAAAAATGTATGGACACAGCACTGCCAGCATCTGGACACTGTCATTCAAATAATACCTTGCATTCAAAAGGAATTTTTGTGGTGGGCTCAGGAATGTCACCTAAACAAGGGACTCTCTGTGACCCGGCCAGAGGCGAGTCAAATTTTAACAACAGATGCCTCAGACAAAGCTTGGGGAGCTCATATAAACGGAAAGTGGATACAAGACAAGTGGCCTGTCAGACTACAGCATCTACATATCAACTTGAAGGAGATGTTAGCAGTCCAGTTTGCATTAATAGCTTTCAAGGATTTACTTCTTCCAGGGCAGGTGTTGATTCTAACAGACAACACAACTGTCATGTGGTACATCAACAAGCAAGGGGGAACACATTCTTATCCTCTATGCAGGCAAGCAATGATTTTGTGGGAGACTGCTTTCAGTTTACAACTAAGTCTTCAGGCAAGGTTTCTGCCGGGAGCACAGAACTCCTTAGCAGATGTGTTAAGCAGACAAATCATGGATCCCCACGAGTGGAAACTGGATCTTCATGTATTTCAGAAATTGACAGTGTCCTGGGGAACTCCAGACATAGATCTGTTCGCTTCTCCACTAAACCACCAGCTGCCAAGGTTTTGCACAAAGCGGTTTCATCCCACAGCTTGGAAAGTGGATGCTCTTTCTTTCAGTTGGAAAAATCTTCATGTGTATGCCTTTCCACCGCTGCCTCTCCTCCCAAAGGTACTTCTGAAGGTCAGACAGGACAAGCCAAGGATGATTTTGATAGCTCCAGATTGGCCTCAACAGCACTGGTACCCATTACTAAGAAGTCTGGTACGGAAGCCTCCATGGCCTTTGCCTTTGATTCCTCATCTGTTGTCCCAGGAGGACAGTCATTTGCTCAATGTCAAGCTTCACTCTCTTCATCTAACAGCATGGCATATTCTGTTTTAAACCATAAAGGGTCTCAACTTCCACAACAAGTTTTGAATGTGATTTTGGAAGCTAGAAGGCCTAGTACAAGGAAAGTGTACGCAGATAAATGGAAGAGATTTTTATTTTGGAGTGCAGCTAAGGATTTGGAAGTTTCTGAGCCTGATTTAAGTGTGGCTCTTCAATATCTTACTGAGTTATTGGACAAAGGTTTGTCCTTCTCTTCTATTAAGATTCATGCTGCAGCAATTTCAGCTCACTACGACTGTGACCCACCATTGTTTTCTCATCCTTTGTTCAAGCAATTTCTTAGAGGGGCAAAGAATGAGACCCACACGTAGAGCTCCTACTCCTGCTTGGGATCTCAATTTTGTGTTGGAGAAACTCACTCTACAACCTTTTGAGCCTGCAGCTACTGCTGAGTTGAAATATTTGTCATGGAAGACTGCTTTTTTGTTGGCCATTACCTCTGCAAGAAGGGTTTCTGAATTGCAGGCCCTTATGGCAGTTGAGCCTTTCTTAATTTTCCATAAGGATAGGGTATCTTTACGTACTAATCCTTCATTTATGCCTAAAGTGGTTTCTAGTGTGGCTTTAAACCAAACTATTCATTTGCCTACTTTCTATGCAAATCCCCAAACTAAAGGGGAAAAGATTTTGCACACTTTAGATGTACACAGGCAGTTGCGATATTATTTGGACAGAACTAAAGGGTTCAGACAATCTCAGCAGTTATTAGTTTCTTTTGCTTTGTGCTCTCAGGGCAAGCCTGTGTCAAAACAAACTATTTCTAAGTGGATTGGATTTTGCATTGCTTTCTGTTATTCCCATCATGGCAAAGAGATTCCAGCTGGGATTAGGCCTCATTCCACTAGGGCTACTGCCACTTCAACAGCTTTTGAGGGGGTGGCTACTAAGGATATTTTGGAGGCAGCCACTTGGAGTTCAGTGCATACCTTCTCTAGGCATTACCACCTTCCACTGTACTCTAAATCCAGGGCTGGTTTTGCCACTGCTGTGTTGCAGGGCATTTTGGCAGCTCCTGCTTCATTATAGTTTAGCCATCCTCCCTTACCTCTGCTTTGGGATTCTACCCAAGTGTTAGGACTGCAGCAATGTGAGATGAAGAACATAGTACAGTTTTGTACCTACCATAAATGTAGATGTTCGAAGATCCACATTGCTGCAGTCCAATTTACCCTCCCTCCTTCCCCTCTGTAGTTTGAGGTGGGGGTGTGGGTTGGGTTATCCATCTGAGGTATAATTGTATAATTGTATATATTGTACATATTTTTGGTGTTAGGCTGGTTAGTTGTTTAGTTGTTGTCTATGGGTTTTGACCTTTCTTTTTAGGGTCTTCTGACATCTGGGGCAAGAAAAGACTGAGGATATGACGTCGGTCATGCGCAGTTGTACCCTGACGTTCTGATGTCAGTCAAATGCGCCTTGACCGACGTCAGCCGTATACTCTGATATTCGGGCCGACCGAGGGACAGCGGACTACCCAAGTGTTAGGACTGCAGCAATGTGGATCTTCGAACATCTACATTTATGGTAGGTACAAAACTGTACTTTTTATACCCCCTGACGAAATGACATCATGGAAGAAGCGACAGCTTCCGTCGCAGAAATCCCAAGACTGTGGTATTCAGGCCAGTTAAGGGCTACCTGCAGGCAGATAACCCAAATGTTACGACTGCAACAGTGAATACACTCTAACATCTACATTTATGGTAAGTGTACACAACTGTACTTTCCTTCTTACTCATGAGAATGGTGGATTTGGTCTCTCGGCTGGTGTAGAAACAGAACCAATACTTAAAAAAAAAAAAAAAAAAAAAAAAAAAAAAAAAGATACATATCTCGTCACTCCTAAAGACAGGTGGTATTGGAGTAAAGGCCTGGCAGTGGACACCCTGCTAGTAGTGTCAACCACCAAAAAAAGCTTGCAGAGAAGAGCTTGTCTGTCCCTCCCACTAACAGAAAATCCAGGGACTTTGGATAGATTTGGGAAGAGACTTTCTGCTTCGGTTACCTTTGCCTTACATTCACTGAGTTTTTTTTGGAACATATTACAAGGTTTGAGAGATCTGACGAATCAGCACTCCAATTTCCATGCCTTTAGAGGACAAGAAAACTGTGGACTTTTCAACTGGCCACTCTTCAAGACCATGTCAAATGGTTCTGTGTCTGATTTCTGTCAACTGAGGGCACTTTCAGAGCCATAGGTACATGCATTACCATAAAGAGACCTGCTTGGATGTGATTTTGTGACTTTGTGGGGCTTTTTAAGATGCCCTTTGTAAATGCTCCTTATAATAGTACAACTCTTTCTGGACCCACTGTCAAAGATGCATACTTCAGAAGTCAACAGGACAAATCCCCTTTCCCCCCCGATGACCTTTTCTAGAAGCTAGAAAGGGAGCAAGAAGCTGTGGTTCCAGAAGTGTCAGCATTCTCAGAGCTCTCCTTGGACATTTCTGGAGATAGACCCCCCCCTCCCTTTCGGGGGCACTAATGGTACATGTTGTCCCTGAGGCAGAGGAGGACTGCAAAATCAAGGCTTCTTTGGTTCCCTTCTATGAGAGGCATTTTCAGCACTCCTGAATGGTTGCCCAACTGCTTTACTGTGGTGGCAGATTGGGATCTTATCTCAGCAACCAGAAGCCTGGAAATCTATCACCAAAAATGTCTGGGTGTGGACAGTCATAACGAGAGGAAGTTGTCAGTGATCCACCTTCACAACGATAGGTAGTGGGAATATAAATAAAACAAGCTTTTAGCTGAGTTATCCAGGAGGTCCCATCAGACCAACGAGGATTTGGAACTTATCCAAGATTCTTTTTAGTGCCAGAAATGACTGGGACATCTGACCAAGTTTTTACCTCCGCCAGTATGTCAGAAACTTGAAGTTCCTAATTTTTATTGCACAGTCTGCCCTTCCCCTGTTGAGAAAGGATGATTGTATGTGCTTGATGTAACTTAAAAATATATGCTATCACATCAGTGTGTCCATGCAGTTGAGAAGGTTTATTTGTTTCCAGCTGGGGTCCGCTTAATTCCATTTCAGAGCCCTGCCCATTGTTCTTCCCACAGCTCCCTCCAGGTATTCACCAAGTGCATGGCATTGGATGCAGCTTGTCTTAGACTGCAAAGGTTCCATATGTTCCCCTACTTGGACAAGTGGCTCATCACCGCCCTTACTAGGCCTCTTCTAGTCTGGGCTAGGAACTAACTTCTCCATCTTTGCTCACTGCTGGACATAACAGTAAATCAAGAAAAATCAGTATTCCACAGTAGCTACTTTAGATACCATTACACAGATAGCAAGACTGTTTAACAGACTGTCCACTCTGTGCAACCTGGCCCTACATCTCCTGTCTTGTCATATGGCACCGGACAGATTGGTTCTTCAGTTTTTGGGGTTGATGGCTGTTTTTTTTTTTTTTCTTTAGTCCCCTTGGCAAGATATTAAATGAGAGTTCTTCAATGGATGCTGGCAGTTCAGTGGTCCATCAGGTATCAACCTATGAATTTTCAGATTCATTTGATAGACCTTTACAGAACTCATGTAAAGTGGTGGTGGATCCCATCTCCCAAGGTTCCTCAGGGCTAACCCTTTGTTTCTCAACTACCCGAAGCCACAGATGCTTCCCAGCTAGGGTGGGGTGGGGAGACGTTATATGGGAAGAATGGTCCAAAGCTTGTGGTCCTGATCAGAGGTCATACTTCACATAATTGCCTTAGAGATGAGGCAGTCCTCCTTGAGTTGCAGGTCTTTCAGGAATTCCTTCCTCTTTGGATCATTTCTATCCAGACTGACAGACATCAGTAGTCTGGTACAGCAACCAAGTGGGAACATGTTCTTACACGTTGCGTTGAGAAGCCACGAGTGTGTGGCAGTGGATGAAGTCTTCCATCCGCTTTCTGATAGTGCATACCAGGGAAGTCCCAACGTTTTAGCGGGCAGGTCGAGCAAGTAATTTCTGCTACCTTACGAGTTGAAAAGTAGCTGAACAAATTTTTCACTAGTGGGGTCAACCATGCAAGTGATGTTGTTTTACCTCTCCCATCAACACCAAATGCAGCGAGTTCTTTGTCCTGACCCATCCAGAGGGAAGTCCGCAAGTCATGCTCCAATGCACATGAGCCCCCCCCCCCCCCCCCCGTCTCCTCTTTGCCTTTTCCTCCTCCTGTGCTGATTCCAAAATCTTTACAGAAAGCTATGCAGAGGAAGATCATTGCTGTCCTCATTGTTCATTTCTGGCCTCGACTGGTGTGGTTCCCTTTCTTCTGGCCTCAGTTGGTAGACCCGCTTTGGGTGCTGGACCCTAATCAGGATCTTGTCTCATCTAGACATTTGAGCCCTCAGGTTACTCGCTTGGTTTCTGTTCTCCCAATGATTGGTAAGTCAGTCCAGGATTTCTTCCCCAAGTTGTCCTCATTCTCACTTCTTCCCACTGACCATCTACCAGTAAAAGTATAGTAAGTGGAAAAGGTTTTCTGTCAGGGCTTCACAGAGGAATCTGGATCCTTTTTTTTGCTCTTATGCCAGTGGTTTTGGATTTCCTAGCTTTTATTTTCTATGATGAGTCCAGTTGCTCTACATTTAAGGTTCAGTTAGCTGTTTCAAGCTTTCATGTTTCTACCTTAGCATCTTAATTACTTAGGCCACCACTTAGGGATCCTACCCCACCTTGGGCTGTGACTGTCTTGCTCCAAGCATTGACACAAGCACTCTTTGAACATGTTCATCGTGTTTCACTGTTGCAGTCATTACAATTGGGTTATCCTGCTGGCAGGCTACCCGCAGTCGGCCTGAATTCCAAAGTCCTGGTCCGGCATCGGTTGCTGTCGCCTCCTCCCTGACATCAGCGCACCAGGGGTATAACAGATGCAGCTGATGCCATTTTCTTCAGTCTTTCTTGCCGTGTGGTGCCTGAAGCAAAAGCAGTTCGCAAGTGCCGGTCAGCTGACTCCTGAGATTTTCAAGTTCAAATTTCAGATCCGAAGTCTTCATTAAAGCTAAGTACCCATTGGGGAAACATTTTTCTTGCTCCAGACCAATGTCAGAAAAAGTTAATAATTGTATTTCTTGTGGGAAGCAAATACCTCATAAGGATTTTCATTCTTACTGTATTCTTTGCCTAGGCCCTGACCACAACGTTGCTAGTTGTCGGTTTTGTGCTACATTTAACCAACGCACTATTAAGAGTCGGTACGATTTTGCATTTCATTACTTTGGCAGAAGATTTCATTGTATAATGCCATCGGAACAGCTGACTACTGGAGTTTATAAAAAGCGCAAAAAAAAGGACAGGCATCCGAGGTCCAAAACTGACGACGACGCTTCTGGTAGGCCAGTCGCCGGTTCTCAGTGAGGTGCTTTTTCAGCCCCTGATGCCCGCTACCTCAGAGCCACAAGCTGCTTCTGACTCCCACGCGGAGCCGACTAGGCCGCTGGAAACTCAAGGTATTGGACCCTCGGAAACTATTCCCTCAGATGGGTCTGGAGCCGCTGAGCAGGCATCGGCTTCTAAGGGTGTTTTCAGGCCTACACAATTGCATGTGAAAACGACTTCAGCTTCAAAGGCAAAGACTAAAGCACCTAAAGACAAAGAAACAAGTACAACATTCCACAGGACAGGCCTCCATGCCTATAAAAAAGATTCTAAAATGGCAGAAGACCTAATTACTTTGATCAGGGGTTCCCATCCCCCTCCAGATAAGAGGCCTAGGCAAGAGACAGAATATGAATCTTCAGATCAGGTTTCCATTTCCTTTGATTCCTCTTCTGAACAGGAATACTCTCTTCCTCCCTGTGAGGATTCTGATGCTGAAGAATCTATCCCTTCAGCCTCTCCTCCTGAGGATTATGATGCTGAAGAATCTATCCCTTCAGCCTCTCTTCCTGAGGATTATGATGCTGAAGAATCTATCCCTTCAGCCTCTCCTCCTGAGGATTATTCTTATGGGGAGACCCTACATACTATGAGGGAGCACTTCCACTGGGAGATCCAAGATTACTCAGAAGCTAAGAAAAGGCTCAGAGACTTCCTTTTACTACATCAGCATAGGCCCCTTGCTATTCCTCCTGTTTTAGACATTGTGGATGATGTTTTATCAGAGTCCTGTCTGTCTCCTGTCTTTTTACCACCAGCTCCAGACAGATACTACAGGGTTCCTGATTCACATAAATTTCTTTATAAAAACCCTACTGCTGACCCAAAAAACATATCTCAGGGTCCCAAAGGGGTCAAGGCTTCCACTGCAAAAAACCCTATCCCCTCGGATAGGGATTCAAGGGCCCTGGACAGATGGTGGGAAAAGATTTACACTTCTGCTACCTTGGCCGTAAGGGCCTTAAATTGCCAGTTTCATATGCTTAAATGTCAGCAATACCTTATGTCACTGCTTAAACAGAAATTGTTGACGAATTCTGAATGTGCAGAAAACAAAGAAATGCAGGATTTATTGCATGCACCTGAACAAGTGGGAAAGCATACTTTGCAATGTGGTTTTGATTCTCTGGAAGCCTCCTGCAGGGCCGCTGTTACGGGTTCTGTCATTAGGAGGCATGCTTGGTTAAAGGAACAGAATCTGCCTGATCATGTTAAAGCAAAATTATTAGATGCTCCATTACAGCATGATACCTTGTTTGGTGTTAAAGCAGAAGAGGTGTTGAAGAAAATGGAGGACAAAGCTAAATTTATGCTAACAGTCAAGGATTTCTTACAGGTAGCGCTTCCCAGATTTAGCAGGAACTGGTCTACAAAGAATTGGTCCTTTCCAGTGTCAGACCGGTCACAGAGGCAGGTCCCAGCCCCGAGGCTCATACAGGTCTAAACAATGGGGTGCTTCTACCTACAAAAGTGGAGAAGATAAATCACAGCCATACAGAAAAAAGTCTCAATGACTTTTCTCTGCCAGCTCCAAGCACTTATCTTCTGACAGCTCCTTTAGGGGGAAAACTAGCACTTTTTTCACAAAATTGGCACATTATCACCCTGGACAAATGGGTCTTGAATATAGTTTCGCAAGGCTACAGGTTCCACTTTCACACCCTGCCAAGGGCAAACGGTATGCCAGACAACCAGTGGGCAGAGGCACAAAAACAAGTTTCATCCCTCATGGACATGAGGGCCATTCAGCGAGTACCACAATAAGAGCAGGGACTAGGATTTTACTCTACTGTTCTTGGTGCCCAGAAAGGACAAAGCCTGGAGACCAATACTGGACCTGTCTATTCTAAACACATTTCTGGATATTTCAAAATGTTGACTCTGCAGCAGCTTCTGCCCATGCTGGGCAAGAAGGCTTGGCTTGTGACTTTAGACCTAAAAGAGGCATACCTGCATGTCCCAATCCGACAGTCATGCAGAAGATACCTCAGATTTATAGCTGGTTCAATGCACTACCAATTCTCTGCACTGCCCTTTGGCTTATCTACTGCGCCCAGGGTCCTCACAAAATGTCTGACAACAGTAATTGCATTTTGCAGACAAAGAGTAATACAGATTTATCCTTACTTGGAGGACTGACTTATTCAAGCAGAGAACAAGGACATTCTACTACAGCATCTCGCATTTGTAAAAAGACTTCTAACATGCCTAGGGGACACAGTAAACGAAAAGAAATCAAAAGTAGTATCCTCTCAAGAGATAACATTCCTGGGTGCAAGCTTAAATACAACTGCCCAGATGGCTTATCTCATTCCAGACAAACAAAGACAACTGAATACTTATTTCAAAATGTTGGCAACAAAGACCCAGTTATCTGCAAGAAAAATTCTGCAGGCTTTGGGCTTCATGCCATCCTGCATTCTGCTAATTCCATATGCAAAACTGCATATGAGGAAACTACAATGGTATCTAAAATGTGTTTGGACTCAACATTGCCACAGCCTGGAAACAATAATTACCCACATTTCCTGCTTGCAACAGGGGTTTCGATGGTGGGCAATGGCCTGTCACCACAACAAGGGACAGCCATTCACTTTACCCACAGCCAGGCAGACATTAACAACAGATGCATCAGATTATGCCTTGGGGGGGCCCATATGGCAGGAAGATGTATTCAGGGCACATGGTCCGTCCGCAAGCCAAATGCATCTACATATCAGTCAAAAAGAGATGCTAGCTGCTCAGAATGCCCTGACAGCTTTCAAGGATCTACTTCATCGAGGACAACTATTGATAAAGACGGACAATACTACAGTCATGTGGTACATAAACAAGCAGGGAGGCACACATTCCTACCCCCTCTGCAGACTAGCCATGACATTGTGGGACACAGCATTGACTTACCAAGTACATCTGCAAGCACAATTCCTGCAAGGAAACATAAATACTCTGGCAGACGAACTAAGCAGAAACCTAATGGATCCCCACAAGTGGAAATTGGATCCACAAATCTTCAGCATGATAACAAGGAACTGGGGATGCCCGGACATAGAACTATTTGCCTCCCCTCACAACTGCCAACTGCAGAGATTCTGCACAAGGACTTATCACAAGCAAGCATGGAAAGTGGATGCTCTATCTTTCAGCTAGAAAAATTTAACAGTATATGCTTTTCCTCCACTGCCTCTCCTCCCCAAGGTACTTCTAAAGGTCAGACAAGAGAAACCAGAAATTATATTGATTGCCCCAGACTGGCCCCGCCAGCACTGGTACCCAATCCTAAAGAACTTGTCTCAATGCCCAGCCTGGACATTACCTCAAATTCCTCACTTATTGAACCAATAAAACAGTCAGATCTTGCACAGCCAACTCGGGACCTTAAATCTGGCAGCATGGCGGATAACGTAGTCATTCAAAACGCACCTCTCTCTAAAGCGGTGATGGATGTTATTTTGGAGGCCAGGAGGCCTAGCACCAGAAAATCCTATGCAGAAAAATGGAAGAGATTCTGTGCTTGGAACCAGGTACAAGGAATTGACACGATGGTACCAAATATTCCTCAGAGTTTGCAATACTTAACTGAGATGCTAGACAAAGGCCTATCCTTTTCATCAATTAAGATTCATGCTTCTGCCATTTCAGCTCATTACAATACAGAACCACCTATTTTTTCTCATCCATTACTAAGGCAGTACCTCAGAAACATAAGACCTCCAAGGAGAGCACCAATACCTGCATGGAACCTCAGTTATGTCTTGGAAAAACTCTCACTGCCTCCTTTTGAGCCAGCCTCTACAGCTGATATAAAATTCTTATCCTGGAAAACAGCTGTGCTCCAAGCAATAACCTCTGCAAGACGAGTCTCAGAGTTACAGGCACTCATGGCTGTGGAACCTTTTATCATTTTCCATCCTGACAGGGTTTCTCTGAGGACAAACACGACATTTATGCCTAAGGTAGTGTCCAGTGTGGCCCTTAACCAAACAATTCATTTGCCTACCTTTTATTCAAACCCACAGAATAAGGGTGAGAGACTTCTGCATTCTTTGGACACTCACAGGCAGCTACGCTTCTACTTGCACAGAACCAAAGCTTTCAGAAACACTGAACAACTTCTAGTGGCATATGCTGCAGGATCACAAGGAAAGGCCATCTCAAAGCAGACTATTTCAAAATGGATAGGCCACTGCATTCGTTTCTGCTATTCACAGCATGGCAAATCAGTGCCTAAGGGCATTAGGCCCCATTCAACCAGAGCAGCAGCCACTTCAGCAGGCTTCCTCAGAGGACTACCAACCAAAGACATCTTAGAGGCTGCAACTTGGAGTTCAGTGCACACTTTTACAAAGCACTGTCACTTACCTCTCTACTCTAAATCCAGGGCAGGCTTTGCCACTACAGTTCTGCAGGGCCTATTAGCCTCTCCTAATCCTATAGCCACCCAACCTTGGCTTTGGGATTCAACCCAATTGTAATGACTGCAACAGTGAAGCACGGCGATCATAGTACAGTTGTGTACCTACCATAAATGTTCGAGTGTATTCACTGTTGCAGTCCAGGTTACCCACCCACCATCCCCCTTTACTTTGCTGGGACTTATCTGTACTTCTCTATTATATACAACCTATGTGGTGTATTTGCTTGTAGAGGAAGGAAAAGTTTTCTTTAGTGCATGCATGCATATTGACATAATTTAGCCTACCCTTTAGGGGGCACCTGACATCTGGGGCAAGAAAAACTGAAGGAAATGGTGTCGGTGCATCTTTTATACCCTTGGCGCACTGACGTCAGGGAGGAGGTGACAGCAACTGACGCCGGACTAGGACTTTGGAATTCAGGCCGACTGCGGGTAGTCTGCCAGCAGGATAACCCAATTATAATGACTGTAACAGTGAATACACTCTAACATCTACATTTATGGTAGGTACACAACTGTACTTTGCTGCCAGGGTGGACATAGTTTTTGACCTGGAAAACACTTTCTAGTTGGCCTTGGCTTAGTGTGTATGTGAACTTCAAGTTCTGTCTTGCAAACCTCCATACATCATCTTCCACAGGACAGGGGTGTCTTTATGAACGATCCAACTTTTATACCCAAGGTAGCTACTGAGACATCTTTTAACCAGTGCATCAGTCTACTGATTTTCTTTCCAAATCTTTCAAGTAAAAGAAGAATATATGCTACATTTATTTGGACGTGCATCACCAACTACATTTCTACCTCCATCGTACTAAAACATTCAGCCAGACCAGTTTGTTTCCTTTTCCAAAGTCAAGCTTGGTCAGGATGATTCAAAGTTATCCTTAGATGGTTAATTTACTGTATTTCTTTTGTATATAAGAAAAAAGGCTAAGTACTCTCCCAGACCTGTCAAAGCTCACTCTACTAGATCTGTCTCAGCCTCTTCGGCCTTCTTTTCAAGGGCCTCAGTTGGTGATTTTGCTCTATTGCCACGTGGTGTACTTTCCACACCTTAATTTCCCATTGTAAGCAGGATTTTTTTTTATCCAGGGTTAGGGCAGTTTTTGGCTTAGCCTTCTGCTGGAATAACCTTACTTGACACCACCCTGAGAGCTAAGTAGCTGGGGACTATGTCCTATCTGTTGAGGAGCAGACATCATCAGATACAAAAGTTATGTAGTTACCATAATGAAAGATCTGTGTCTATTTCCATGCTTCTACAACTCCCCTCCCCCCATTCCCTTCCATTTCATGGAGTATTATTGGTAGTATGCTTCTGATATGACAATACGACCTGCCCATGAACAAGGTATATCACTGTTACAGCTCCAGAATAGTGTTCTATCTTGGACATCCTGTTTTATATCCCGGACTGGATTATTTTGTTTTTCATCAGTTTTTTCAGCTATGTTTGTGTCATGGTGTTGTGGGTAATGTGATCTGTGGTAGTCTTGGGACATGAGACTAATGTGGGTAAGGGGAGGAGCTTGAGCTGAGGATCCTGAAGTCTAAAAGCAGCTGAAGTTGGATCTGAGAGAGGATCTGAAACCTGTCTGTTGGGAAAGGACAGAAACTACCACAGCTCTGTCATTTTGGTAAGTATATAACTTTCATTGTTTTCTTTCAATGCAGTCCAGTGGAAGACCATATTGATAGTCAGTCTCTCAGACATCCTGTTATAGCAGAGCATCTGTAAAGAAATACCCTTTGGGAACCTTTTCATATTTTTTCTATGGATTTTGTTGATTAAGAAAGTTCACAATTGCATTTCTTGTATGTAGCAAATGCCCCACAAGGAGATCCGTTATCTTTTCCTTTTTTTGCTTTGGACCTCATTACATCATCCCTATTTGTCTTTACTGTGTGAGGTTTAATATTAAAACAGTAATGGATGAGACTGAATCCCTCATAGCAGCACCTAGAGTCAGGAAGGCTTGGGCCTTCACATGCACTGACATCTTCTGGATCCCATGCTATCACCCAAGAAGAGAGCAGAGACAAATGCCTAAGGATGTGAGGAATGTGAAACTTGTCACCAACACAGGTGAAGTGCCTTCATAGCCCCGTTGTCCAAATACTCTTAGTCCAGAGTCATCCTGCGTGGCCCAGTCCTCAGTCAGACTCTGGGCTGCTGCCTGTTTGATCCATGACTGCAGTGCAAGACTCTGCTTCTGATGTCAGAGTCCTGTGACCAAGGGTAAGGGGTGTTATCTCTGGTGTCTTCTTGGGGATTGTAAGGGAAGAATTGTCTGGGAGCTGGATCAAGGTTTTTGCTGCCTGTCTGTGACATAAGGCCTTTTCCACAGCAAGAACTCCCAAGCTGAAGAACCAGGTAAGTTTGCCCCAGCCTGTGCTGGTTGAATCACTAGGCCCTTCAACTCAGATCTCTGTAGAGGACATGGCCTGGCTCAGGACTTCATGGATTTCATGAAATCCAGGCAGCCCATTCTGCAAAATGATCCTGTTCCAGAAACCTCACCTGGGAAAAGAAAAAGGGACACCTCTTCTGGGAGAAGATGTTAGTTTATGTGCATCACTTTCCTCCTCAGCAGTATATACTGGCTTAGATTCTGAACATGCCTTATCTTAGGCTTCACCACCTGAAGATTGATCCTTTGGCGATGCTGTTTATAAGATAAGTGAGGCTTTGAACTAGGAATTTAAAGACTTATCCAAAGCTGAAGCTAATTTCAGGAAGCACCTGAGACATCCTCTACCCAGACCATAGGTAATGCCTCCAGTTCATGAGGTTTTTGACTGTGTTTAATGATTTATATGTGAAGCAAGACCCCCCCCCCCGCCCCGGAAACCAGATCACATTTAGAGAGTGGTAGAATCCCACAAGCACCTATGTAAAAATGCAGTGACTGATTAAGCAATGGTGACCACAGAACCTTCCAAGGGAGCAAATGGGAAAGCAAACAAGAAATGTTGCCAAGTAATGGAGATCAGACTACTTAACAGATTTGGCAAGAAGACCTGCATTTCAACTACACTGGCCATGAGAGCTCTTAACTTGCCAGTTGCATATACTGTAAAGCCTTGGGAACATTGCGTAACAATTCAAATCCAAGGCAGACTGGGGAAATACAGGACTAGAGCCTCCACTGGAACATTTTAGATTAGTGAGTGTCTGGACACCTGTAGGGTTTCACTGCTTTAATGTGTGACTGAAGCCCTAAATGCATCTTGCAGGTCAGCTGCCATGTGGTCGGTCACATGCAAGCACGTCTGGCTGAGGGTGAACCTCTGTCAGAGCAGGCAAAAGGAGAGCTTCTTGAAGCCCCTTTAGATAAGGAGTCTGTCTTTGGATCCCCAGATGAGAGGGTGTTTGAAAAGCCTGATAAGAAGGGGAAACAGATGAAATATCTTCTACCCTTAGGTACAGCATAAACTATGCGAGCAAACCCTGACCCTTTTCCCCTAAGAGAGAAAGAAAACCTAACATTCTGGAGATGGCGAAAAGACCACATACTGTATTAAGTGGCAAACTGAACATTATACCACACCAGTGGGTCCAAAGGCCCTGTTCTCCCAGGTAGCAACTGTGGCTACATTTAGTATGTCCTTACCTTGCCCTAAATTCCCATCTCAACATTCCATACCCCTCTCTACCTAGGAGGAGGATTCTTCTGCTACTAATAGACCATCACAGTATCTGCAGAGTATCTACAAATAGCTGCAGATGCCATTGCATATCCCATATCTATCCTTATCAACAGAACCTTATCCAAAAATGCTATCCCCTCCCTCTGGAAAATATCCCACGTCATCCTACTCCATAAGAGTGGCAGCTCAATAGACATGTCCAACTATAGAGCCATTGCCATTCTTTCCCCACTAGCCAAAATAATGAAGAAATGTGTACACAAACAACTAATGCAATACCTTACACAGAATAACTTGCTATCCAACTTCCAGCATGGCTTCAGGCCATACCACAGCACCACTTCAGCCCTCCTTTCCTTTATTAATGCCATAAACAACAGAAATGACAATAGGCTAACCTCCGTCCTCTTCCTTGACCTATCAAAAGCCTTTGACGTGGTCAACCATGAACTTCTCATTCTTTCTCTAAAATCTATTTCCCTTAACACGCACACTATCCAGTGGTTCCAGTCCTACCTTACTGGCAGACAACAGGCAGTACTATGGCAGGGCAAACTCTCCAGTCAGCTACCTCTCACACTTTGTGTCTCTCAAGGCGCCATGCTAGGCCCATTACTCTTCTCTATTTTTTATCAATAATCTTCACACTGCTATACCTAAAGCTACCTGTATTCAATATGCAGATGATTTCACTCATCTGTTCAGCCACCTCCCCATCTGAACTACAAATCTTAACCCAAAGTACATTTAACACTATTGAGAACTGGCTCGCCAACCAACGCCTACTACTGAACCCCAATAAAACTAAACTTCTACTCTTCACCCCCCACTAGTAGATCCACCACACTTTCATTCTCTGTCACATCTAACAATGGCACCACTATCTCCCCAGATCAACACACTAAACTTCTAGGGGTTGTCATAGACATAATCTCAAATTTGACCTACAGGTCAACAAAACCCTACAGACCATCAATAAGAAGCTTGGATCACTGTATAGAAACAAGACACTCTTAACCCCACTGGCTAAGACTGAAATCGCCCGATCACACCTACTCTCTACTCTTTTATATGCCTCACCTGTACTGTCAAACCTCAATAAAACCGAACTAAGTAATCTGTCCCATAGCTACAACCATATTGCCAGATTCGCCACTGGCTCCACCTATAGAACCCATCACTGCCAGAACCTGAAACAACTAGAATGGCTAGAACTGCCCAGCTTAATTCAGTTCAATCAACTCCTAATAACGCACAAAGTTCTGTACCACCCTAAAGATACCCTCTCTCTTATAAATATTATTAAGCCATATAGCAACCTGAGATCCCTATGGTCAGCCGACAAATTACTGGTCCAAACCCACAAAGCTAATAACTCAGCTGGTGAATCCCTGTTCACCAACTTTGTTGGCAAAACCTGGAATGCCTTGCCAAACTATATAACCCTACAATTCTCCAAACGTCTCTTCAAAAAAAACCTCAAACAGTATCCCAAATTGAACTTGCTATGCCCATGTACCAACCCGGATTAAGTTATAAAACAATAGCATAATCAGTAATTATCGTAGCATAATCAGTAATTATCATAACATCTAACTACATCACCATGCTGTGTATCCAGTCTTACTTGTTATTGCATCTGTCCATGAGAACTGCGAGTCCCTACTAGGGAACACTTCAAAACCAATGTACATAAGGTGTATTACCACTTTTTTTATATGTTCTAATTGTTTTCTAACTTCTTGTGTAACCTTTTGTATGTTTGACTATATGGAACTTTTCTCCCCGGGCCTCCGCTGAAAATGGACATGTATCCAGCCGGACTATCCCGGTCAACAAATGTAAAATAAATCACCTGGGATAAATGGGACAGACATATAATTAAAAAAAATGTGTATGGTTTGCAGTTTTGGGGGCTTCCCTTAAGTACTCCCTCGCCACCAAAGCAGGTGATGCCCTTGCTCTTACATCAAGGGTCCATTTCAACAGTTACCCACACAAGGTATAGGAAAAGGCTTTTACTCCTTGTCCCTTCCTAGTAAGGAATGGACCTTGGGACACTTGCTAGATTTGTCAATACTAAACAAATTCTGCGGCTACAAAAATTAAAACTGCTGACCCTTCAAAAACATGGCACTCTTTCTTACTCCGAGGACATGAATAGTGACTCTGGATCTGAAGGATGCTAACCCTTCATATTCCTACTTATCAGGGACACAGGGTTATTTTGTTTCCATGGTGAAGGATCCAGCTTACCAATTCTCTTTTACCGTTTGGCTTGCCTACTGCTCCAAAATTTTCACCAAATGTCTGGCAAGATTTATTGCCTCCTTCAAGACTCAAGGTGTCCACATCTGTCCTTATCTGGATGATTTGTCTCCTCCAGGCCAGGTCCCCAGCAGAATACCTGTCAGCAATGCATATCACCATAGACTGCTGCCAAAAGCTTGGCTCCTTACTTTCATATCCAGAAGTCAAGTCTGTTCCCTAGTACCAGGATTACTTTTTTGGGGGCAGTCTTGGATTCTGTTGAGCAGAGGGCCCTCCTTCCCCAGGACAGGATTGCCTTCCTTTCTAGGGCATCAGAGACTTATAAAGCAAGCAGGTCATTACAGCAAGGGAATTCCTTGAGGGTTTTGGGGTACATGGCTTCTTGCATTTTAATGGTTTCAAGTACTTCATGAGGAAGCTGCAGTTGTTTCTAAAGAATTTTGTCTCTCCACCATAATAATCTATTTTTGTTTTACTTGGATTGCTTGTCTGTGTACTTAATAAAGGATTTTTGACTGGAAACAGACTGCCTGCCTTGCTTGGATTACTTTCGAATACTTAGTAATGCTGTAGAATTATATATTTTCTATTATTACTTTTTGACTTGACGAGTTTACTTTCGCTACTTCTACTACTATTGTCTGATCTGATTAATATACAGTGATTAACTAGAAATATATGGACTGAAAATCTTCCACACAGAGAAGTTTCTTACACTGTTTTATTTTTAGACCCATTACACTTTAGTGGGTTGTTTTGAGACTTTGGGGATACCATGGAGATTACTTTTTTTTTTTTAATCTCTACAAATTCTGAGACACAGCACAACAGTAATGTGGCACATAAACAGGGTAAAAACTCTGACCCTCTGTGCAAAATAGCTATGAAACTTTGGTTGGTGCACAGCCAGATGAGACACCTGTGTAACCTCTTGCATACCGGGATCAGGGCAACCAGCTGGTAACTACTTTGAGCATAATTTTCCTGGACTCCATTGACAAAAGCCATATGCTGGATGCTAAAAAGGGAAGTCTTCCTGGACCTGACACAAAAATAGAGTATACCAAAAATGGACCTTTTTGGTTCCCAAGGAAATGGGGTGTGGGGAGCAGATGTATTCTCCTTCAAATAGACAGACCTCTTTCTTTATGCCTTTCCACCCATACCTCTAACCCTAGGATACTGCAAAAGGTGAGAACAGCCAGACCACACTGGTTCTCCTTTCTAGCACTGAGCAGTGGACAAACCTGGGCTCTCCCTCTACTCATGGATGTAGTAACACAGAATTTAGGGGTCTGTCATCCATCACAATCTGATACTGCTCAAACTGACAGCTTGGAGAATTGGATTTTAATTCCATTCAGTCAGTCTTTTTCACAAGATGGGTTGTCCATTCTGAAAAAGGCTAGAATACCAAATACCAGGAAATCATACCTAGTGAAGTGTTAACTGTTTTCAGTCTAGTGTCACAGAATTCACATTCAGCCACGCAAGCTGCAGGTTATTCTACTTCAGTCTTAAACTTTAAGCTTTGGATATTTCAGCATGCCTACCCAGTCCAACCCTCCATGCTTATCTGCAGCTGAAGCAATTCTTGAAGGGGGTGCTTCTCCTCAGACTGCCCAGATTGGATCCTACCCCCTCCTAAGATCTAAGCTATGCGCTTGAAAAACTGACACTACCACCCTTTGAAACAGCTGATTCTGCCCCTGTCAAACGTCTGAATTGAAAAACAGCCCTCCTCCTGGCTGTCACCTCAGCTAGGGCCTTGATGTCAAAAAAAGAACATTTCCTAATATTTAACAGGGTCATTCAACCTCTGAACTAATTCGTCTTTTATGCCTAAGGTGGTGTCAAAGATGCCTGAAATCAGGCTGTTCACCTCCCAGTTTTCTTCCCACATACACAGAACAAAGGAGAGAGAGAATCCTGCAGTCCCTCAATGTACACAGACAGCTGAGAATTTGTTTACATAGGACCAGCTTCCCTAATAGGGCAGGCAGACAACCAGAAAGTAAGCAAGGGAGACCAGTTGGCAAACAGACCATTTAGAAGTGGATTGCAAACTGTATTAACTTCTACTTTTCTTATGGCAAACGGGTCCTTGCTAAAGTCGGAGCATATTCCTCCAGGTATAAAGTGGTTACCACAGCCTTTCTAAAAGGAATACTTACACAGGCCATTTTAGAAGCTGTCACATGTATCCTCTGTCCATACTTTTGCCAAGCACTACTATTTAGGAACCACCTCTAGAGCTACAGACAGGTTCACCTCAACCTTCCAGGAGAACATCCTGTCTCCAGACAAGGGCTCTAGCCATCCATCCCACTAGTCTGCTTTATGAATCTTCCCAAGAATCAGTACTGCAACGTTGACTGAAATGAACATAGCACATTTGTGTAGATAACTTACCATAATTGTAGATTCTTGTATAGATCAGTGTTACAGTACAATTTCCCTCCATCCTTCCCCTCTTTCTACCTACCTAGAATTGTGGTGAGTACACTAACCATTCCCCCACCTCTCCTCAATACAACTACTGTAGGACAGGGTGTCAGTCTCATTGTAGGTCAATTGGCGATGTCATGCGCAACCTGCAGGCATTGACCTCCAGTATTCCAGACCAAGTAGCTCTGATATTGGTGCCAGACAATGCACTTCTTACTCCAATGTCTGGGGATGTTGGCCGGATGGGGGGAGGGAAGACTTTTATTCAGACCAGCTGCAGTGTTCTGCACTGCTCTAAGTACCAAGAATCAGTACTGCAACATTGATCTACTTTAACTTGTACAATTGCAGTAAGTTTAACTGTACAACTGTACTTTCGATCCTGTGGTTCATAGACAATATGATGGTCAAGTCAGGGAGACTAGACATAGACAAGTTAGGTAACAAAAAAAAATACTCCAGGACAGCCTTAAGCTTGTGAGCTTCAATTTTTACTAAACATTTTTCTGTTACTGCGGCGAGCTGCTGCAAGAGAGCCTAACTCTTGCAGAGCCTCTCCCATAGTCCGAGACCAGGAGACAGGTTTTGACAAAATTTAAGGAGTTTGCAGGTTGTGTGTAGACAAGTCCTGTGTTGAGAGTCTTATGTAGCTGACCCCAGTGCTTATGCCATGACATTAAGCTATCTTGCACAGCTGTGCCTAATTGTTCAGCTGGGTTTCCTGGTCAGATGCAGGTCAAAACATTAAATTCCTTCATTAGGCCTCAGCAGTTAAGAAAGGATGTTCCTCATCTTGTGTCAAAGTTGAAGAATAGGGGTCAGGAAATAGTGTCCATCCTTCAGCTGTGAGTGACAACAGGATGTAATGTGCAACCATTACATAGACATTGGGAGAGGTAACAAAAGCCTTATGCTCAAGTAATTCCATTCACATGTGTATCTGCTGGTAGAGTAATCTGCTTCTTGAAGTCCCTTTGAAGTTCCATGATTGAGTCAGAATGTTTAAATACTTGATTAAGTGTTGTCTGTTTTTGTCTGATTAAACAGTGGATTGTCTGATCTGACTGGCTCTGACCTTGGCACTGAATCTGAAGCTTTGGTTCCAAGTTTCTGACTCCTCACCTACCCATAATTCCCTGAACTACACCTTAGTACCCCAGATCTTGTTTTCTGCATGAAGTGTTTGGTCAAGCTATTGGGGGCTCTCATCGTTTCCTTTTGGTGGTTTTTGAAAGGCTTTAACCATTACTCTTTTACTTAGAGAAATTCTTCTTTCTAGTTTCTTTATAATTAAATAGAATTACTATAGTCTTTAAAGGTTAGATTAGTTTGTTTGTATTGTTACAACCTGCTGGTCTTAACTGTGACAATATAGTGTTAGCTTATCTTTTATAGTATTAGGATAATTAGAACGATTAAGTCTGCTGTGCTTCCTTAAGTTATTTTCTACATTAGGCTTGTTACAAGTACTGTTAATGATAGGAGTTTAGCCATAGTTTACTCTGTGTGTGTGTTTTCTTTTTTTGTACTTTAATTATGGCTTATGGTCAGGGCTTTAAGATGTGCACAGCGTCTAGGCCCAAGCTGCCACCCCAGGATCCACACTCCCTATGTGTTTGTTTAGGTGCTGCTCACCTCAACATTTTGTCAGGTTTGTTCTTTGTTTAGTTACTGCGCCTTGCAAACTAGAAGGGTAAAACTTAAAGGGATTCCTCCCTCCCCAGATTGCCATCCCTTCCACTGCCTCTACTACTACTATGTCTCACAACAAGGGTAAGAAGTCCAATGAGAAGGGTGACAAGGAAAGAGAAAAGGAGTTAGAGAAGACCAAACAAGGAAAGGCGAAGGAAATGGGAAAAATCAGACTCTTGAGATGTCTTGGTCTCTAGATCTGACATTAGTTTCAGCATCGAATCCCAAGGTACCAAGACTTTCAGAGCTGACAGTCTGTCAGTCCAGTATGTATCCTGCTTGGTCCATATTCTACCTGGATCCAGTTAAGTCCCAGATTGCTTTCTCCTATCCTTCAGGAAAGAAAGGTACTCTAGACAACTGTCTTCATTGTCGTCCTGGTCTTCGAGAAGTCTGACCAAATAAGATGTCAACAGAATGATGAGAAAGCTTCTCAGGATGCAGATACAGCTCAGGGTTTACTTGGTATAGTCTTTTCGGAACATACTGAGTGCTACACTATCTACACCTCTTTTTGTCCATTCTGGAATGTGACACCCATTCTGCACTGTTTGTATCGGGGCTGATCTGTCCCGAAGCACCTTTGCTGGAACTGATAATTCAAATGACTTCTACTGTGACAGGTTCCCTTCCTCTTTCAGATCTGACATGTCCGGATCTGGTGGAGTCTTTGAGCTGAAGTTTCAGTGCCATGGCACTGGTGGATTCTACATTTCTGAAGCAGTCTCTTCCCCTGTGTGCTAAGATCTATATTGGGTTTGAGGCCTCTCTGTTCTCAGGTTTTCTTTCTGGCTGAGGATAAGAGTGCCGCTGGAGCTGATGTATATCCTCCTCTTTCGAGACTTTCAAACTGGTTTTCTTTTATGCTGAGGGAAAAGGCGCTTTCATTCAAGTCAGTACCATTTGAACCCTGACTGAAATCTGCTTCTCATCCTTCTGATAGACAGATGCAGTCTGTTCCATAGGTTTCCCCGGCAACCTGTTATATAAGGTCACGGTCTGATTCTGAACCTTCTGATTCTCCACCACAAACTGTTCATAGAAAACAGACATGTAAATGGAAACACTTGGTCTTCCCCTGAGTCCGTCACTGAAGACAACAGACTTCAATGAAGGTGAAGGCTCCTCGGGATCACCTTCTGTGGACATCACTCTAGGCAAGATCCTAGAATTAATGAAACAAGGGAGGGGGGGGGTGTCCACAGTCAGTCTTTCTGTAGTCAAGTCCATGTTCCTGGAAGCCTTTGATTCCTGCTTTTCTTTAGCCTGGGTGATGCTGCTTGTTGATCCACTCATTGATTTAATGTCAGAACAGGCATGTAGAGACCCTGATGTGGTGGAGCCCATCCCCAAGAAGCCAGATAGGTTTCTGTCAATGCCCACAGACAGGAAGCATCGGAGCAAAGGCCGTCTGGTGAACACCATGGTTGTAGTGTCAGCAACTAAGAACGAACTGTCTGAAGAATGTTCACCGGTCTGTCCCTCTAATAGGAGACCTTGGGCTATGGACTGTTTTGGGAAATGAAAGTATGCTTCAACTACCTTTGTACTCAGAGCACTGAATTATTTAACTCATGTCACCAGATTTCAGAGAGACTTTGACAAAGGAGGTGTGTTCTGCCTGTGGATGTTCAAAAGACTGTGGAATCTCAGCGTTCCATCCTTCAGTCTATCTTCCGTGTGGCCATTCGACTGGTTTCCATTGCAGTTTATGGCACAGTAAGGGCAGCAGCCACAGACATTACCATCCGCTGACATGCCTGGATGCACCTGTGCGATTTTGTGGAAAGCTTCATCTATGCTCCTTTTGATGGGTCCACCTGTTTTGGATCTAAAGTAAAAGAAACTCTGACCAGGAGTCAATAGGATGATAAGACTGTCTGTGGTAGGCATCTGCTTTTCCACACCCCAGAGATCCTACTCCAGGAATCTACAGGCTGGGAATATAGTGGTTCAGGATGTCACTGAGCTCTTACCAGGAAAGTCTAGGCTATAGAGGCCCTCCTCTTGTGTCAGAGGAGAAGGTGACAATAATGGACATCACCGTAGAGGCAGAGGTGGACCGCATAGCCTGGCTTTTCGATGATCATTTACTGAAAACCCCTTTCAGCTCCCTTGAAGATTTGTACAACTGCTGTACTCTTCTACTACATCCTTCTCCTGACAACTTTCAACAATGAGATCCTTTTGATGCTTTGTAAGCTCTCTGCAAACCATGGCAAACAATGTCAAGAAAATCCTACTAGGACAGCTGAACTTTATTGGGGGTTAATTAGAGTCTCTTTAATTGATGGCAGGTGCGTACCCAAAAAGACTGAATGCTGTAATTAAATCAAAAGGTGCTTCAGCAAACTATTAGCTTAAGGGTGTGCACACTTATGGAACCAGCGTAGTGTACTTTTTTTATTTTTTTTTCCCCTAACAGATTTGTTTTTCAATTGAATTGTACAGTTTATAGGTCACATTGAGGTTTTGAAATGATTTATTGTGGTCTCATTTTTTTTATATCACAAAACCTGGAATTTTAACAGGGGTGTGTACACTTTTTATATCCACTGTAGCTTCCATATAGGCCAAATGACATCTCTATTGCCACTTTGAGAACTCTAAAGCTTTCCTGAAGGGAACATTTCTTCTTCTATGGCTCCTACCAGATACATAGTAGCTCCTTGGAATATTATCATCATGTTACATGCATTGACTCAGCCACCACCAGTAGATTCAAACTAACAACTCTCTCTTGGAAAACTTTTTCTGTTGGTAGTCAGTTCAGCCAAAAGGATTTTAGAGATGCAAGCACTTTCTTGCAAACCACCATATTTGTTTTTTCATAAGGACACAGGGTTTCCTTAAGAACTAGTGCATCCATTTTTCCTTAGGTTGCATCCAAAGCCAATTTAAATCAGTAAATCTGCCAGTAGTGTTTCCATACATATTTGTATATCCCAAGCAGACTTCAAAGAATTTTTCCTGTGGTAGAAAGTAAATGGAGGTGTGATGGATAAGAGGTGACTGGGAACATACGTTTCGGGAGTGTAATGAGTTGGCAGATTCTAAAAATTCCCTGCAGAGTACTCTGTCAAAAATATGTAAGCAAAAGGCTGTAAGTAAGGAAATTATTCATTTGAGTTGGGATACAGGATATGGATTGTCTAGACATAGTACGGCCTTTTTAAGTTTAATTCTGTTGTCTGGAAAAAAGCAGTTAGAATATCAAAGTCTACCCAAACTGTATTTGAGGTATTGAATATTATGAGAGAGGAAACAACTGGAAGAAGGATCTTCAGAAAAGGGAAGGAGAAAATTACATACAAGTAAATGGAAATTGTGTAAACAATACAAGCATAATCATGTTCTGGTGGAGGAGGAGTGAGGTTTAAGGGAAGGCAGGAATTCAGCAATTTTTTGTAATGTTGGACTGATAGTAGCAAAGAAAATGTATGTGATGGATATTGTATTTAAATGGAAAAAAAATGTTAAAATTTAATAAAGGAAGTAAAAAATAAATGGACAACTCAAAAAACAAACCTCTCATTTTTTCCCATGATTTTCAAGCAAATGTGAATGCTTGCTACATATGCTTGGATGTTCATTGCCAGTTTTAGATTTTATCTTCATAGAACAAATCCTTTCAGAAAGTCAGAATAGTTCTTTGCGGCATTCTCTAAGCCTAAACTGGGCAAAACAGTGACTAAAGTTACCCCATCCAGGTGGTTATCTGAATGCATTTCCTTTGTGTACAATAAAAAGGGTTTGATTCTGCAGTCTAAACCCAAGGCTGATTCCACAAGGGTGGTGGTCACGTCAAATGTCTTGACCAGTAGATTACCTATTGATATCTGTGCAGCGGCTACCTGGTCAACACTCATATGTTTGTATCATTATTCACTGGATGAACAGTATAGATCATGTTCTTCCTTTGTCTCGAATATCCTGAGTAATGTCCTTCCTTGATACCACCTGGGTCTGTGATATTGGGAAAATGTCCAGTAGTTGAACCGGACAAAAATAGGCAGCATTGGATATGAAAGTTATGTACTTATTGTAACGATAGATCCATGTTGTCTAATTTTCATCCGTTTCAACAAACCTGCCTTCTGCCAAATTGTCACAAATAGGGCTGTGATGACCATGTTGACTTTGGCATTCCCTGTCTGTAAGCAGTTATTACTGCCAGATTCCTATAACCCTATCATTTTTTCTGTCATGCATTCTGGAGCTGGTTTTGAATGAGAGTTACTTGACTAGTATGTTTACCTTGATCTGCTTATGGATATATTTTGGGGTGCAAACTCAATCTGAGGTACTGAGTTGGAGTTCAGGGAATTATGGATAGGGAAGGAGTCAGAACCCTGGAAGAGAGAGCTTCAGATTTGGTGCAGAGGTCTGATCCATTTGGAGCTGATAAAACCGAGTTGAACCAGACTAAAATCAGACAACATAGATCTGTCATTGTTGTAAGTACGTGCTTTTTGATCTGATGTCTGCACTGTCAGGATTTAACCAATGGGACTTCAGATGTGACACTGTCTGGTTGTAAAGATCCCTTACCTGTAACTCCTGGTTCCTCCATCAACTCCCCAGATATAGTTTGTTGCCATTTGTGGTCTGTAGCTTGGTCCTTGCTCCGGTGGTGTTTTTTTTTTCTCTCTCGAGAATCTAGCGAAGCAATGATGAGATCTTTTCCCTTACCTCTTAAAGTAGTGCTTAGTCTTTTCCCATTAACTTTAGGTGGTGTTTGAGGTATTGTCAGGTAGTTTATTAGGTTAGGTAGCTTTTTCGGTTGTTTATTTTTTTTTTCTAATTTTACTGCTGTGTGTGATCGTGTGTGTGATTTTTGTGGCAGGATGAACAAGGGATTTAGAAAGTGCATCTGCTGTGGGCACAAACTGCCCTCACAGGATGCACATCTCACATTTGTTTATTGGGTCGGTCTGGAGCCTTTAGAATCTGGTTGCTGTATCTGTGAGAGCTTTGGCTGTCATGCTATTAATGAGTGCAAGGCCAAGCTCATGCTAAAGGAACCCTTTCCCATATAGCTCTTCATCTGTTTCTGCTTCCAAGGCTTCTCCACTGGATCCCAAGGCTAAGTCTTAGAAGCCTTGACTGTGAGACTCCAGGAACTACAAGCGGGAGCGCAAGAGGTCTTCTTGGCTTCCATCTCTGGGACAGTTCCATTGGTTTCCCTGGGTCCAGAGAATTGTCTTTCAGCTTCCCTGGTACATTGACGCCAGCTTCAGCTCAGATGTCTCAGAACTGATCACCTTTGGTGCTGAAAGCTTTACAAAAGACATCTCCGGCTCTGAGCATTCTGGGCCCTTTTCAGGTCAAGTTGATACCTTCAAACAGGGTAGCTCCCCCCCTTTTCTCTTTGCACTCCTCCTCCTCCCTAACCAGAGTCCTCCTTGTTTTCCACTTCAGTTTAGAGCTTTCCACAGCTTGGATCCAGCATGTGGGGTCCTCATCACGTTGACCATCATCTGTGTGGTCATCGAGGTCGGTGAGCAGCATCAAACAGTCTGATCTGGAGCAGCTGATGCAGTCCTTTTTGCAGGCACATATGCAGATGTTCTTCGCGTTTCACTGTTGCAGTCATTACATTTGGGCTATCTGCCTGCAGGTAGCCCTCAGCCGTCCTGAATATCAAAGTCTTTAATCCCTGCATTGGATTCTGTCCTTTCTTCCATAATGTCAGGTCGTCAGGGGTATAAAACATGCAGCCAACGCCATTACATCAGTCTTTCTTGCCGCGCAGTGCCCAAAGCAGTTCACAAGTGCCATTCGGCTGACTCCTGAAATTTTCGTTTTCGAGTTTCAGAACCGAAGTCTTTAAAAAAGCTAAGTACCCCGTTGGGGATCCTTTTTCTTGCTCTAAATTAATGTCAATAAAAGTTAACTATTGTATTTCCTGTGGAAAGCAAATACCTCATAAAGATTTTAATTCGTACTGCATTCCTTGCTTAGACCCAGATCACGACGTCCCTCACTGTCAGTTTTGTGCCTCGTTCACCCCCCGAACTATTCGCCATCTGTTTATTTTTGCTGCAAATTATTTTGGTACTCTTAACTATCCAGAAATGGCTTCGGTAAGCCATCAGACTACCGACATTCTGAAAAAACGTAAAGATAAAGACAGAGACAGACCGCATAGGTCCAAAGCTGCCGACGACGCTTCTGTTAAGCTAGTCGCTAGTTCGCCGGTACTCAGTGAGGTGCTTACGCAGCCCCTGATACCCGCTTCTTTAGATTCGCAGGCCTCTACTGAGACCCATTTGGAGTCCGGTATGCCACGAGATGCTTCTTCGACCATGGAACCTGCAGATGTCGCTACCTTGGATGGTTCCGGAGCCGCTGTGCAGGCACTGGCTTCTGAGGGTGTATTCAGGCCTAATGACTTGAATTACAAACCAACGCCATCTTCTTCAAGCCCTAAAACTCTACCCACGCCTAGAAAACAGACATCCAAACCACATGGTCAGGCCCATATGCCTAAAAAACAAATGATAAGAATGGCTGAAGATCTTATTACTTTAATCAGGGGAAGCCAGCCTTCACCCTCTAAGAGACCTAGAACTGATTTTCCTTCTGATTCTTCTGATCAGGATTCTGAAATTTCTGTTTCTTCTGATTACCAGGATTTGCCCTTATCTACCTATGGGGATTCTGATGCAGAGGACTCCATTCCCTCTGCTTCCCCTCCAGAAGATTTTTCTTTTGGTGAAACCTTGCACACTCTTAGGGAGCATTTCCACTGGGAAAGCCAGGATTACTCTGACTCCAAAAAGAGGTGTAGGGAATTCTTTCTCCTTCCTCAGCACAGGCCTTTAGCTGTCCCTCCTGTCCTGGACATTGTAGATGATGCCTTCTTGGAATCTAGCCTGGCCCCAGACACTTTACCTCCAGCTCCCAGGAAACCTGACTGGTATTAGAGTACCTGACTCTCACTAGTTCCTCTTCAAGAATCCTATTGCGGACCCAGAGACCATTTCCCAAGGACCTAAAG
Organism: Protopterus annectens; assembly: GCF_019279795.1. Classification (NCBI taxonomy): domain Eukaryota; kingdom Metazoa; phylum Chordata; order Ceratodontiformes; family Protopteridae; genus Protopterus; species Protopterus annectens. The sequence goes on from NC_056725.1 coordinate 1,020,816,849, forward strand.
ACATTAAGGCTACTACTGCCAAAAACCCTACCCCTTCTGATAGAGATTACATGGCCTTGGACAGATGGGTCAAGAAGGTATACACTTTTGCTACTTTGGCCATTAGGGCCTTAAACTGCCAGTTTCATATGTTAAAGTATCAGCAGCATATTATGGGACTACTTAAACAGAAATTGATGTTGATTCCTGACTGTGCTGAAATATAAAGATTTACAGGATTTAATGCATTCTTCTGAACAAGTTGGTAAACATACTTTGCAATGTGGTTTTGACTCTTTTAAGAAACATCTTGAAGGGCTGCTGTCACTGGGTCTGTTCTTAGAAGGCATGCTTGGCTTTAGGAGCAAAATTTGCCAGATCATGTTAAAGCTAAATTACTGGATGCTCCCTTTTAAACCAAGACTGCCTGTTTGGTAACAGAGCAGAAGTTGTCCTTAAAAAGATGAAGGAAAAAGCTAAATCTATGCAAACTGTTAAAGATTTCCTGCAAGTACAGCCTCCCAGGTTAAGTAGGCATTGGCCTTCTAAGAATTGGTCCTTTCCTGTCTCTTCCGGGCCTTCTCAGTCCAAACCCAGGAGCAGTAGAGTACCTAGGCTACAGTCTCAAGGTACTCACAGGCCTAAGCAGTGGGGGGCTCCCACTTCCAAAGCTGGAAGTAGTAAGACACCCCCCTATGGAAAAATGTCACAATGACTTAACCTTAAACCTTTCAAGCCCTGCTCAACTGCCTGCTCCCTTAGGGGGAAAGACCACCCGGTATGCAAAAAAATGAGAAATCATTATCCAGGACAAATGGGTTTTAAATAGTTTTCCAAGGATACAGATTCCACTTCCACACCTTACCAACCCCAAACAGTTGGCGAGACCTACCCCCAAATCAGTGGGCAGAGGCTCAACAGCAGGTTCTGTCTCTTCTAAGTATCAGGGCTATTCAACCTGTCCCAGCAGAAGAAAAGGGGACAAGGTTTTTACTCTACTTTTCCTGGTACCCAGGAAAAGACAGCTCCCTAGCGTCCTGTCTTGGACCACTCTATTCTGAACACCTTTTTGGTAATACCAAAATTCAAACTGCCAACACTTCAACAGCTGCTTCCTATGCTAGGCAAAGATGCCTGGTTGGCAACCTTCGACTTAAAGGAAGCTTACCTACACATCCCGATAAGGGAATCTTGCAGGAAATACCTACGCTTCAAAAGAGGCTCCATGCACTGTCAGTTCCCTGCACTTCCCTTTGGCTTATCTACTGCGCCAAGGGTATTCACGAAGTGCCTAGCTCCAGTCATTGCATTTTGCAGGCAAAGAAATATTCAAATATACCCATACCTGGACAATTGCCTAATTTAGGCAGAAAGCCAGAACATGCTACTAAAACATCTGGCATTTGTAAAGAAACTGCTAATCTCACTGGGATACACCATAAATGAAAAGAAATCTCATCTAGTACCCTGCCAACAAATTGTATTCCTGGGAGCAAGCTTGAACACAACTTCCCAGATGGCTTACTTCACGCCAGAGAAAAGTTTATTTGACAGATTACTTTAAACTACTGGCCACAAAGATCCAGCTATCTGCAAGGAAAATCCTGCAAGCCCTGGGATTCATGGCCTCTTGCATTCTACTAATTCCATATGCAAGACTGCATATGAGGAAACTACAGTGGTGTCTGAAAAGCCTATGGTGTCAACATTCTCAGGACCTGGAATCAATGATTCCTGTCATTCCTTGCATAAAGACAGAGTTCCTTTGGCGGGCAGAGGCGTGTTACCACAGCAAAGGGGCTCCCATTCACTTACCCCCTGCCGCCCAAACCCTAACAGACGCATCAGACTATGCATGGGGGGCTCACTTGGCAGGGCAGTGCATTCAGGACAAATGGAGCCAGATTCAGATGCACCTGCATATCAATCAAAAAGAAATGTTAGCTGTACAGAATTCCCTGACAGCCTTCAAGGACCACATTCTTCCAGGACAATTATTGGTAAAGACAGACAACACCACTGTTATATGGTACATAAGCAGGCGGGAACCCACTCGTACCCTATCTGCAGACTAGCCATGTTCTATGGAGCACAGCCTTGAGCTACCAAGTGCACCTACAAGCTCAATTCCTGCCAGGCAAGCTAAATTCACTGGCAGACGACCTAAGCAGAAGTCTCATGGACCCACACGAGTGGAAACTGGACCCAAAGATATTCAACCTTTTGAGAAACAAATGAGGGAGGCCGTAGATGCACCTGTTTGCCTCCCCCCAAAACTACCAATTGGACAAATTCTGCACAAGGACTTCCCACAGTCAAGTTTGGAAAGTGGATGCTTCGAAAGTTCTGCTAAAGATTAAACAGGACAAACCAAGGACAGTACTGATTGCACCAGACTGGCCACGCCAGCACTCGTACCCCCTCTTGCGCAGTCACTGCTGGAACCATGGCACTTGCCTCAGACCCCTTCCCTGCTGTCCCAGCAGGAGGGCCAGATTCTGTACCCTCAGCTTCAAACCCCTGAACCTTGCAGCCTGGCTAATTCCTTGAGCTCTCCAATAGCATCTCTCCATGAGCAGGTGCTAGTTGTCATTCTGGAGGCAAGGAGGCTTAGTACTAGAAAATCCAATGCTGAAAAGTGGAAAAAGATACTGTTCCTGGAGCCAAACTCAGGGGATGGGCACAACAGTGCCCAGCTTTACCGCATGTTCTTCAGTCCTTAACAGAGATGCTCCACAAGGGCCTTTCCTTCTCAATTAAAATTCATGCCTCTGCCATTTCAGCTCATTATAATACTGAACCACCCCTGTTCTCTCACCCCCTGCTAAAGCAATTCTTCAGAGGGGCCAAATATTTAAGACCACCCAGGAGACCCCCTAATCCAGCCTGGGACCTAAACCTTGTATTGGAAAAGCTCACTCTACCTCCTTTTGAGCCAGCTGCAACTGCAGAGTTGAAATTCCTTTCTTTGAAAACAGCCTTCCTTCTAGCCATCACTTCAGCAAGAAGAGTGTCTGAATTACAGGCCCTCATGGCAGTGGAGCTCTTCGTCATCTTCATGCAGACAGGGTGTCCCTCAGGACTAATCCTTCCTTTATGCCCAAGGTGGTGTCTAGTGTGGCCCTTAATCAGTCCATTCATTTGCCTACTTTTTTCCCCTAATCCAGAGAACAAAGGAGAACGAATACTGCACTCTTTGGACGCTCACAGACAACTTAGATTTTATTTGGACTGGATTAAGCCTCTCAGAAAATCTGAACAGCTGCTAGTTGGCTTTGCTGCAGGGGCAGAGGTGAAGGCCATTTCAAAGCAAACCATTTCTAAGTGGATAGCCCATTGCATTCATTTCTGCTATAAGCACCATGGAAAACCTATCCCACAGGGGATAAGATGACATTCCACCAGAGCTGCATCTACCTCTACAGACTTTCTCAGAGGTGTCCCCTACTAGGGACATACTAGAAGCTGCTACCTGGAGCTCTGTACATACCTTCACCAAGCATTACCACATGCTTGCTTTTTCTAAATCCAGTGCAGGTTTTGCCACTGCAGTCTTGCAGGGCTTAATAGCTGGTCCTAATGCTCTCTAAGTTCCTCCTCTCTTCCTTAGCTTTGGGAATCAACCCAAATATAATGACTGCAACAGTGAAACACGGAGAACATAGTACAGTTGTGTACACTTACCACAAATGTAGATGTTTGAGTGTATTCACTGTTGCAGTCCTGGTTACCCTCCCTCCAGCCCCCTGACTTCTCTTGGCTATACCTTTCTTCTTGTTTAGTGTATTTCAGCTTTCTGTTGTATTTGCTTTTTATTGGGTGTAACCTAACATATAATTGCTTCCCATTATGGGGGCACCTGACATCTGGGGCAAGAAAAACTGATGTAATGGCGTCTGCTGCATGTTTTATACCCCTAACTACCTGACGTCATGGAAGAAAGGACAGCATCCGATGCAGGGATCCAAGACTTTGATATTCAGGCCGGCTGAGGGCTACCTGCAAGCAGATAACCCAAATGTAATGACTGCAACAGTGAATACACTCTAACATCTACATTTATGGTAAGTGTTACACAACTGTACTTTAGGGCTTATTCTCTTTGGTCCTACTCAGACTCCGGGACCTTTGGCTTCATCAGTCGTATTTACTTCCTTAGCTCCTTCAGGTCCAACGTCTTTGGGGACAGTTGAATTTCCACCTTCTGAATTGGATCCAGCAGCCTGGCAGTCTTCATATCCATCCTGTTCCTTGGTAGCCTCGACCCCAACTTAAGGGGCGTCGACACCACATATCCATGGTGTTGGGGCTGGAGTTTCTAGGTCAGAGTTGATGGTTTTTGCAGAGGCATCATTGCTCCCTCTTTGAGCTTTGGCTTTAGACAGCTCTGCTCCAATCTCAACATCTGGTCTTAACGTTGCTCCTTAGAGTTTGGGGTTGTCTTCAGTACCCTTGGGTTCTGCGACCCTCTGATCTGAGATGCCCATTTTGACCTCTACTTTCGACATTGAGGAGGGGATATTCTGTTCTAGAAAGAATGGTTGGATGTCTTCATCTGGCACACACACCCCCCCCTCCAGTTGTCATTTGTTCTTCCGACCAGTCATCAGGCTGCTTCAGGACTGCCTGCATCAACTAGCCTCCAGTCTGTCCCTTTGTTGCTGCTAACCCAGTCTTACTCCTCTTCTCCAGCTTTTTCAGAGTTGGAGATTTCACAGAAGCATTTGGCGTCCCTGGAGGAATTCCTCAACTAAGTTACTGATCTCAAGTAAGGAGAGGGTTCCCCCCAATTCCCTGTGTGATGACGCATCTTTTGGTGATTTGTTGGAGGTGCTTTGCCAGAGTGGGGGATGGACCACTAAACTCCCTCTGTGGAGGAGTCAGTTTTTCTGGAAGCTTTTGACATAGGCCCATTTAGGTTACCCCTCTGGATGACCTCATAGATCTGGTGTCCCGGAGGACATGGGAGGAACCTGACAGTGTAACCTATCCCTAGAAAACCAAAGCTCTTGCCCCCCCCCCCCACGCACACACACACAGGCTTCATTAGAGCAGGGGTCCAGCTGTCAAAGCCATTGTGGTGGTGCCAGCCACCAAAAGAGAGATTTCTAAAGTAAGCAAGTGAGCTCCTCGATTCACCTCCCCAACCGAGAATATCTGGCACTGGATTGCTTAGGGACGAAATCTTGTGCCTTATCCATTTTTGTTTTGAGGGCACTTTACTTATCACACTTGACACAACTTCAAAAGAGGTCTTGTCTTAGAAGTCAAGCACCCTCAAGATACAGCAGTCTTTGGATACCCAAAAAAAGCTGGAGACTCTAGTCCACCTTGACTTCCATTGCCAGTATTTCTGTGCGACTCATTTCTGACGTGGCTGATGGAGTGTCCAGAGTGGCAGGGTCTGGTATTTGCTTGAGGCGTCACGCCTGATGTCGTTCTGCAACTTTGTGGATTGCTTCAAAGCATCCATCAGTGCCTTTTTTGACTGATCATCTTTGGACTGTAGGTTAAGGACGTGTTGACAAGGAGCAAACAAGAAGAGAAGACAATGTTTGCCTTTGAAGTGAGCCCCCCCCCCCCCCCCCCAGCGATCCTTTTCTAGGAATCAGAGAGGGGTAAGTGAATCTTCAGGAAATTACAGTTCTGTTCCGAAGTGCAGGGGGATCACAACTGTCACTGGTCAAGGGACAGGAGGAGGTCCACAGAAATAGGGCTTCTGAGGTGCTTTTCTGGTGGGCCTTTTCAGCAGTCCTGAAGGGTTGCCTGACTTCTTGCCTTTGGAGGCAGTCTGGAGTCTTACTCGCCACCCAAAAGCTTGGGGGGGGGGGGCTATCACCTCAGATGCTTGGTGTTGAGGGTCGTAGCCAGGGTGTATGTTATTCCCTTTATAGAAGTTCTAGAATGTCTCTCAGACATTCCACCCCAATCAGAGACGCTTTGCAGCAACATAGATTCAAAAACTGCTCCCAAGTCAAGTCATGTCATCCAAGAGGTCCCAGCATACCAGATAGGATCCAGGGTTTATTCCAGATTCTTTTTAATACCAGTGTAAACAAAGGACCTCATACCAATTTGGAACTTATGTTAAACCAGTTTGTTGGAAAGAACAAGTTTCAGATAGTCACTGTGCAGTCCATATTACTTCTGAGGAGATATGATTGGAAGTGCTCAGTAGACCTCAGTGATGCCTACCTTCATATTAAGATAGATTGGTGTTCCTGGAGGTTAGGGCGGCCGCAGTGGTGTAGTGATTAGCGTTGCTGCCTCACAGCGAGAGGTTCTCTGGTTCGATCCTCGGCTGGGGTGCCTTCTTTGCGGAGTCTGCATGTCCTCCCTGTGGTCGCATGGGTTTCCTACGGGTGCTCCGGTTTCCTCCCACATCCCAAAGACATGCTGTAGGTGGATTAGACACTCTAAACTGGCCCTAGGCGTGATTGCGTGCATGTAGAAGGTTGGGTGCCGGGCTGGCAGCACGACATGGTAAAACTCTACTGCCAGTCATGAGCAGACAGATGATCTGCTGTGGCGATCCGTACCCAGGAAAAACCGAAAGGAGGAGGAGGTGTTCCCTGAAGTTCCTTCTCTTCTGGCTGGGAGACTATCACTGTAGCAGACTCCAGTAGGTTAGGGCCAAGTTGATGAGATCAACGTTAAAACCTCAAACGATAACATTGTTTTAAAAAACTTTAAATTTAATATTTTGATAAACAAGTAAAGCTTTTGAGACACTTCCCTTTCTCAATGCATAATAAAAATGCATACAATACATTTATTTATTTAACAGTTGTTTACTGGGAATGTCCAACTTGGAACAAAGCCAATTTTCAGCGGAAGCCACATGAACACAGGGAGGACATGCAGACTCCGCACAGAAGGAACTCCAGCCAAAAATCGAACTGGAGAACCCCTTGCTGTGAGATGACAACACTATCAGTGCACCATTGCGCCATCCAAATAATAATTTTATACACATCACATGACTCATTAAGCCAGTCACTTTCAAAATTAGTTTGTTTTCTCAAATGTTTAAAGCAACACCACCATTAAATGGTAATAGGGTTGGGAGGGTGGCTTAATGACTAAGGTGTTTGCCTTACAAACACAAGGTGCAGGGTTTGAGTCTCACAGAGGATAATTGGCTAGGCTTAAATGGCTCGCAGGGCAGATAACTTAGTACTAAACTATGACCCTATAAATTGTCAGTGCGTAAAACATTGTTATATCTTATTACAACACAAATAAAAATTTAATCATGAACATAGCAGCCAGATATTTTAAACATGTAGCACATCTGTTTTATCTACAGCTTCATTTGCTTACTTTTTAATATAGATTTTAAATTCATTGATGTATTTAAACCAGGCTTTTTGTCAGCCTGAAATCTTAAAATCCATTTCTACTCTGCAACTTCTGTCTCATTAGGAATATCCCATCCCCTCTTATTTTAGGAAAAATCTTCTGTAGTACCCTAAACCTAAAGGTATGTCATGCACCATTGTGTTTAATATGTTTGGCAAGCGAATTTGTAATAATCCCTCGCCTTATTTTCCGATGGGTGCTCTGAAATCCTTTCAACTTTCTGTTACATTTTTCTATATAAAAACTGCTACAGGCATTGCAGATAGCTTGATATACGATTTTTTCAGTTTTGCATGTTACAAAACTCAAACATTGTTTTACTGATATGAACATATATAGTATTTGTAAATATATTCTTAATAAAAGAACAATTATAACATGGAAAGGTTCCTTTTATTTTTATATTTACAACTTCAGCCTTTTCATGTTCATTTTATTCTAGCATATTTTGATGTTCTTCGTGTTTCACTGTTGCATTACATCTGGGGTAATCTGCTGGCAGGTTTCCCTCAATCGGCCTGAATATCAAAGTCTTGGGTCCTGCGTCGGTTGCTGACTCCTCTTCCATGACGTCAGGTCATCAGGTGTATAAACCAGGCACCCAACGCCATTTTCTTTAGTCTTTCTTGCTGCGCGGTGCTCGAAGCAGAAGCACTTTGCAAGTGCCGGTCGACCGGCCCCTGAAATTTTCGAATTCGAGTTTCAGAACCGAAGTATTTAATTAAAGCTAAGTACCCCTTTGGGGAAAGTTTTTCTAGCTCCATACCGATGTCAGTAAAAATTAATAATTGCATTACTTGTGGGAAGCAAATACCTCATAAGGATTTTCATTTGTACTGTATTCCTTGTCTAGGCCCAGATCATAACGTGCCTTGCTGTTGGTTTTGTGCTAGATTTAACCAACACACTATTAAGCGTCAGTATATTTTTGCTTCAAAATATTTTGGAAACAGATTTAACTACCTTGAAATGTCATCTGATAGCAATCCGACTACCGGAGTTTACAAAAAACGCAAAGAAAAGGACAGAGACAGACTGTCGAGGTCCAAAACCAATGATGAAGCTTCTCCTAAGCCAGTCTCCGGTTCGCCGATACTCAGGCACTTTCGCAGCCCTTGATGCCCATTACTTCTGAGTCGCAGGCCTCTACCGAGACCCATGTGGAGTCCGGCACACTGCGAGATTCTCAAAGTATTGTACCCGCAGCTATCTCTCCCTTGGATGGGTCCGGAGCCACTGAGCAGGCACCGGCTTCTGAGGGTGTCTTCAGGCCTCAGCATTTCTATATAAAACAGATGCCAGCTTCAAAAACAAAGACAAAAGCAATTTCTAAGACTAAAAAACTGACGCATGAGCCACATGCTCAGGCCCCTGTGCCCAAAAAGCAGATGATCAAAATGGCTGAAAACCTAATTACCTTGATCAGGGGTTCCCAACCCCCCCCCCCCCCCGATGAGGCCTAGGCAAGACACTGATTATGAATCTTCAGATCAGGTTTCTATTTCTTCTGATTCCTCTAATGATCAGGAATTTTCTATACCACCCTGTGAGGATTCAGATGCAGAGGAATCCATCCCTTCTGCATCTCCTCCTGAAGATTATTCCAACCTTGCATTTTTTTGAGGGAACATTTTCATTGGGAGAGTCAGGATTTCTCAGAATCAAAAAAGAGGCTTAGGGATTTCCTTCTCCCTCAGCATAGACCTTTATTCTTACCTCCTGTATTGCATTGTTGATGTGTTTTTGGAATCAAGCATGACTCCAGATTCCTCACCTCAGTCTCCTAACAAGCCAGACAGATATTACAGGGTTCCTGACTCACAAATTTTTATTCAAAAACCCTGCTGCTGACCCTGAAACTGTCTCACAGGGTCCCAAAGGTATAAAGGCCTCAACAGCTAAGAATCCTATCCCCTCTGATAGAGATTCCAGGGGAGCTGGATAGATGGGGAAAGAAGGATTATACGTCTGCAACCTTGGCAATTAGGGCCTTAAACTGCCAGTTTCATATGCTTAAATATCAACAGCGTGAAACAGAAAATGATGTTGATTTCTTAATGTGTGGAAAATAACGAATTACAGGAATTATTGCATGCAGCAGAACAAGTTGGAAAGCATACTTTGCAATGTGGTTTTGATTCCTTGGAGGCCTCCTGCAGGGCTGCAGTTACTGGATCTGTGATTAGAAGGCATGCCTGGCAAAAGGAGCAAAATTTGCCTGATCATGTTAAAGCTAAATTGTTGAATGCACCTTTACAGCATGATGCTCTGTTTGGTAATAAGGCAGAAGAGGTATTAAAGAAACTGGAAGACAAAGCTAAGTCTATGCAAACTGTAAAAGACTTTTTACAAGTGCAGCCACCAAGATTCAGTAGACACTGGCCTACAAAAAACTGGTCCTTTCCTGTGTCCGACAGAGCTTCATGGGGCAAATCCAGGCGCTCAAAGGCCTCTTGATACCAATCACAGGATTCTTACAGGTCAAAGCAATGAGGTGCCTCTGCTTCTAAATCTGGAGGAAATAAAGCACAACCCTACAGTAGACAGTCTCAATGACTTCCCTCTGCCATCACCAAGCACTTACCTTTTGGCAGTCCCCTTAGGGGGAAAACTAGCATGTCATGCTCAAAATTGGCAGATAATAACCCAGGACAAGTGGGTATTAAACTTAGTATCTCAGGGATACAGATTTAATTTCCATACTCTGCCAATTCCAAACAGTTGGCCAGATCTGCTACAAAACCAATGGGCAGAGGCACAGAAACAAGTTACGTCCCTCATGGATATGGGGGCTATTCAGCCAGTGCCAGAACAGGAAAAAGGACCAGGGTTTTACTCAAGACTATTCTTGGTACCCGGAAAAGACAACGCCTGGCACCCAATACTGGATTTATCAATTTTGAACACTTTCTTGGACATACGAAAATTCAAAATGCTAACTTTGCAGCAGCTTCTGCCCATGCTGGGCAGGAACGCTTGGCTAGTGACTCTAGACTTAAGAGTCATGCCTGCATATCCCAATAAGGGAATTGTGCAGAAGATACCTTCGCTTCAAAGCTGGTTTCATGCATTACCAATTCTCTGCACTGCCCTTTGGCTTATCTACTGCGCCCAGGGTCTTTACTAAGTGCCTGGCACCAGTGATTGCATTTTGCAGACAATGAAGTATACAAATCTATCCTTACTTGGACGACTGTCTCATTCAAGCAGAAAACAAGGACATTCTTCTTCAACGTCTGGCGTTTGTGAAAAGGCTTCTAACATGCTTAGGGTACACAATAAATGAAAAGAAATCACAACTGGTACCCTCTCAAAAGATAACATTCCTGGGTGCAAGCTTGAATACAACTGCCCAGATGGCTTACCTTACACCAGACAAAGGCAACTGACTATTTACTTCAAACAGATGGCAACAAAAACCCAGTTATATCTGCAAGACAAATTCTGCAGGCTTTGGGGTTCATTCCATATGCAAGACTGCATATGAGGAAACTAGATTGGTACCTAAAAAGTTTATGAAGTCAACATTGTCACAGTCTGGAAACAATGATTCCTCTCATTCCCTGCCTACAACAGGAGTTTCTATGGTGGGCAAAGACATGCCACCGGAACATGGGACGGTCTTCCACTCTACCCCCTGCCAACCAAACCCTAACTACAGACACATTAGACTATTCTTGGGGGGGCCCACCTGGTGGGGAGATGCATTCAGGGCATATGGAGCTCAAAACAAATGCATCTGCATATCAGCCAGAAAGAGATGTTAGCTGTTCAGAATGCCCTGACAGCCTTCAAGGACTTACTTCATCCAGGACAACTACTGAAAAAGACGGACAATACCACGGTTATGTGGTACATAAACAAGCAGGGGGGCACACACTCCTACCCCCTTTGCAGACTAGCCATGGCATTGTGGGACACGGCCTTGACTTACCAAGTACATCTTCAAGCTCAATTCCTGCCAGGAAAACAAAATACTCTGGCAGATGACCTAAGCAGAAACCTTATGGACCCTCACGAGTGGAAACTGGATCCACAAGTCTTCAGCATGATAAAGAAATGGGGGAGCCTGGACATAGATCTATTTACCTCTCCCCAGAATTATCAACTGGACAAATTCTGTACAAGGACTTATCAAAGACAAGCATGGAAAGTGGATGCCCTATCCTTCAGTTGGAAAAACCTATCAGTCTACGCCTTTCGTCCTCTGCCTCTTCTTCCCAAGGTCCTACTAAAGGTCAGACAAGAAAAACCAAAAATTATTCTAATTGCCCCGGACTGGCCTCACCAACACTGGTTACCCAATCCTAAGGAATATGTCTCAAATCCCTCCTTGGTACTTGCCTCAAATACCACATCTACTGTCTCAGCAGAACAATCAAATCCTGCACAATCAGCTCCAAACTCTGAACCTGGCAGCATGGCTGATCATGTAATTATTCAAACACCACCACTCAGTAAATCTGTGATAGATGTCATTTTGGAAGCCAGAAGGCTTAGTACTAGAAAATCTTATGATGATAAATTGAAGAGATTCTGTGCTTGGAACCAAGCACAAGGAACTGACACAGCAAAATCAAATATTCCTCAGATTTTACAATACTTGACTGAGATGCTTGACAAGGGCCTATCTTTTTCATCAATAAAAATCCATGCCTCTGCCATCTCGGCTCATTACAACACAGAGCCACTGATCTTTTCTCATCCTTTGCTAAAGCAGTATCTTAGAGGGGCAAAACATTTAAGGCCTCCCAGATCATCACCAGTTCCTGCATGGGACCTCAGTTTTGTGTTGGAAAAGCTCACCCTGCCTCCATTTGAACCAGCTGCTACTGCAGATATAAAGTTTTTATCCTGGAAAACAACTTTACTCCTTGCAATCACTTCAGCTAGAAGGGTGTCAAGAGTTACAGGCCCTCATGGCTGTGGAGCCTTTTATTATATTTTACCCAGACAGGGTGTCCCTTGGGACCAGTCCTTCCTTTATGCGTAAGGTGGTGTCCAGTGTGGCTCTTAACCAAACTATTTACCTGCCAACTTTTTACCCAAATCCACAGAACAAGGTGGAGCGGATTCTGCATTCCTTGGACATGCACAGACAACTAAGATTCTACATAAATTGGACCGAATCTCTAAGAAAGTCTGAGCAGTTACTGGTGGCATTTGCTGCAGGATCAGAGGAAAAGGCTATTTCAAAGCAGATAAGCCACTGCATTCGTTTCTGCTATTTGCATCATGGTAAACCGGTGCCCAAGGGCATTAGGTCACATTCCACCAGGGCTGCATCTACATTAGCAGCTTTTCTCAGAGGGGTACCAACCAAAGACATTCTGGAAGCTGCTACTTGAAGTTCTGTTCATACTTTTACAAAGCACTATCATTTGCCTCTCTTCTCCAAGTCCAGGGCAGGCTTTGCCACTGCAGTTCTGCAGGGCCTTATAGCCGCTCCTAATGCTATTTAGTTCCAGCCTCCCATCCATAACTTTGGGATTCTACCCAAATGTAATGACTGCAACAGTGAAACACGAAGAACATAGTACAGTTGTGTACACTTATCATAAATGTAGATGTTCGAGTGTATTCACTGTTGCAGTCTGGGTTATCCCCCTGCCATCCCCCTTTATTCTACAGCTTTTCTTTCCTTCACTATATTCTACAGCCTTTGTGGTGTATTTGCCTTTAGATGAAGGTAAAGTTTATGTTGTGACAATTGCATGTATTTATAGTTTATTTATATATATAGATATATATATATATATATATATATATATATATATATACATATATGTATATATGTATATATATGTATATATATATTTTTTTTTGCTCCCCATCTGGGGCAAGAAAAACTAAAGGAAATGGTGTCAGCTGCCTGTTTTATAGCCCTGACGACCTGACGTCATGGAAGAGGAGACCACAACCGACGCAGGACCCAAGACTTTGATATGCAGGCCAACTGAGAGCAATCTGCCAGCAGATTACCCCAAATGTAATGACTGCAACAACGAATACACCTGAGCATCTACATTTATGGTAAGTGTACACAACTGTACTTTTAATGTTTTGACACTTCTTATATGCAAACTGTGGAGTCTTGGCTGTAAACTTAATCAGTTGTAGCAGAGCACCCAGTATACTTCAGTTATTCCTAACAGTTTGTTGTTCCACTATTTTTAATGTTATATTGTGTAAAATATCTTGCATGCATCTGCTCTTTCCTGTCCATCAGGATCCCTCTATCATAGCTGCGAGTGAAATATGGTTTAGCTTGCCCATTTCTGTCTCCTATTAAAATATTCTGATATATCATTTAAGAGACCTTCATCATATTTCCTAGCTTGAAATTCTTGTTTCATTCTAGTTGATTACATAACTCAGTCTGTTGTAAGGATGTCACTTCAGGGCCCTTGCAGTTTGGTCTCACCCCATGACAGTGGTCACAGCCTGGCTTTCTCTGCAGGGGTTTCACGTCTTTCCATACCTGGATGATTAGCTCCTTACTGTCCCCACAAAGGCATCATTAATCTCAACCAGGTGTTCATTGCTCCAGTTATGCGACAACTTGGGCATTGCAGTCAACTACCCCAAGTCGAACCTTCAGCTGTTCAAGTCTAAGTTAATAAGATGCTATCTGGACATGGTCCATCAAATTGCCAGGCTCCCAAGCTCCAGAGTTTTCAGTCTTCAAACTCAGACCACAGCAGTGCTTGCAACTCTGAAACCACTAGCTTATGTATGTGTAAGACTTTGGGTTGTATGACAGCATCAGTAGAACTGGTACCCTTGGCCAGATGTCATACAAGGACACAGCACTATTCTGTGTCCATTTAGAATTCCCTTTTTTTTAATTTTTCCAAATCTTTTGGGTTTCTAATACCATGACGGGAATGGACCCCATTCCTAAGTCAGCGTACGATTAAAGTTAATGAAATTAGTATTGTTTCACTCTGTGATGTCAGACAAAAGTGCTCTTTGCAGCACCCACAGTGTGCCCAGTAATGACTCCTGTAATTCATATGGAGTTACATGTATTGGTAGCTTATTTAAATATGATGATGGACTTTTTTTTTTTTTTTTTGTATAAGACCCGTTGCTCCTACTACAATTGGAACTATCTGGGTATCCTTCTTCCACATTTCTCTCGTTTCTGCTTCCAGATCCTGATATTTTATAACATTGTGTGTCTCTGTACACAGGACGCTGTAATCACTGGGTGTGGCCATTTCAATGGTCATTGCTGTTCTTGTCTTCTTTTCTTGGACTACTATATCCGGTGTTCTAGCATCTGTCTTTTGAACTGTTGGTAATGGATGATCCCATGTGATGAAGATTTTGTCATTTTCTATGATGCTTTGTGGCTCATGTTTCCAGTGCTTCTCAGCCACTTCAAAACCATAATGTTTTCACAATCCCCAGTGCAACAGTCTCGCCACACTACTGTGTCTTTCAGTGTACAGGCCCTCTGCCATTAGTATGTCACAGCCAGCAACAAGGTGTGCGACTATTTCCAGTTCGGTTTTACAAAACCTACATTTATCTGTTTCTCCCACATGTTCAATGGACTTTGTAAACCAGCGTGTACGTAGACCACTGCCTTGGGCTGCCAATATTAACCTTTCGTCTCTTGGTTTAAATTCACCTCACCTTAACCATTCCTAGGTTTGTTCCTGGTCAACTTGAGGTTCTTCCAGAAGTTTTCTGTACTTGCCACTATATTTATGATTTTCCACATTTCTTGCCTTTTCATCTGGTCCTTCACCTTCTATTCTTTCTTTTGTTTTTTGGCACATTCATTTGCTGTCTGGTTTTTATCTACTTCTGATTTGATTTCCATTCCTGCTAGACAGAGATATGCTTCTGCTAGGTTAAGCATAGTAGTCATCTTAGATTTATTTTCCTCATGTTTCAAAACTTTCACTATATTTGGGTCTGTTGAGGTCAGCTGATATGTGTGAAGTCCCACAATTGGAGATCTGTACATGCAATCAATTTCAAGGAGGCATATCCCTACTTTGGAACGGGGAATATATAATCTTGGTATGCTCTGATTTTTGTAGATCTGGTGAGCATGAAGCATCCTTCTTGTTTTAATATCTAATCTATCCAACACATTTTGAGACCAGTCAATCACTCCATAACTGTAAGTTAGGACAGGCAGAGTAAATTGGTTTATAGCTTGGATTTTGTTTCTGGCCGTCAACGCTGTTTTCAGGATTAATTTAACTCTTCTAAAGTACTCCTTACTAAGTTTTATATGCATTTGTTCATGTTTCATTGCTGATCCTTCATCAATTCCCAAGTCCCTCTTGCTCAAGTTCTTTAATATCACATTCTTGTCCCAAACTGTTTTCCTGCTTTAAAGGTTGCTTTTGCACATTTAGGCCAAATGTCATTCTAATATCTGAAAAAGTTTTAATAACCTGCAGCTGTGCTTTCAGTTCTTCGTCTGATGAGCTGTGCAGTTTTAAATCATCGACAGGATGAGAAGTTTTTATATTTTGTTGGTTTCTAGGAGCGACATTATAGCCATGGCCTACGCTTTTAAGTAGACAGCTTAATGGATTAAGGGCAATGCAGAATAGTAACTGTGACAGAGTCTCACCCTGGAATATCCCCCTTTGAATTTTTATCCTTGGGATAGTAAATTGCCCTTTATCATGATTTAATTGCAAAGTAGTCTGCCATTGTTTCATGGTCACTGTAACACAGGCCATCAGTGTAGGGTTTATCTTATACATTTTTAAGTACTCTTTTTATCCATGAATGTAGGATACTAACAAATGCTTTTTTGTAGTCAGTCCATGCCATACTTGGATTCTTCCCCTTTTGACGGTTCTTCACTATGACTTCATTGAACATCAGATGATCCTTTGTTCCATATGAGTTTTATTGCCATTTTGTTCTACTCCCATAATTGAATTTTCTTCTAGATGACTATAAACTCTATCAGCATCAATTCCTGTGTATAGTTTATGCGTCGTTGGTAGACAAGTTATTGGTCTATAATTTTTGGTGTAGCTTGCAAGTTCATTCATAAGTAGGAGCATTGTTTTACCTGTTGTAAGCCAGGTTGGTGTCTGTCTGGGATGCGGATATAAATAGTTCTTGCTCATGGTTAAGTCTTTGTGCAAAGATGTCAATACTTTTAACCAAAAGTTAGGTACTGCATCTAGGCCTGGTGTTTTTCCAATTAGAGGCTTTTCTTAACCTTATTTCAATCTCTCTTACTTCATCCCATTTCATTCATCCCATTTCATTTCTTGTATCTTTAAACTTCTTATTCTTTCTTTTACTACTTTTATCCCTTTAGCATCTTTATTATGTTCCACAGGATCTTCATAGATATTTCTCCAAAAATGCATCTGTTTCTTTTTGGCGGTCTTTTGATTCCTTTTATTTTGTTTCCCAATTCTCTATAAAACTTTTTTGGATCTTCACTAAATTGCTTATTTTGTTCTTTTCCTTTATATTTATCTGTATATCTTCTAAGATGTTCTTCGTGTTTCACTGTTGCAGACATCACAATTAGGTTATCTGCCTGCAGGTAGCCCTCAGTCGGCCTGAGTACCAGAGTCTTGGGATTTCTGCATCGGATGCTGTCACTTCTTCCATGACTTCAGGGGTATAAAACATGCAGCCGACGCCATTACATCAGCTTTTCTTGCCGTGCAGTGTCTGAAGCAGAAGCAGTTCAGAAATGCCAGTCGGCCGCCTCCTGAAATTTTCTTTTTTCGAGTTTCAGACCTGAAGTCTTCTAAAAGATAAGTACCCCGCTGGGGATTCTTTTTTCTTGCTCTAACCAATGTCAGAAAAAGTTAATAATTGTCTTGCCTATGGAAAGCAAATACCTCACAGAGATTTTCATTCTTACGGCGTCACCTGTTTCAGCCCAGGCCACGACGTTCCTCGCTGTCAGTTTTGTGCCTTGTTTAATGCCCGAACTATTCATAGTTGGGCTGTTTTTGTCGCTAAATTCTTTCACTCTCGTTCTCCGTATTCCAAAATGGCTTCGATAAGCCATCCAACTACCGATCTTCTGAAAAAACGTAAGGATAAAGACAGACAGAGACAGACTGCATAGGTCCAAAACTGCTGACAGCACCTCCGTTAAGCTAGTCGCCAGTCCGCCGGTACTCAGTGAGGCGCTTTTGCAGCCCCCGATACCAGCTTCTACAGATTCGCAGGCCTCTACTGAGACCCATTCGGAGTCCGGTATGCCGCGGGATGCTTCTTCGACTATAGATCCTGCGGATGTCTCTGCCTTGCAGGCAATGGCTTCTGAGGGGTGTATTTAGGTCTTCAGATTTTCATATTAAACCAACTTTGTTTCAAACCAAAAATACTGAATTTCTCAGCCCCAGGGTTCGCACTACGCATAGGAAACCGATGACCAAAGCGCATTCTCAGGCCCTCATGCCTCAGAAACAAATGCTTAAAATGGCTGAATATCTAATTACTTAGAGGAAGCCAGCCATCCCCCTCAAAAAGACCTAGAACTGATTTTCCTTCTGATTCTTCTGATCATGACTCTGTTGACTGTGATCCTTCTGATTACCAGGACATACCCTTATCTACCTATGAGGATTCTGATGCAGAGGATTCCATTCCCTCTGCTTCCCCACCAGAAGATTTTTCTTTTGGGGAAACCCTGCATACCCTTAAAGAGCATTTCTGCTGGGAGTGTCAGGACTACCCACAATCCAAAGAGAGAGTCGGAATTTTTAAACTTGCCTCAGCACAGGCCTCTAGCTGTCCCTCCTGTTCTGGAAATTGTTGATGATTTCTTGGAATCCAGCCTTACCCCTGATACTTTGCCTCCAGCTCCCATGAAACCTGACAGGTACTACAGAGTACCTGACCCACAAATTCCTCTTTAAGAATCCTCCTGCAGATCCAGAGACCATTTCCCAGGGACCTAAAGGCATTAAGGCTACAACAGCCAAAAACCCTATCCCTTCAGACAGGGACTATAGGGCTTTAGACAGATGGGGTAAGAAGGTATACACCTCTGCTACTCTTGCCATCAGGGCTTTAAATTGCCACTTTCATATCTTAAACTATCAGCAACATATTATGGAGCTAATTAAACAGAAAATTATGTTGATTCCTGATTGTGCAGAACATAAAGATTTACAAGAATGATTGCATTATGCTAACCAAGTTGGAAATCATACTTTGCAGTGTGGTTTTGATGCCTTAGAAGCATCTTGCAGAGCTGCTGTCACTCGGTCTGTTCTTAGAAGGTATGCTTGGCTTAAGGAACAAATCTTGCCAGACCATGTCAAAGCAAAATTACTAGATGCACCATTAAACCAAGAACACCTGTTGGTGGTAAAGCAGAAGTCGTCCTCAAAAAGATGGAGAAAAAAGCTAAATCTATGCAAACTGTTAAATATTTCCTACAGGTACAGCCACCTAGATAGAGTAGGCATTGTCCTTCTAAAAACTGGTCCTTTCCAGTCTCTCCCAAAAACTGGTCCTTTCCAGTCTCTCCCAGACATTCTCAGTCCAAACCCAGGGACAGCAGACCACCAAGAGTACAGTCTCAGGGTATGTACATATCTAAGCAATGGAGTGCTCCCATCTTTAAAACAGGGAGTAGTAAGCCAGCATCCTATGGTAAAATCTCACAATGATTTATCCTTAACTCTTCCAAACCTTGCCCAAGTACTTTCACCCTTAGGAGGAAAACTTGCCCTGCATGCAAAAAAGTGGGAGTACATCACCCAGGATAGATGGGTCTTAAACATTGTATCCCAGGGATGCAGATTCTGCTTCCACTCACTGCCAACCCGAAGTGGATGGCCACACCTCCCCCCAAACCAGTGGGCAGACACCCAAAAGCAAGTACTTTCTCTTATCAGTATCAAGGCTATTCAACCTATCCCAGCAGATCAAAGGGGACAAGGTTTTTACTCCAGACTGTTTATGGTACTCAGAAAAGAAAACTCTTGGCACCCTCTCTTGGATCTGTCTATTCTCAACACCTTCATGGTGGTTCCAAGGTTCAAAATGCTTACTCTCCAACAGCTGCTTCCTATGCTAGCCAAGGACCCTGGCCAGCCACAGTAGACTTAAAAGTAGCTTATCTGCACATTCACATAAGGGAATCTTGCAGGAAATATCTACGTGTGAGTAGGCTGTATGCACTATCAGTTCTCTGCACTTCCCTTTGGCTTATCTACTGCGCCCAGAGTATTCACAAAATGCCTAGTTCCAGCCATTGCATATTGCAGGCAGAGAAAAATTCAAATTTACCCATACTTGGACGATTGCCTGATTCAGGCAGACAGTCAGGAATTGCTACATCAGCACCTGACATTTGTAAAGAGATTTCTAACTTCACTGGGGTACACTATCAACGAAAAGAAATCACATCAGGTACCCAGCCAAAAGATTGTATTCCTGGGAGCAAGCTTGAACGCAACTTCCCAGATGGCATTCCTCACTCCAGAAAAACAAGTTTATTTGACAAACTACTACAATCTACTGGCCATGAAAACCCAGCTATCTGCAAGAGAAATACTGCAAGCCTTTGGGTTCATGGCTTCTTGCATTCTACTAATTCCATATGCAAGACTGAATATGAGGAAACTTCAGTAGTACTTAAAAAGTCTTTGGTGTCAACATTCTCAGGACCTGGAAACAATGATTCCCATCATTCCTTTCCTAAGGGCAGAGTTCCTTTGGTGGGCAAAGGCCTGCTACCACAAAAAAAGGCTCCTTTTCACTCAACCCCCTGCCACCCAAACCCTAACAACAGACGCATCAGACTATGCATGGGGGGGCTGACATGGCAGGACAATGTATTCAAGTCAAATGGAACCCAAAGCCGATGCACCTGCATATCAATCAAAAATAAATGTTAGCTGTACAGAATGCCCTGACAGCCTTCAAATGCCTTATTCTTCCATGGCAACTATTGTTAAAGACAGACAACACTACAGTTATCTGGTACATAAACAAGCAGGGGGGATCCCATTCTACAGGTTAGCCATGGCTCTGTGGAACACAGCCTTGAGCAGTCAAGTGCACCTGCAAGCTCAGTTCCTGCCAGGCAAACTAAATTCACTGGCAGACGGCTTAAGTGGAAACTGGAACCCAAATCATTCAAGCTTTGGATCCACAAGTGGGGGGCACCAGAGGTGGACCTCATTGCTTCCCCTCAGAACTATCAGTTGAGCAAATATTGCACCAGAACTCCCCACAGCCAAGCATGGAAAGTGGATGCTCTGTCCTTTACATGGGAAAACCTCTCAATCTATGCCTTTCCCCCTTTGTTCCTCCTCTCAAAGGTTCTACTAAAGATCAACCAAGACAAGCCAAGGACAACCCTGATTGCATCAGACTGGCCACGGCAGCACTGGTACCCACTTTTGCGCATTCTGACAGTACTGCCACAATGGCACCTCTCTCAGACCCCCTCCCTGCTGTCCCAGCAGAAGGGCCACATTTTGCATCCTCAGCTACAAACCCCGAACCTAGCAGCCTGGCTCATCCCCTGAACTCATCACCAGCGACCCTCAGTAAATAGGTGCTGGATGTCATCCTTGAGGCAAGAAGGCCTAGTACTAGAAAATCCTATTCAGAGAAGTGGAAAAGATGCTGTTTTTGGAACCAGTCTCAAGAAATGGGTGCAATTGTGCCCAGCTTACCTCACATACTAGATTACTTAGAAATGCTCCACAAAGGGCTTGTCCTTCTCTTCAATTAAGATTCATGCCTCTGCCATCTCAGCTCATTATAATACTGAGCCACCCCTCTTCTCTCATCCTCTGGTCAAACAGTTCCTGAGGGGAGCCAAAAATTTAAGACCCTGCAAGAAGAGCTCCCACTCCAACCTGAGACCTTAACATTGTATTGGGAAAACTCATGCTTCTGTGAATTGCAGGCCCTTATGACCGTGGAACCCTTCATTATCTTCCATGCGGACAGGGTTTCCCTCAGGACTAACCCATCATTTATGCCCAAGGTGGTATCTAGTGTGGCTTTAAACCAGTCTATTCATTTGCCAACCATTTTCCCTAATCCTCAGAATAAAGGGGAAAGGATCCTGCACTCCCTGGACGTGCACAGGCAGCTTAGGTTCTATCTGGACAGGACTAAACCTTTCAGAAAATCTGACCAGCTGCTAGTCAGCTTTGCTACAGGGTCAGAGGGCAAGGCCATTTCAAAGCAAACCATTTCTAAATGGATAGTACACTGCATCCATTTCTGCTACAAACACCATGGGAAACCTACCCCACGGGTGATCGAACACATTCCACTAGGGCTACATCAACCTCTGCAGCATTTCTCAGGGGAGTCCCTACCAGGGACATCCTGGAAGATGCAACCTGGATCTCTGTACACACCTTCACCAAGCATTACCACTTACCTATCTTTTCTAAATCCAGAGCTGGATTTGCCACAGCAGTCTTGCAGGATCTGCTTGCCAGCCCTAGTGCTTCTTGACTGCCTCCACCCATCCTCAGCTTTGGGAATCTACCCAAATGTGTTGAGTGCACCAGTGAAACATGAACATAGTGCAGTTGTGTACTGCTACCATAAATGTAGATGTTCGAGTGTATTCACTATTGCAATCTTGATTACCCTCCCTCCAGCCCCCCTGACTTCTCTATACTTCTACCTATTCTTCTTTGTTTGGGCATATCTTATAACATTGGTATTTACTTTCTACTGGGGGTGTTCCACACCATGTAATTGCTTCCTATTGTGGGGGCTCCTGACATCTGGGGCAAGAAAAACTGATGTAATGACATCGGCTGCATGTTTTATACCCCTGACTGACCAACGTCATGGAAGAAGTGACAGCATCTGATGCAGAAATCCCAAGGCTCTGGTATTAAGGCCGACTGAGGACTACCTGCAGGCCGATAACCCAAATGTGGTGACTGCAACACTGAATACAGTCGAACATCTATATTTATGGTAAGTGTACACAACTGTACTTTTTTCGCCTGTGTTGAAATTTTTAGTTTATTTACAATAGTGCATGATAGATCCTGGTCTGTCCTAGTACTGTTCACTGCTTTTATCCACATCTCTCTTAGTATTTTTGTTGATCTATTCCCTCTTGTATATTCTTCTAACAGTGACACTTCTTGTATTAATTGCTTTATATTTTTCTCTGTTAGATACTTCCATGATGGTATTTGATTTCTCCCCTTCCTTTGCCTCACTAACCTGTGCTCTTTTGGTAAAACTTTATCAGTTTTTAATTTAGCTGCACAGTAACGTATCCTATTTACTTCTGTTATATCGCATGGATCTCTATGGACAGTTCTAATCACTGTGCTCATTTGTTTTATCAGACTTGACCTTCTGCAATCTATTTCTTTCATTGATTTTAAATATATCTATCTTTATCCATTAAATCATGCAACTCTTACCTTAGTTCATTTTCTTCCAAACTAAGGTCACATCCTTTGTTTTCCACTTCCTGTGGGCATTCTGTCAAAAAGTTCTATAGCCTCTTCCTATGGCACCTTATCAACTTTATCCTGTGCCATCCGTTGCTTTGTCATATGGGAACTCACTGGCCTATCACTCTTCAACAGTGACTGCATCAGAGCTTCCGCTGTCTTCTGTCCCTTATTTTGCTGTCTAGCTTTAATTGAACGTTTATACTGGTTTCCTATGGAAGGCCCCAAAATATCTTGATATGGCACCTGACCAATTACTTCTTTTCCACTGGTTTCTACTTGATTTGGATATCCATTACACTATACTGTTGTGGTGCTTTCTGCATTAGATTTTCTACTCAGAATCCTTCACTTTGCAGGTGCTCCATAACCTCAGTTTCTATTTTTTTTAAGTTCTGCATTACTGATCTTTTCTACTTTTCCTCTTTCTCTTTTCCATATCCGGATTCCTTTGCCTGTATTTCTCTTCAGATATCGTTGGTGCTGCTCTTTTTGTATTGGCTAGTTTTGCTTTCTCATTGGCATAAATATGACACCATATTAAATCTCTTTTTCTTTCCCATGTCCATATTCTTTCTTCAGATGTCTCCTGATCTTCCTGCTTCTCCTTGCTTTGGGGACTCGCTCAATCATGCTGTGATACAGTCTGTGTTAGACTTGCAATATTAAATCCTTCACTCCGCAGACACTCCATAACTTCAACTTCTATTTCCTTAATTTCTGCTTTACTAATCTTTTCCACATTCCATTTTTGTGATATTAATTTTCTTATTGTGAAATTTTCCATATCTGGATGCCTTTGCCAATATTTCTCTTCGAATAACTTTGTAACTGTTTTCTCTATATTAGTTAACTTGGCTTTCTCCTTTGCATAAATATTGCACCATATCAAATCTCTCTTTCTTTCCCATGTCTATATTTTTTTATACTTTTCAAAAATGTGTAGGTTTTGTTTACATTTTCGCACTTCCTCAGATGCTTCTTTTTCAAAACCGATCAAAGTTTCTTGATCTCTATACTGTTTTTCAAAAATCTGTTGTATTAATGAATGCAAATTTTTATTTGAAGCTTCTGACACTTTTTCCTGTAAAAGTATTTTTCTTTCTTCTAATTTATCTCTTAATCTGTTAGTCCCTCCTAATGCACCCATTGATTTCCCTGTACAACTAACAAAGAGTGTGTCACAAGCAGATTCAGCAGTGGTTGCAGTCTCCGTTAGTTAAACAAGGAGGACAGTTTGTAATTCCTCCTCCTTAAGCCATGGTCACCATGGACACCTCCCTGTTTGGGTGGGGCATTTTGAAGGGAGGACAGTTCAGGGATCTTTGTCTTCTGTAGAGACTCTCATTCATATTGATGTCCTGGAGATTAGCATGATCCTCCTAGCATTGCAGACTTTTCAGGACATCCTCCCCAGAGGTGTGATTGCAGTACAGACTAGACAGTATGTCAGTTGTTTGGTATCTCAGCAAACCGAGAGGAGCATGTTTTTACCCTGTTTGTCAGGAAGCCATGAGGGTTTGGCAGTGAGCAATCTGCTCTCAGCGGTTTCTGGTGGCAGAGCATATCCTGGGGAAGTCCAGTATTCTGGCTGCCAGCCTTGACAGGTGCATCCTGTTACCTCTTAAGTGGTCCCTAAATCTGACGGTGGCAGCCATCATTTCCCGGTGCTGGAACACACTCTGTTGTGACCCTTTTGTGTCTCTGTCCAACACAAAGTGCGACCGCTATTAAGCCATTGTTCCCCCCTCTGAGACAGGCACCAAGGGACCCTTTGTTTGCGTGGCCCCTAGGTCTCCTTTGTGCTTGTCCCCCTTTTCCCCAGTGGTGAAGTTTCTTCATAAAACAGCCCATTGCAGGGCTACTGTGATCTTCATTGACCCATTTTGTCCTTGGATGTGGTTTCACTTCTTTTGGCCTCTTCTAAAACACTGTCTTGGTTGTTGGCACCCATTCTGTATTTCATCTTCCATCCACCTGGACTGGGTCCCCCTATTCCCCGTCCCTCAAGTTGATTTCATGGTTCCTACAATCCCCTTAATGGCCAGGAATTCCAAAATTTCACAGGTCATGATTCAGATATTCTTTCTCATAGAAAGAATCCACTAAAGTGTATACCAGTAAATGGAAGAGTTTTGTTTGTGGGCTGAGGGTCAGGGACTTGACCCCTTCTCCACCCCTTGGAGTCAGTTTTGGATTTTCTAGCTGAGGAGTTTGTTTCAGGCTCTAGCTTCTCTACCACCAATGTGCAGTTAGTTTGAAATTTCATATCAGGAGAGAGATGTCTTTGGCTTCTTTCAAGATTTCCAAGGCTTTTCTTAAGATTTTGTTTTCTTCATCTACCAGAATGGGATCCAGTCTCTACTTGGAGTCTTCCTTTTGTTCTTCACATTCTAACTGGCTCCTATTTTGAACCTTCAGCCTCCTCAGATTTGAAGTTATTGTCTTGGAAAACTTTGTTTTTGGTGGCAATCACCTTTGTCAAAAGGGTTTCAGAATTGCAAGTACTGGATTCTTCTTCTTGCTTAATTTTCCATAAGGATAGGGTTTCTCTCTGTATGAACCCTTCCTTTTTATCCAAGTTAGCTTCAGCGAATAACCTTATCAGCTTCATTCATCTTCATGTGTTTTTTCCAACAAAATCATCGTTTGGAAGTACATAGACAACTAAGATTTTATCTTGATCATAACAAGTCTTTCAGGAAATCAAGCCAGTTTGTCTCCTTTTCAAAATCCAGGCTGGGCTCACCTGTGTCTAAAATAACTTTATCCAAGTGATTGTCAGACTGTATTTTGTTTGCATATTCTCTGAAGGATAAGACTCTTCTGCAAATCCTAAAGGTCAGGAAGGGTAGCTACTTCTACATCTTTTCTTGCTAGAGTAGCTATGGATATCTGTGCTGCAGCTAATTGGTTGGACATCATACTTTTGTGCCACATTATAAGCTGGACATCCAATGCAGGTCCAAGGCTTCTTTTGGTTTTGCTGTGGAATAGCCTTTTTTAGTTCCTCCAGAGGAAATATCATGGTTGGGGGGACTCTGTCCCACAGGTTGAATCCTGATGGAGCAGCATTGGATACAAAAGTTACGTACCTACCATAACAATAGTTGTGTTGTCTGTCTCAGTCTGGTTCAACCTTTCTGACCTTTTTAAGCAATAAAAAAACACACACACACAAACCCAACAGAATAAAACAACCACCACATAAAAATGAATGTCCACTGAGGAAATCCCTAGGAAGAGACAGTGCAAAAGGAGGCACTTGGACTATCCTCAAGAGTCAATCACTAAAGATACTGATTTTGATGGAGAGAGGTCCCCAAAATCACCACCCGATGTCTCAGAGATCCTTAAGCAGAAGGGTGACTGGTCTTCCCAAGACTCTTCTCGGGAGGAATTGGCATTTCTGGAGGCCTTTGGAGCTGGCCTGTTTACCTCCTGTGTTACTTTGCCCGCTGATGAGCTCATTGATTTGTTCTCTAGGTGGACGTGGAAGGAACCTGATTCAACTGAGCCAATCCCCAGGAGACAAGAGCAGATTCTGGCTCCCAACAATAGGAAGGGAATTTTGGGGTAAATGGGTACCAGTAGAGGCCATAGTCTTGGCAGCAGCTAAAAAAGGAACTTCTGGAATAGAGTTCCACTGTCCATGCACCTAACAGAGAGTCTAGAGCAATTGATAGATTTGGGAGGCATGTTACTGCTTCAGCAACGTTTGCAGTCAGATCGCTGGAATATGTGGCACATTTTACGAGACTTCAGAGAGATTTGATTAAAAATTTATCTAAATCTCTTTCTAGAACTGAAACTGATGAGGCTCAGTCTTCAGTATTCTCTCAGTTGGCTACCCTACAAGTTGTATTTAATTTGTCCATGAGGTTATGTTGCACACTGTAGAAGCTGCCTCAAGGGCCATGGATTCAGGTATTTCCATCAGAAGGCATGCCTGGATGCACCTTTGTGATTTTGCAGAGCCCTTCAAGTCCTTGTTCGTCAGTGCTCCTTTTGACAGCACTTCTTTGTTTGGCTTTACAGTGAAGGACACAAATTCCAGGTGTGAGAAAGAAAGATATGCCCTCTCTGCAGTGAGTGTGCATTTTGTGAGAAAGGTAGATAGGCCCTCTCTGCAGTGAGTGTGCATTTTTCGACCCCTCAAAGGACCTTTTCCAAGAATCAACAGGGAGGTCGAAAAATGTGGTTCAGAAACTCCCAGGATCCTTTCCAGGATGCACGTGGAGATGGTTCCCCCACAGGCATAGGGGAAGCTATAATGGAAGGTAACTCCCCCATGGCAGAGGAGGCCCACAAAACTAAAGGTCTAGAGATTCCTTTTCTGACGGACCCTTTCATCGCTTCTGGAAGGGATGCCTGATTGCCCACCTCTGGAGGCAGTTGGGGTTGCTTATCTCTGCACCAGAGAGTCTGGCTAGAAATAAAAGACAGTTGGGTGCAGAGAATTATTTCCAGAGGTTATACAGTTCCCTTTTCCCTACCTCCTCCATTGTTAAGAAAGTTTCCCAGTGTTCCAGCTAATCGGAGGAAAGCAGCAGCACTAGAAATCCAAAAGCTACTATGAAAAGCTCATCCAAGAGGTCCCACCAGACCAAATAAAATCTGAAACTTACTCAAACTCAAGATTCTTTAGTGCCAGAGAAAACAGGACTGGAGACCAATTTTGGATCTGAGTGTATTGAACTAGTCAGTTTGACACACACAATTCCGGATGGTCATGGTTCAGTCCATTTTGCCCTTTGGGCAAAGGCGACTGGATGAGCTTGGTAAACCTTCAGGATGCATGCTTATCGCATAAAGATGAATGGACAATCCCGACAGTACTTTGCTTCTGGCTGAGGGCCAGTCACTTTCAGTTCAGAGCACTGCCCTGTGGCCTCACCACAGCCCGCAGTGTGTTCACCAAATGTATGGCAATAGTAGCAGCTCAGTTGAGACTGCAGGGATTGAATGTTTCCATATCTAGACGACTAGGTCATTACCGCCCGACCAGGCATTGACTTGATAGAAGCATGTGATCAGGTGCTACAGACTTGTTTACATCTTGGAGTAACCGTAAATTACATGTCTCACTTGCAACTGAACCAAACATTAGAGTTCATAGGGACCGTGTTCAGCACGTTGTATGATAGCTTCTATTCCTCTTTCAAGAGTACAAAGAATAAGGAATGCAGGTCAGGAAAATTATTTGCAGTATCAGAATTTCGGCTAGATGGATTGATTCTGCAAGCCATGGGGGTTAATGTCAGCAGCAATAATTTTAGTTAATTTAACGAGATTCCACATGAGAGTTTTACAATGGATTCTAGCAATA
Organism: Protopterus annectens; assembly: GCF_019279795.1. NCBI lineage: Eukaryota > Metazoa > Chordata > Ceratodontiformes > Protopteridae > Protopterus > Protopterus annectens. The sequence goes on from NC_056725.1 coordinate 1,020,844,944, forward strand.
CAGTGGTCATTGCTTTCTCAACTGATGTCAGTGAAGATGAAAGTAACTCCAGTATGGAAAAAGTATCATTGCTGATGGATGCGGTTGCAACGGTTACTAAATGGCCATCCTTTAATCCGCTGTTAGCCCAAGCCCATAATGACCAAGGGCGCTTCCCAGATTGGATGGGAGGCATTTCCTGGGGAAAACGGTCCAAGGCACTTGGTCCCCAGAAGAGGCCAACTTGCATATGAATATTTTGGAGATGAGAGCAGTGCTTTGGTGTAGCAGGCATTCCAAGACACTCTCTCCCTCTTTGAATAATTGTAATCCAGACAGACGTCTGTAGCTTGGTATGTCAAGAAACAAAGGGGAACCAAATCTTATTCCCTTTGTCAAGACGTCCTCAGAGTGTGGCAGTGGTTGATATTTCCAACCGCTAATAGCAAGGCATATTACTGAGAAGTCCAATGTGATGGCAGACTGAGCAGGTCCATCTCACTACCTCACGAGTGGTCTCTCAACAACAGAGTGACTGACATGATTTTCAGTCAGTGGGGCCAGCCTTGCTGCAATCTTTTTGCCTCTCCCATAAACAAGTACATCAGCTTTTTTTGCCCTCATCACCCCACTGGGGAAATCACAAAAAGATGCTCTACTCCATGATTGGGTCTTTGGATGGCTTACTCTTGGACTCCCGTAATTCCCAAATTCCTGCAGAAAGCAGCCCAGTTGGAGAGAAGTCATCCTCATTGCACCTTAATGGCCTTTGCAGGTTTGGTTTCTCTTCCTTTGGCCTCATCTACAGTATTCAACTTGGATTCTGGATCCAGTTCCAGATGTTCTGTCCCACCCAACAGGCATGGGATCACCCAGATATCTCAAACTAACAGCATGGTTTCTTCAATTCCTTTAATAGCCAGACAGCCAATGCTCTCTTCCCCTGTTGGGGCCATACTTTTATTTTTCCATAAACCATCTGCTAGGAAATTCTACAGGAGTAAGTGGAAACAGTTTGTTTGTTGGGCAGAGCAAAATCAGATTGACTCCTCCTCAGCTCCAGTTCAATCAGTTCTGGAATTTTTGGCGAGTCTTTTTAATGGAGTTGCTAGTTCATCAACTGTAAAAGTCCAACTTGAGCAATCTCTAACTTTCTTGTTGCTTTTCAAAATTCTTCACTGGCTTCCTGTAAGCCGTGCAAAGCCTTTTTGAGAGGCACTCTCTTGCTAAGCCACCATTTTTAAAGACCCCACTCGACCTTGGGATTTAACTTTGGTACTGCAAGCCTCCATTTGAACTAGTAGCTAAATGCGGTCTTAAATTCCTAACCTGGAATACTATCTTTCTAGTTGCAGATACATATGCTAGAAGAATTTCAGAACTTGAAGCATTATTTTCTAAACCTCCGTATTTGATTTTTCGTAAGGATAGGGTCGCGTTACGTACCGATGATTTCTTTCTTCCTACGGTGATGTCAAAATCCAATATCAACCAGTCCATTAACTTGCTAGTTTCCTTTCCAAAATCTGTACATAAAGATAATATATGCTGCATTTACTGGATGCCCATAGACAATTACGTTTCTGCCTACACAGAACAAAGAAATTAGAAAGACAAATCCGCTATTTATCTCCTTTGCACATACTAAATTGGATGAATCAATTACAAAGGTAACTCTAGCTAGATGGTTGACAAATTGCATTTCATTTGTCTCTAACAAGTCAAATCTTCCCCTACCAAAACCTTTAAAGGCTCATTCAACCAGATATATGGCATCTTCTTCTGTGTTCCAGTCTAGAGCTTCTATATATGTGTGTGGCTGCAACTTGATCAGATCCTCATACTTTTGTCATGCATTACAAAATCTGGTCTCGAGGGGAAGAACAACATTTGGCTCAACTGTACTCAGGGCTACCTTTCCTCAGAGTTCACCCAGGATTTTAGGTAGCTGGGGACTCAGTCCCATTAGTTGAAGAATGAATGAAAATTGACATCAAATAAAGAAGTTATGTACTCACCATAATGTTGCATTTGTATTGTCCATTTTCATTCTTCCTCAACTCCCCACCTACCAACCCTCATCCTTTTTAATGACTAGCTTCAGGGACATGACTATCCTTTTTGTTGAGCTCCAGGTATGGGATATTATAATAGTGCCTCTTGTCATACAGCAAACAAGATCTGAGTGATATTAGTGATTGGTGCATTATGGGTAAGGAAGGATCTTGGAGGCCACGAGCTAAAGTAATGGCCGAGTCTGATCTGAGGATCAGATCTGAAGCTATTACTTGAGAAAGAATGAAAAATGGACAATACTGATGGAATGTTATGGTGAAGTACATACTGTAACATCTTTTTTCACCTATACCAACTTTTTTTCAGTCTGTGCCACACACATCCAAGTTTGCATCTATATGGTTTGTTTTTTTCCAGTATTTGACAGAACGAGTGTTCGTCATGCTTCCCCTCTTCCTCAGGGGTGGAATTAATATATTCTGTGACCGTGGGTCTGCTTGCCTCCTGCTCCACTCGAGATGCATTTTTTTTTTCCTGTTGCATTCCTCTCTCTTCCCCGGAATCATCAGACATTAAAAAAAAAAAAAAAAAATGTACACCTCAGTCTCAAATAGACACCTCTCTCTGGTGCCACTTTTACGCTTATCATTGTTCCATTAGAGACATGCTTTGTGCTGTTGCCTTCTTTCCACCATCACTAGAAATCAAAGGTCTAGAATTATATTGAGATTCATGAGATTTCTTTACTTTCCTTGCTCTGTTGTGTACTAGAAGTGACAGGTAGTGAGTGGATAGATAGGTCATGTCTGTGTTCTTGTATAAGGAGGTGGCACAAGACCAAATTTGAGTCCATTGTCTTTGTCTGCTTGACTGTAAGGATGACAGTGTAGCCTTTGAGAAAGGGTCCATCACTCTGTGGAAAGTCTGTACAGAAGTGTTAGTGGTATGTTGCACTAGTGAGTCTTACACTTGTACAATCATAATTTTATAAAAACTTATTGAAGATCAGTAATAAGGGCAACACTTTTCTCTTTGTTGATTATAGTCATCAATGTTACACTTCCTGATGAGAAACAGAATTACGTACACCGTATTGGAAGAGTTGGCAGAGCAGACAGGTAAGTGGTCACATTTCTCTGCTATAAGCATGTTTGTAAATTCTCTGGGTTCTCAGCTTTTCTTCCATGTAAGATTTGGAGATTTCTCAGCATTGTATTCAGATTTACCTTGTCACAGACAATATAGGGGGGCAATCAGGAAAAAGGGTTAAAACCCTTCTATAATTTCTTTCCACTCATTTGTAAGAGAAGAGCTTAGTACTGTTAATGTTTTTCTCTTTTAGGTTAGACTTGCCTCTTTCTGTTTGTGTGTGTGTGTGTGTGTGTGTGTGTGTGTGTGTGTGTGTGTGTGTGTGTGTGTGTGTGTGTGTGTGTGTGTGTTGTGTGTGTGTATGAATATGCCTAAAAAACACATAAGAATGGCTGAAGACCTTATTACTTTAATCAGGGGAAGCCAGCCTTCCCCCTCTAAGAAACCTAGGACTGAGTTTGTTTATGATACATCCGACCAGGATTCTGAATTTTCTGTTTTCTCTTATGACCAGGATTTACCCTTCTCTACCTATGAGGATTCCATACCTTCTGCTTCCCCCCAGAGGATTTCTCTTTGGTGAAACCTTGCATACTCTCAGGGAACATTTTCATTGGGAAAGTCAGGATTTCTCTGATTCTAAAAAGAGGCTTAGGGATTTCTTACTCCTGCCCCAGCACAGGCCTTTAGCCATACCTCCTGTACTAGACATTGTTGATGCATGTGCAAAATCTAGCTTGGCCCCTGACTCATTACCTCCTGCTCCCAGGAAACCTGATAGATATTACAGGGTCTTTGATTATCACAAGTTCCTTTTCAGAAATCCTACTGCGGATCCTGAGACCATTTCACAGGGGCCCAAAGGGCATTAAAGCTACTACTGCCAAAATCCTTCCCCCTCTGATAGAGACTCCAGGGCTCTAGATAGATGTGGTAAGAAGGTGTACACTTCTGCAACTTTGGCCATTAGGGCCTTAAACTGCCAGTTTCATATGTTGAATTATCAGCAGCATATTATTGGATTGCTTAAACAGAAAATTATGTTGTTTCCTGATTGTGCTGAAAATAAGGATTTGCAGGATTTATTGTGTTCAGCTGAACAGGTTGGAATACATACTTTGCAATGTGGTTTTGACTCTCTAGAGGCATCTTGCAGGGCTGCTGTAACTGGGTCTGTCCTTAGAGGGCGTGCTTGGCTTAAGGAGCAATCCCTACCAGATCATGTTAAAGCAAAATTACTGGATGCTCCCCTAAACCAGGACCACCTGTTTGGCAACAAGGCAGAAGTAGTTCTTAAAAAGATGGAAGAAAAAGCTAAATCTATGCAAACTGTTAAAGATTGTTTTTACAATTGCAACCTCCAAGATTTAGTAGACATTATCCTTCCAAGAATTGGTCCTTTCCTGCCTCTTCAGACCTTCTCAGTCCAAACCCAGATCCCGCAGAGCTACCAGGCTGCAGTCCCAGGGTACGCACAGGACTAAGCAGTGGAGGTCTCCACTTCCAAATCTGAGAGTAATACGACTCCCTCCATGGTAAACTGTCTCAATGACTTCCTTTTAAAATTTCCAAGCACTTGTCAACTGACTGCCCCTTTGGAGGGAAAGATTGCTCTTCATGCAAAGAACTGGGAACTCATTACCCAGGACAAATGTGTTTTAAATATAGTGTCCCAGGGATATAGATTTCACTTCCACACATTGCCAACACCAAGCTGGTGGCCAGACCTCCCCCCAAATCAGTGGGCAGAGGCCCAAAAACAAATACTTTCTCTCTTAAGCACGGGGGCTATTCAGTTGGTACCAGAAGAGGAAAAGGGACAAGGATTTACTCAAGGCTTTTCCTGGTACCCAGAAAAGACAATTCATGGCGTCCGATCCTGGACCTGTCTACTCTAAACACCTTTTTGGATATTCCAAAATTCAAGATGCTGACTCTTCACCAGTTGCTTCCTATGCTAGGCAAAGATGCCTGGATGTTCTTTGTGTTTCACTGTTGCAGTCATTACATTTGGGTAATCCTGCTGGCAGGTTGCCCTCAGTCGGCCTGAATTCCAAAGTCCTGGGTCCTGCGTCAGCTACTGTCGCCCCTTCCCTGACGTCAGGTCGTCGGGGGTATAAAAGATGCGACCAATGCTATTTTCTTCAGTCTTTCTTGCTGTGCGGTGCCCGAAGCAGAAGCAGTTCGCAAGTGCCGGTCGGCCGACTCCTGAGATTTTTGTGTTAGAATTTCAGATCCGAAGTCTTCAATAAAGCTAAGTACCCCGTTGGGGAAATTTTTTTCTTGCTCCAGACCGATGTCAGAAAAAGTAAATAATTGTATTTCTTGTGGAAAGCAAATACCTCATAAGGACTTTCATTCTTACTGTATTCCTTGCCTAGGCCCCGATCACAAAGTTTCTGGTTGTCAGTTTTGTGCTAGATTTAACCAATGCACTATTGAGCATCGGTATGATTTTGCTTTAAACTATTTTGGACGCCGGTTTAATTATCCAGAAATGTCGGATAGCCATCCCGCTACCGGAGTTCACAAAAAAACGCAAAGAAAAGGAGAGAGAAATAGACAACAGAGGCCCAAAACCGGCAAAACTTCTCCTAAGCCAGTCGCCAGTTCTCAGTGAGACGCTTTCGCAGCCCCTGACACCCGCTACTTTAGAGTCGCAGGCCACTACTGACTCCCACATGGAGTCGGCCATGCCGCTGGAAACTCAAGGTATTGGAGCCTCGGATACTATTCCTTCAGATGGGTCCAGAGCCGCTGAGCAGGCACCGGCTTCTGAGGGTGTATTCAGACCTAAACATCTTTACATTAAACCAACCTCAGCTTCAAAGGCTAAAGCACCTTCTAAAGCAAAGAAACAAACTCAAGAGCCACGTGGATAGGCCTCTATGCCCAAAAAACAGATGCTCAAAATGGCCGAAGACTTAATTACCTTGATCAGGGGTTCCCATCCCCCTCCTGCTAAGAGGCTTAGGCAAGAGACTGACTATGAATCTTCAGATCAGATTTCCATTTCTTCTGATTCCTCTTCTGATCAGGAATATTCTCTTCCCCCCTATGAGGATTCTGATGCTGAAGAATCTATACCTTCAGCTTCTCCTCCAGTGGACTATTCTTTTGGGGAAACCTTGCATGAGGGAGCATTTCCACTGGGAGAGCCAAGATTTTTCAGAATCTAAAAAGAGGCTTGGGGATTTCCTTTTACTACCTCAACACAGGCCACTAGCCATTCCACCTGTGTTAGACATTGTAGATGATGTTTTTTTCGGAGTCTAGTCTTACCCCTGACTCCGTACCTCCAGCTCCTGTTAAGCCTGACAGATATTACAGGGTTCCTGTCTCTCATAAATTCCTTTTCAAAAACCCTGCTGCAGACCCAGAAACTATTTCACAGGGTCCCAAAGGAGTTAAGGCTTCCACTGCAAAAAACCCTACCCCCTCTGACAGAGGTTCTAGGGCACTGGATAAATGGGGAAAAAAAGGTTTACACATCTGCTACCTTGGCTATAAGGGCCTTAAACTATCAGTTTCATATGCTCAAATATCAGCAACATGTCATGTCATTGCTTAAACTGAAAATGTTATTAAACTCTGAATGTGCAGGAAACAAGGAAATGCAGGATATATTGCATGCAGCTGAACAAGTTGGAAAGCATACTTTGCAATGTGGTTTTGATTCTTTGGAGGCCTCCTGCAGGGCCGCAGTTACGGGTTCTGTAATTAGGAGGCATGCTTGGTTAAAGGAACAAAATCTGCCTGATCATGTCAAAGTTAAATTATTAGATGCACCTTTACAGCATGATACTTTGTTTGGTGTTAAGGCAGACCAATACTGGACCAATCTATTCTGAACACATTCCTGGATATACCAAAATTCAAAATGTTGACTTTGCAACAGCTTCTGCCCATGCTGGCCAAGAACGCTTGGCTTGTGACTCTAGACCTAGAAGAGGCATACCTGCATGTCCCAGTCAGACAGTTATGCAGAAGATACCTCAGATTCAGGGCTGGCTCAATGCAGTACCAATTCTCTGCACTGCCCTTTGTCTTATCTACTGCGCTCAGGGTCTTTACAAAGTGTCTGGCACCAGTAATTGCATTCTGCAGACAAAGAGGAATACAAATATATCCTTACTTGGACGACTGTCTAATTCAAGCAGAGAACAAGGAAGATCTTCTACAGCATCTGGCATTTGTGAAAAGACTTCTAACATACCTAGGGTACACAGTCAACGAAAAGAAATCAAAAGTAGTACCCTCTCAAGAGATAATATTCCTGGGTGCAGCTTAAATACAACTGGCCAGATGGCTTATCTCACGCCAGACAAACAAAGGCAACTGACTACCTATTTCAAAACGTTGGCAACAAAGGCCCAGTTATCTGCAAGAAAAATTCTGCAGGCTTTGGGCTTCATGGCATCCTGCATCCTACTAATTCCATTTGCCAGACTGCGTATGAGGAAACTTCAATGGTAACTAAAAAGTGTTTGGAGTCAACATTGCCACAGTCTGGAAACAATGATTACTCTCATTCCCCACCTACAATAGAGGAGTTTCGATGGTGGGCCAAGGCTTGTCACCAAAACAAGAGACAGCCATTCACATTACCCCCAGCCAAGCAGACACTAACAACGGATGCATCAGATTATGCCTGGGGGGCTCACATGACAGGAAGATGTTTTCAGGGCACATGGTCCTCAACCCAAATGCATCTACATATCAAGCAAAAAGAGATGCTAGCTGTTCAGAATGCCCTGACAGCCTTCAAGGACCTACTTCATCCAGGGCAACTACTGATGGACAACACCGCGGTCATGTGGAATAAACAAGCAGGGGGGCACACATTCTTAATCCCTTTGCAGACAGACTAGCCATGACTTTGTGGGACACAGAATTAACTTACCAAGTACATCTGCAGGCACAATTCCTGCCAGCAAGGAAAAATACTCTGGCAGACGAACTAAACAGAAACCTCATGGATTGCCACGAGTGGCAGCTGGATCCACAAGTCTTCAGCATGATAACAAGGAAATGGGGATGCCCGGACATAGATCTATTTGCCTCCCCTCACAACTACCAACTAAAAAGATTCTGCACAAGGACTTATCACAGACAAGCATGGAAAGTGGACGCCCTATCTTTTCAGTTGTATATGCCTTTCCCCCACTGCCTCTCCTTCCCAAGGTACTCCTAAAGGTCAGACAGGAGAAGCCAAACATGATACTGATTGCCCCAGACTGGCCCTGCCAGTACTGGTTTCCAATTCTAAAGAACTTGTCTCAATGCCAAGCTTGGACCTTACCTCAAATACCTCCTTTATTGTCCCAGCAAAACAATCAGATCCTGCACAGCCAACTCAGGACTTTAAACCTGGCAGCATGGCTGATGTAGTCAAACAAAACACACCTCTCAGTAAAGCTGTGATGGATGTCATTTTGGAGGCCAGAAGGCCTAGTACTAGAAAATCTTATGCTGGAAAATGGAAGAGATTCTGTGCTTGGAACCAGGCACAAGGAACTGATACAGCTGTGCCAAATATTCCTCCGATTTTACAATACTTAACTGAGATGCTGGACAAAGGTCTATCTTTTTCATCTATTAAAATTCATGCCTCTGCCATTTCGGCTCATTACAATACAGGGCCACCAGTCTCTTCTCATCCCTTATTAAAGCAGTACCTCAGAGGAGCCAAAGATTTAACGCCTCCAAGGAGATCACCAATGCCTGCATGGGACCTCAACTATGTCTTGGAAAAACTCTCCCTGCCTCCTTTTGAGCCAACTGCTACTGCTGATATAAAGTTTTTATCTTGGAAAACAGCTCTGCTCCTAGCAATAACTTCTGCAAGACGAGTTCAGAGCTACAGGCACTCATGGCTGTGGAATCTTTTATCATTTTTTATCCAGACAGGGTCTGTCTGAGGACAAACCCAACATTTATGCCTAAGGTGGTGTCCAGTGTGGCTCTTAACCAAACTATTCATCTGCCAACTTTTTATCCAAATCCACAGAATAAGGGGGAGAGAATTCTGCACATTCAACTTAAATTCTACTTGGACAGAACCAAAGTTTTCAGAAATACAGAGCAATTACTAGTGGCATATGCTGCAGGATCACAAGGAAAGGCTGTGTCAAAGCAGACTATTTCAAAGTGGATAGGCCACTGCATTCGTTTCTGCTACTTACACCATGGCAAGCCAGTGCCTAAGGGCATTAGGCCACATTCAACCAGAGCTGCAGCCACTTCAGCAGCCTTTCTCAGGGGATTATCAACCAGGGACATTTTAGAGGCTGCTACTTGCAGTTCAGTGCACACCCTTACAAAGCACTATCATCTGCCACTCTACTCTAAATCCAGGGCAAGCCTGCAGTTCTGCAGGGCTTCATAGCCGCTCCTAATGCTGTTTACCTCCAGCCTCCCAACCATAGCTTTGGGACTCTACCCAAATGTAATGACTGCGACAGTGAAACATGAAGAACATAGTACAGTTGTGTACACTTACCATAAATGTAGATGTTCGACTGTATTCACTGTTGCAGTCCAGGTTACCCACCCACCCATCCCCCTGTCTTCTGATGGAACCTATCTTTCCTTCTCTGATTTATACAACCTATGTGGTGTATTTGCTTGTAAATGAAGGTAAAGTTTATATTGGTGCATGTATATATATATATATATATATATATATATATATATATATATATAGATATATATATATATATATAGATATATAATATAAATTTGGGGCAAGAAAAACTGAAGAAAATGGCATCGGCCGCATCTTTTATACCCCTGACGACCTGACGTCAGGGAAGGGGTGACAGCAGCCAATGCAGGACCCAGGACTTTGGAATTCAGGCCGACTGAGGGCAACCTGCCAGCAGGATTACCCAAATGTAATGACTGCAACAGTGAATACACTCGAACATCTGCATTTATGGTAAGTGTAGACAACTGTACTTTGGCAACACTAGATTTAAAAGAAGCATACCTGAACATCCCAATCAGGGAGTCATGCAGAAGATACCTACGCTGCAAAGCAGGCTACACGCACTATCAGTTCTCTGCACTGCCCTTTGGCTTATCTACTGCGCCCAGGGTATTCACCAAGTGCCTAGCTCCGATTGTTGCATTTTGCAGGAAAAGAAATATTCAAATATACCCATACCTGGACAATTGTCTAATTCAGGTAGAAAGCTAGGACCTACTTTTGAATTATCTGGCTTTTGTGCAGAGGGTTCTAACTTGTCTGGGATACACCATAAATGAAAAGAAATCACACCTGGTACCCTGTCAACAAATATTCCTGGGAGCAAGCTTGAATACAGCTTCCCAAATGGCTTTCCTCACGCCAGAGAAGCAAATTCATTTGACAACCTACTTTAAACAAGTGGCCACAAAAACCCTGCTATCTGCAAGACAAATACTGCAAACCTTGGGGTTCAGTGTCTCCTGCATTCTTCTAATTCCATATGCAAGACAGCATATGAGGAAACTACAGTGGTATCGAAAAAGCCTATGGTGTCAACTTTCTCAGGGTCTAGACGCAATGATTCCTTTCATACCTTGCCTATGCCTAGAGTTCCTTTGGTGGGCAGAGGCCTGCCACCAAAACAAGGGACTACCTTTTACACCACCCTCTGCCGCCCAAACCCTAACAACAGATGCATCAGACTATGCTTGGGGGGGCTCACCTGCCAGGGAAGTGCATTCAGAGCAAATGGAACCCAAGTCAAATGCACCTGCATATCAATCAGAAAGAAATGTTAGCTGTACAGAATGCTCTGACAGCCTTCAAGGACCACATTCTTCACGGACAACTAATGGTAAAGACGGACATCACCACTATTATGTGGTACATAAACAAGCAGGGGGTACACATTCGTACCCCCTCTGCAGACTAGCCATGGCATTGTGGAACACAGCATTGAGCTAACAAGTGCACCTACAAGCTCAATTCCTGCCAGGAAAATTAAATACACTGGCAGATGGACTAAGCAGAAACCTCATGGACCCACACGAGTGGAAACTGGAACCAAGGATTTTCAACATGTTGACAAGCAAATGGGGGAGCCCAGATATAGATCTGTTTGCCTCTCCCCAGAACTACCATTTGGACAGATTTTGCCCAAGGACTCCCCACAAAGAAGCCTGGAAGGTGGATGCACTGTCCTTCAGCTGGAAAAACCTATGAGTCTATGCCTCCCCCCCCCCCCCCCCCCTGCCTCTGCTCTCCAAAGTATTACTAAAAATCAAACAGGACAAACCAAGGATGATTTTGATTGCACCAGACTGGCCATGCCAACACTGGTACCCCCTCCTGCGCAGTGTGTCAGTTATCCCCATGGCACCTGCCTCAGACTAACCAGATTCTGCACCCTCAGCTTCTAACACTGAACCTAGCAACCTGGCTAATTACTTAATCTCTCCTTTACCATCCCTCAATTAACCTGTGATGGATATCATTTTAGAAGCAAGGAGGCCTAGTACTAGAAAATCGTATGCTGAAAAATGGAAAAGATTCTGTGCCTGGAACGAGTCTCAAGGGATGAGCACAGCAGTGGCCAATTTACCTCAGATTTTACAAAACTTAACCGAGATGCTTCACAAGGGCCTGTCTTTTTCCTCCATCAAAATTCACACCTCAGCCATTTCAGCTAATTGTAACACAGAACCTCCCCTCTTCTCTCATCCACTGCTCAAGCAGTTCCTCAGAGGGGCCAAAAATTTGAGACCACCCAGGAGAGCTCCATCCACAGCCTGAGACCTTAACTTTGTTTTGGAGAAACTCACTTTACCTCCTTTCGAGCCAGCTGCTACTGCAGACTTAAAATTTCTTTCTTGGAAAACAGCTTTCTTTTTAGCAATCACTTCAGCAAGAAGGGTATCTGAATTACAGGCCCTCATGGATGTGGAGCCTTTCATCATCTTTCATGCGGACAGGGTGTCCCTCAGAACCAATCCCTCCTTCATGCCTAAGGTGGTATCCAGTGTGGCTCTTAATCAGTCCATTCATTTGCCAACCTTCTTTCCCAATTCACAGAACAAAGGGGAATGGATACTGCATTCCTTAGATGTGCACAGACAACTTAGATTCTACTTGGACAGGACTAAACCTCAACGGAAATTTGAACAAGTGCTGTTGGCATTTGCTGCAGGGGCAGAGGGGAAGGCTATTTCAAAGCAAACCACTTCTAAATGGATAGGCCATTGCATTCATTTCTGCTATAAGCTCCATGGAAAACCTATCCCACAGGGGATCAGACCTCACTCCACCAGGGCTGCATCTACCTCTACAGCCTTTCTCAGAGGCGTCCCTACCAGGGACATCCTAGAAGCTGCTGTCTGGAGTTCTATACATACTTTCACCAAGCATTATCATTTGCCAATTTTCTCTAAATCCAGAGCTGGCTTTACCACTGCAGTCTTGCAGGGCCTTATAGCTGGTCCTAATGCTATCTAAATTCCTCCTCCCAACCATAGCTTTGGGAATGTACCCAAATGTAATGACTGCAACAGTGAAACACGAAGAACATAGTACAGCTGTGTACACGTAACATAAATGTAGATGTTAGAGTGTCTTTACTGTTGCAGTCCTGGTTACCCTCCCTCCAGCCCCCTAACTTCTTTTAGCTATACCGCTACTTTCCTTTACTATGCTTTAAAGCTTTTTGGTGTATTTGCTTTTTTGTTGGAGTTATATCCGTGTATTTTTATATTTAATTGCTTCCCATTAGGGGGGCACCTGACATCTGGGGCAAGAAAAACTGATGTAATGGCGTCGGCTGCATGTTTTATACCACTGACGACCTGACGTCATGGAAGATGGGACAGCAACTGACACAGGACACAAGACTTTGTTAAAAAGGCCGACTGAGGGCTACCTGCAAGCAGGTAACCCAAATGTAATGACTGCAACAGTGAATACACTCAAACATCTACATTTATGGTAAGTGTGCACAACTGTACTTTCTGACCTTTATTAATTTAGTGTTTACTGTGTTGTTGTAGTTCTGTGTAGAATGGATTTTTTGGTGTTTGGGACTCACAGTGAGACCTTCGTCTCCTCTACTGCTTGTCCCGAAGATTCCCAGTAGTCTCTCTCTCATATTATGCCAGAGAAACCTTCAGGTTTTAAGAGGTGCTCCTCGCGCAGTTGGAAGATGCCGGTTTCTAACTCACATGAGGAGTGCCTCTACTGTCTCGGCGCCGGCCACCTGGAGGTTGAATGCAGCATTTGTGCCGCGTTCAACTCCAGGACCCTGGTCGAGCGCTGAAACAAGCTTCTCTTGAAGGGAATGGTTCGGGAAGGGGGGGGTCCCTTGGTCAAATAACCTTTGACCAAGTCTGGGCTCCTCTTACCATAAAAGAAAGGCTACCTATTCCTCCTCCTCTGTGGAGGTATCAGGGAAGAAAGCTAGGCTGTCGGATCCCCAGGCCTCGGATCCAACTCCAGCCGTAGCGGTGTCTGATCCAAATATCTCTGATCCAAGGACCTCCAGAGATTCCACTGGATCCAAGGCCTCTGGTCCCAGGCCTTCAGATCTGAGGGTTTCAGAGCTGTCTTCTGGATTGAGGCCTTCAGATCCGACCCGGAGCAGACTCATCACGGATCTGACTCCTTCGAATCTGAGGGACTTGAAAACCCTTTTTTCGGATCCTTCTGTTCCCGCGGCTCGGATACAGTGTGACCAGAGATCCATGTCAGATCCTATTGTTGTGGAGGACCTTCCCTCAGATCTTTCGGGAGGGGATAGTCTGTTTACCCCTCCACATAGGAGCCGTTCCCCGTACCACAGGAGAAGACCTTTTGGTTCCGACACAGATCTCCAGCTAATTTCTCTGTTTCCTCTCGATCCTCCAGGAGCATCCTCCCCCTGACATGGACAGAATGATGCAGTCCTTTTTGAAAGCTTAAATAGAGTTGGGGCTTCTAGCTTCCCCAGCCTACAGGACTAGGGAACCTTCTCCTAATCCCCGTTTGCTTTCTCCTTACCTGACCTCCCAGTGATTGGACATGGGGGAGTCGGCATGCAGTATGGAGGCGGTGAGGGTTTACGGGGCTGCTCTTCTCCCTTCCCCATCTGAGTCTGTGGCCAGTTCTGCTCCCATCCCCCCTGGGCAGGCGGGGCACTGGTCCAGGTTATTGCCCTGGAGTCTGTGGGGGTGGGTTTGGGTCCAGGATTTTCAGACCGTTCTCTGCCCCTTAGTGCTTCAGCCCTTGACATCACCGGGCCAACCTATCCCAGAGGGGTGGTGGTGCTGGTCGGATCTGCTCCCTCCCCGCTCATGGTGGTGTCGGTGGGTAGAGTGAGATGGGACTTCGTCCGACCCCTCCGCTTTCCGGGTTGTGGAAAGATCCCTCTCCAGAGGGGCCTCCCCTGTTCGCCAAGCTCCAACCCAGCCTCCGATTTTGAGAGGACCCTCTCATCCTGCTCCTGGTCAGCCCATTTGACCTAGCCTCCAGTGGTGAGTTACCCCTATCGGGGTCCCCCACCTCTTCTGAATCTTCCCCTGAGCCTCCCACAGAGGACGTTCCTCGGAAGAGGGCATGTAAGAGGAGATATCTCAACTCCCCAGTGGAGTTTTTCAACGAGGACACAGATATCGAAGGAGGATGGGTCTCCACTGTCACCGCCCGATGTATCCTTTGGAGACATTCTGGAGATTCTTAAGGCCAAAGGCGGTTGGTCTGCCCAGCCCCCATCCTTAGAGGAAACCGTGTTTCTGCAGGCTTTCTGTATGGGCCCTTCTGCCTCTTGGGTGTCCCCCCTGCTTGACCCCTTGATCCACCTCATTGCCAGCAGGGCTTGGAAGGAACCCGATGACAGTGTTGCCAGTGCCCAAGAGAGTGGAAAAGTTTTTGAGCCCCCATTTCTGACAAGGCTTTTTGGTCCAAGGCAATTCCGGTTAATGCTATTATAGTAGCTGCCACCATCAAGAAAGAAGTGGCAGTGCAGAGTTCATCTATCCATCCTCCAAATCGAGAATCAAAAGCAAGTGTTCTTAACTTTCAGTCTGCGAGCCTTAAATTACCCTAACGCATTTCACTCGTCTTCAGAGGGATTTGATAAAGGAGATTACCAATTCCCCCTCGGAGTACATGCCTGCGGAGAACTTTGACCGTTTCTTCCAAGCTTCCCACTCTCACATCCATAGCTAACCCGTCCATAAAATTTATATCCAACGCTGCAGAGGGTACCTCATGGGCAGTGGGTACAGGCCTTGCCATCAAGAGTCATGCCTGGCTCTGTTTATGCGGGTTTGTGGAGTCCTTTAAGGCATCGTTCACCAACGCTTCTGACCAGTGGATGTTAAAAATCATATCCAGGGGCTATTATATTCCCTTTTCCAAACCCCTGCCGAAAAGCAGATTTCTCCCTGACGTGCCACCCTGTCAGAGTGTGTCGGTCCATCTAGAGGTGACCAACCGCTTTTTGAAAAGAGCCATCCAAAAGGTGCCCACAGGACAGAGCGGATCCGGAACTTACTCTCGCTTCTTTTTTGTACCCAAGAAAACAGGGGACCTGTGTCCAATTCTTGTCCTCAGTCAGTTAAATCTTTCAGTCAAGAAGTCGAAGTTTCAGATGGTCACTGTACAGTCCATTGTGCCCCTTCTGCACAAGAATGACTGTGTTCTTTCAATCCCCCCGGGACATGTACTATCGTATCAAAATAGGTGGCCCAGGAGATTTCTCCGCATTCGCATAGGAGCCTATCATTTTCAGTTCAGAGTCCTGCCCTTTGGTCTCATCACAGCCCCCCGGGTGTTCACCTAGTGTATAGCAGTGATGGCAGCCCATCTTAGGCTGCAGGGATTCCAGGTGTTTCCCTACCTTGACGATTGGCTCCTCACAGCTCCAACACAGCATCAGCTGGTGGAGACCACTCAGTTTCTTCATCTTTCATCAGCTGGGAATAACATTGAACCTTGCCAAATCCTCCTTATCCCTGTCTCAACAGCTGGAGTTCATCGGCACTCAGTTGGACAATACTTCAGAGATTGGAGCTCTTCCCCTCTGACGTGTCCTTCTTATTCAGTCTTGCGTACATTCGCTTTTGGAGCAAACTTGTCCTCCAGCATCACTCATTCTATGGCTTTAGATTCAGTGGCAGCTGCCATTTATCTGGTTCCGTTGGCCAGGTATTACATGAGGGTTCTGCAGTGGACCCTGGTGGTTCAGTGGTCAGCTCTTTCTCATCCCCTGTCTGTTCCTATCAGACTCACACCAGTTTGCTGACATCTGTCATGGTGGATGCACTCCCCTGACCTAGCGGGTAGATCATTTCCCTCCCTTTTCCCACGGCCACAGTCACCCCACGGACACTGCCCTTCTGAGGTTGGGGGACATTTTCAGGGGAAAACTGTTCAAGGGACGTGGTCACAGTCAGAGACAAAAATGCACATAAACGTTGTGGAGATGAGAGCAATTCTTCTGTTGTAGCAAGCCTTTCAGGACTGCCTTCCTCTCAGGACAGTTGCAGTTCACACAGACAACATGGGTCCAGCCGAGTTGTGATCTGTTTGCTTCCCCTCTCAACCACAAATCTAGCAGCTACTTCGCTCTGATCCCCCCCAGAGGGGGAGTCCCCAAGGATGCTCTGACTCACAATTGGCCTCAGGTCTTCTTTATGCCTTTCTTCCCTTACCATTAATTAGTTTCATAGTTTAGTACTAGGCTATCTGCCCTGGGGCATTTATAAGCCTAGCCATAGTGATGTGGCTTTCGCCACCCCATGTAATAATTCCCCAAGTTCAGAAAGGAAGGTGCCTCAGGATGCAGTTAATCCTCATTGCCCTGTTTTGGCCTAAGCAGGAGTGGTTCCCTCTCCTAAGGTCTCATCTGAAACACCCCCCCATGCGTGCTCGATCCGGTGCCGGATCTGTTCTCCCACCCGTCGCTCCGTCCACTTCCAAGTCTGTAGACCCCCCCGTCTGATAGCTTGGTTTGTCCATTTCCAGTAATTCTTGCCAAGTCCAGGCTTGCGTCCCCTGTGAAAAACATAATACATCTCAAAAATCGTCTACTAAGAAAGTCTACAGAAGTAAATGGAAGAGATTCGTTCTCTTTCTGAGCTAAAGGGCAGAATCTGGATCCATTTTCGGCTCCTATTGCTGACATTCTTCTTTTCTTGTCTTCCTTTTTTTCAAAAGGGCTCTAGTTTTTCTAAGATCAAAGTCCAACTGGCAGCAATTTCCAATTTTCATCTCAATAATGAACCTGCCTTTTCATCTCGCCTCTGCAAGGCCTTTTTGAAAGGTAGATTTTTGTTGTGTCCTCCAGTCAAGGATCCTACTCCACTCTTGGCATCTTGCTTTAGTGTTGCAATCTCTCACTAGGCCCCCTTTTGAGCCTGCTTCATCCTGTCATCTTAAATTTCTTTCTTGGAAGACAGCTTTTTTGGTGATGATAACTTCAGCGAAAAGAGTTTCAGAATTGCAGGCTCTTACCGTAAAACCTCCCTTTTTGGTGTTCCATAATGATAGTGACATTTGAAGCCCAATCCTTCCTTTTTGCCTCAAGTTGCCATTGAAATGAACCTCAATCAGTCTGTACATCTTGCAGTTTCCTTTCCTAATTATGCTAATAAGGGGGAATACATTTTGCATACCTTAGATGATGATCATCATGTTACACTGCTGCAGTCATTACACTTTGGTTATCCTGCCATCAGGCGGTTCCCCAGTCGGCCTGAGTTCCAAAGTCTTGGTCCGGCGTCTGTTGCTGTTGCCTCCTCCCTGATGTCAGTGCGGCAGGGGTATAAAAGATGCAGCCGACACCATTTTCTTCAGTCTTTCTTGCCACGTGGTGCCCGAAGCAAAAGCAGTTCGCAAGTGCCAGTCGGCCGACTCCTGAGATTTTAATTCTGAATCCAGAACCGAAGTCTTCTACAAAGCTAAGTACCCCATTGGGGAAACTTTTTCTTGTCTCAGACCGATGTCAGTCAAAGTTAATAATTGTATTTCTTGTGTGAAGCAAATACCGCATAAGGATTTCCATTCCTATTGTATCCCTTGCCTAGGCCCAGACCAGGATGTCACTGGTTGTCGGTTTTGTGCTAAATTTAAGAAGCGCACTATTAAACGTTAGTTTGATTTTGCCCGACATTATTATGGCAGAAAATTAAATTACACCATGCCGTCAGAACTTTCGACGACCGGTATACATAAAAAGCGCTAAGATAAGGACAGTCATCTGAGGCCCAAAACTGACGACGAAGCCTCTTCTAGGCCAGTCGCCGGTTCTCCGGTTTTCAGCGAGGCACCTTCAGAGCCCCTGACGACCGCTTCTGCAGAACCACAGGCCGCCTCAGACTCCCACGTGGAGATGGCTGGGCCTTCGGATGCACAAGTTTTTCAGCCTACCGAGACTAACCCTACAGAGGGATCCGGAGTAGCTGTGCAACCTGCAGTTTCAGAGGGTGTCTTCAGACCTACTCAGTTAAGCATTAAACCCTCTGCTAAGTCTTAAGACTTCTTTAAAACCAAAGAAACAAATACAGCATTCTCCAGGACAGGCCTCTATGCCTAAGAAACAAATGCTCAAAATGGCCGAAGACCTAATCACCCAGATCAGGGGTTCCCATCCCCCTCCTGATAAAAGGCCTAGACAGGATGCAGACTATGACTCATCCGACCAGGTGTCCATTTCTTCAGATTCATCCTCAGACCTAGGATATTCTTTACCCCCTTATGAGGATTCTGATGCTGAGGGATCAATTCTATCAGCCTCTCCGCCTGAGGACCTCTCTTTTGGGGAAATCTTACATACCATGAAGGGAGCATTTCCATTGGTAAGGCCAAGATTACTCAGAATCCAAGAAAAGGCTCAGAGACTTCCTTTTATTACCTCAACACAGACCCCCTAGCTATTCCGCCAGTGTTATACTGAATCCAGCTTAAATCCTGATTCCTTACCTCCAGCCCCACTTAAACCTGACAGATACTACAGAGTCCTTGACTCTCTCAAATTTCTGTATAAAAGCCCTGTTGCTGACCCTGAAACTATTTCTCAGGGACCCAAAGGAGTTAAGGCCTCATCAGCAAAGAATCCAGTTCCCTCAGACATTGATGCCAGAGCATTAGACAGATGGGGAAAGAAAGTAGATACGTCCGCAACTTTAGCAATGAGAGCCTTAAATTGCCAATTTCATATGTTAAAATATCAGCAATTTCTGATATCTCAGTTGAAACAAAAAATGCTTCCAGATTCAGATCCTCCTAATATTAAAGAAATACAGGATTTATTGCATGCTGCAGAACAAGTGGGAAAACATATGTTGCAATGTGGTTTTGATTCTTTAGAGGCCTCCTGTAGGGCAGCAGTTACAGGCTCTGTCATTAGAAGGCATGCTTGGTTAAAAGAACATACAGTACCAGATCATGTAAAAGCAAAATTATTGGATGCACCTTTGCAGCAGGATGTGTTATTTGGAGTTAAGGCAGAAGAGGTATTAAAGAAAATGGAGGATAAGGCAAAATCTATGCAAACGGTGAAGGATTTCTTACAGGTTCAGCCTGTTCGATTTAGCAGAAATTGGCCAACAAAGAATTGGTCCTTTCCAGTTACAGACAGACCTCAAAGGGGCAGATACAGACGTCCATGAGGTAGAGGTCAACCACAAGGTCCTTACAGGCCTCGACAGTGGGGTGCACCAAGCCAGAAAGAAGGGGAAGACTGGCCCCAACCATATAAAAATCAGCCCCAATGACTTCCCACTACAGCTGCCAAACAGCTCTCTCTTGGCAGCCCTTTGGGAGGAAAATTGGCACTTTTCTATCACAATTGGCAAATGATCACCAAAAACAAATGGGTTCTCAACATTGTATCTCAAGGTTACAGGTTCCACTTTTAAACTCTGCCAAGGTTAAAAGGAATGCCAAATCTGCCACAAAATCAATGGGCAGAGGCTCAAAAACAAATTACAGCACTCAGACATGAGAGCTATTCAAAAGGTACCACCACAGGAACAAGGATTTTACTCAAGACTCTTTCTGGTGCCCAGAAAAGACGAAGCCTGGAGGCCCATTCTGGATCTTTCTTCTATAAACACTTACTTGAATGTTCTGAAATTCAAAATGTTGACACTACAGCAGCTTCTTCCCATGCCGGGCAAGAAAGCTTGGCTTGTGACCTTGGACCTCAAGGAGGCATACCTGCATGTCCCTATCAGACAAAATTGCAGAAGATACCTCAGATTCATAGCTGGTTCAATGCACTATCAATTCTCTGCATTGCCCTTTGGCTTATCTAATGCGCCCAGGGTCTTCACAAAGTGCCTGGCACCAGTAATTGCATTTTGCAGACAGAAAGGAATTCAAATTTATCCGTACCTGGACGACTGCCTCATTCAAGCAGAGAGCAAGGACATTCTTCTAAAGCATTTGGCGTTTGTAAAACAGTTATTAAGTTGCCTGGGGTACACAGTAAACGAAAGGAAATCAAAACTAGTGCCCTCACAAGAGATAATATTCCTGGGTGCCAGCTTGAACACAACGGCCCAGATGGCTTATCTCACGCCAGACAAGCAAGGACAATTGACTCAATACTTTCAGTTGATGGCAACAAAGACCCAACTCCCTGCAAGAAAAATTCTGCAGGCCTTGGGTTACATGGCATCTTGCATACTACTAATTCCATATGCCAGACTGCATATGAGGAAACTACAATGGTACCTAAAGAGTGTATGGTCTCAACACTGTCAAAGTTTGGAAACAGTTAAACCACTAATTCCTTGCCTTCAACAGGAGTTTCGATGGTGGGCTCAAGCTTGTCACCTCAACAAGGGACAGCCTTTTACTCAACCCAGAGCCAGGCAAACACTGACAACAGATGCATCGGATTACGCCTGGAGAGCACACATGGCAGGAAAATGTATTCAGGGCAAGTGGGCCGCAGAACAAAGGCATCGTCACATCACTCAAAAAGAGATTACAAAATGCCCTTATAGCTTTCAAGGACCTGCTGCATCCAGGACAACTACTACTAAAGACAGACAACACCACAGTTATATGGTACATAAACAAGCAAGGGGGCACTCACTCCTACCCCCTGTGCAGACAAGTCATGACCTTGTGGAACACAGCTCTAAACTACCAAGTTCATCTGCAAGCACAATTCCTGCCAGGAGAGAAAAACACACTGGCAGACGACTTAAGTAGAAACATCATGGATCCCCGTGAATGGGAATTGAATCCACAAATATTCAGAATGATAACACAGAAATGGTGGAGCTCGGACATATCTGTTTGCATCCCCAATGAACTACCAGCTACAGAAATTCTGTACAAGGAGTTACCATCCACAAGCATGGAAAGTGGATGCCCTCTCATTCAGCTGGAAAAACCTACAAGTATACGCTTTCCCACCACTACCTCTCCTTCCAAAGGTACTTATAAAAGCCATACAAGAAGAGCCAAAGATGATCCTGATTGCACCAGATTGGCCACGACAACACTGGTACCCAATCTTAAAGAATTTAGCACAAGGACCACCCTGGATTTTGCCTCAAATCCCACATCTGCTGACTCAGCACAACAATCAGATACTCCACAGCCAGCTAAAGACATTAAACCTAGCTGCATGGAAGATTCTTTAGCAAAGCAGCCTCTCTCCAAAGCTGTTATGGATGTCATTCTGGAGGCCAGAAGGCCTAGTACCAGGAAAGCCTATTCGGATAAATGGAAGAGATTCTGTGCCTGGAACCAGGCTCACAACCTTGACTCTCTTGTCCCAAACATTCCTCAGATACTACAGTATTTAACTGAGATGCTGGACAAAGGCCTCTCCTTTTCATCCATCAAGATCCACGCCTCTGCCATCTCTGCTCATTACAGCACGGATCCACCAGTTTTCTCTAATCCTTTGCTAAAACAGTACCTCAGAGGGGTTAAAAACATAAGAGCGCCCTGTAGAGCACCTACTCCAACTTGGGACTTCAACTTTGTTTTGGAAAAATTAACTTTACCTCCTTTTGAGCCAGCTAGCACAGCAGAATTAAAATATATCTCTTGGAAAACTGCTCTGCTCCTGGCAATAACATCGGCACGAAGAGTTTCAGAATTACAGGCACTAATGGCAGTGGAACCTTTCCTCATTTTCCACCAGGACAGGGTGTCTTTAAGAACTAACTCTACATTTATGCCAAAGGTGGTATCAAGTGTGGATCTAATCCAAACTATTCACTTGCCAACTTTTTATCCAAAACCACAGAACAAAGGGGAGAGACTACTGCATTCTTTGGACATTCATAGGCAGTTAAGCTTCTACTTGGACAAAACCAAAGCTTTCAGAAAATCTGAGCAATTATTGGTAGCATATGCTGTGGGAGCACAGGGAAAAGCCATTTCTAAACAGACTATTTCAAAATGGATATGACATTGTATACGTTTTTGCTATACTCACCATGGGAAACCTGTACCTAGCAGCATTAGATCTCACTCCACTAGGGCAACAGCCACTTCAACTGCCTACCTCAGAGGAGTACCTACCAAGGATATTTTGGAAGCAGCATCATGGAGTTCTGTGCATACCTTCACCAAGCATTACCATCTGCCTCTTTACTCTAAATCCAGAGCTGGCTTCACCACTGCAGTGCTGCAGGGCCTAATAGCCACCCCTAATGCCTTATAGAACCAGCCTCCCTACCTCAGCTTTGGGATTCTACCCAAGTGTAACGACTGCAGCAGTGTAACACGATGAACATAGTACAGTTTTGTACCTACCATAAATGTAGATGTTCGAGTGTAGACACTGCTGCAGTCCAGGTTACCCTCCCTCCTTCCCCTCTTACTTGCTGGTATGTACCCCTGTCTTCTACCCTTTACTACCTATGGGGAGTTTTTGCTGGTAACTGAAAGTTGTTGTTTGCTTTTCTTATGTATGTTTTATTAGCAATATAAATTGCCTACCTATTTGGGGGCACCTGACATCTGGGGCAAGAAAAACTGAAGGAAATGGCATCGGCTGCATCTTTAATACCCCTGCCGCACTGACGTCAGGGAGGAGGTGACAGCAACTGATGCCGGACCAAGACTTTGGAACTCAGGCCAACTGGGGAACTGCCTGACGGCAGGATAACCCAAGTGTAATGACTGCAGCAGTGTCTACACTTGAACATCTACATTTATCGTAGGTACAAAACTGTACTTTCGATAGCTGCGTTTTTATCTGTACAGAACTAGGTCTTTCTGCCACTCAGACCAAATGTCTGTGGCTATTTCACTCTCCAGGAAAGGCCAGGCGCTCTCTAAAAATCGCCATATCCCGCTGGATTTCAGGGCATCTCTTACATATATTCCTCCTGTCGTTCTCCTTTGCCTGGACCAGTTTAGGTCTCATTCTACCAGGTCAGTGGCTACTTCAGCGGCCTTTTTAGCCATCAGTCCTTGGATGACATCTGTGCAGCAGCAACTTGGCCTTCCCCTCATACCTTCATTTCTCATTACAAACTGGATGTAATTTCTAGAGGAAGGGTTTCCTTTGGTTCCACTGTCCTTCAATTGGCCGCCTGAGAATGTTAGTAGCTGGGGACTCTGACCCTTGCGTGATATATGGTGACTAGGACAACATCAGATTTAATTATGTACTCCACATAACTTGGTGTCTGTGTTATCCGTAGTCACCATTCATCAAGATCCCACTGTCCCTCCCCCTTTTGTGAGGGATTGGCAGTTTTTGGTGGATCTTTGCTGGTTGCAGGTTTTATCTGTCTGTCTTCTTTCTCCAGGGAAACTCGATCTGAGGGGTTAGAGGGCAGCAGAGCATCATGGGAGGGGAGGAGCTTTAAGCTAAGCTGTTGTCTAAGTGTACTGGCTCTGATCCTAGACTCCAACGTGATGAGTGATGACTATGGATAACACAGATACCAAGTTATGGTGAATATATAACTAATATTTTCTACCTTGCCCAAAGCAAGTGTGAAGAACACCTTAATTACATGGTTGACATTTGACTGCACAGTGTACAGCTTTGTAAGTATTCAGCCTTGGTCACAGGAAGTTGTGGAAAAATATCATAGGCTGGTTGAAAATATGAGCAACCTTCAAGGAGAATCTTCATAGTTGTGTTGCATGTTATAAGTTGCACTCTCCCTATTTGTGCTTTTGGCAGTCTTTCATTGGAAAGGTAACCACACATGCCAAGTGACATTTTGGTGCTTTACAATTTAGCTTGAAGACTGCTGTTCATCTTGTGTCTTAATCTCATTTGTTTTATGAATTCACTGGAGCAGGGATTTTTTTGTTTAAACATCTGCAGTTATGGAGAGTAATGAATTAATGTTAAGTTGTCTATCTCGCCTTCATTCTTGCTGGTTGGGTTTGGAGCCGATCTTCGGCTCCGACTCTGCCATCTTCTAAAGCTCGAGAGCTACATACTGGCGCGAGGCCTCCCCATATCCCATGATGCCTAGCGCTAGAAACCCAGATCTCGTTTGCCGCTTCTGCTGCGAGGTTGCACTACTGGCTCAGGTCGTATAAAACTTTTATATTGTGTCTTTTCTGTCATAAAACTAGTTAATTTTAGCCTTGAAATTCTCGTTAGATATATTTTTGGTAGTTCTAGTGTGTTCGTGTCTGAATCCTTGTCTTTTCCCTTCAGAAACTCGTTTTTATTTAGAGAGTTTCCCCTCCCCCCTTTCTCTTTTCTCTTAAGGTTTTCCGTTTAAGTTATAGGATAACCTTTTTTTCTTCCTATCTCCTTTAAAAAAAAAAAAAAATTAGTTAAACTATAGTTCATTATAGTTTTTGTAGTGTAGTGGTTCTGGTAACTGTAGTGTATTTTTATTGTGGTTTGTTACCTTAACCCTTTGGTGTGTGTGTTTTTTCCTTGTTTTTTTCTCCTGTTAGGATGTCCAAGGATCCTAAGCCGTCCGGATTCAAGAAGTGACACATGCTGTCAGAAGATGTCTCTGACAGATGGTCACACTTCTTGTGTTTGTCTGGGCGCCATGCACCTGCAGGTCTCTTGCTCGATTTGCCATGCGTTCAGTCCAAGAGTCCTGCAGGAGCGCAAAAACAAGTTGATCTTGAGGGGGTCTACTTAAACCCCAAGATTCACCGGCGAAGGCTCATCCCGTGAAATCTTCTAGGCCACCTAAACCTTCGGCTCCCAGTTTGGAGCCGTCGTTGGGTGAAGCCATACCATCCATCTCGGCTCCGGCTGGAACCGATGTTCCTCCCTCCCAGTCGGCTCCGGCACGTTCTTCGGAGCCGTCTGAGAGTCGAAAAAGGTCCAGATCTCCTTCTCTGGAGTCGAAACGTTCGGCTCCGAAGTTGCTTCTGCTCCTGTCAGAGAGTAGTCATCGCTCATCCCACTCTTCTTGGTCCTCAAGACTTTCGGACCATGACTTGGAAAGAGTGGTCAGTAGGCTGCTAAAATCGCAGGCCCTAGCCAAAATGTCCAGCCCCCCTCATCAGGCGTCTGCTCCGTCCACAGCTGTAGAGATTCCTCCTCCAACTCATCCTATGAGCTTGGAGCCGGAGTTCGCTGGGGTTCGAGTTGTGGAACCGTCGGCTCCGATACCTTCTCCGGTTCCGTCGTCGGCTCCGATCTCTTCCATGGTACCGTCCCTGGAGGGATCTGGGCGCCAGGACTCCCTGGTCGGCTCCGAGGGGGCGAGTGGCATCGGACCCTTGTCCAACCCCGCTCTCCCCCTCTGCGCTTCGGCTCAGGTGAGCTCGGCTCCCACATCTGCCTCAGAGCCATCCCCCTCGGTATGGGGAGGGGTTCCGGTTTCTTCGGAACCGGAGCCATCTCTGTGTCCGGGCAGGGACGCCTTCGAGGTGATGGCCCCAGAGTCAGTCCCATGATCAACCCCATCGGCTCCTCCCCCTAGGGTGCCTGCGTCAGCTTCTGCCCCTCTTCCAGACCCCAAGCGTGGGGATCCAGCGCTCCAGGACACCCCCTTGGGTGTATCCTTCTCTTCCGAGGCCTCCCCTGACCATTCAGAGGAGCCACTTCGCAAGAGGAAATGCAAGAGGAAGCATGTTGACTCCCCCCGAGTCTGTCACATCTGATACCGACTTAGAGGAGTCGGAAGGGTCCCCAAGATCCCCCTCTGAAGATGTCTCCTTCTCAGACATCCTTGAGGTGCTTAGGCAGCAGGGGAACTGGACTGCCCTAAGCCCTTCCAAGGATGAGTTGGTATTCCTAGATGCGTTGGGATCCCGACCTTCCACCTCCTGGGTGTCTCCGCCTTTCGACCCACTGATGTCTGTGGTGGCTCGGAAGGCATGGACGGCTCCAGACACAGTGGAACCGACCCCTAGAAGACAGACCAAATTCATTACTGCACCGCAGGACAAACAGTTCTTGACCAAAGGTGTCCCCGTTGATGCCACGGTGGTAGCGGCGGCCACAAAGAAGGAGTTGGCTGAAACTTCATTTGTCCATCCCCCTAACAAGGAGTCCAGGAAGATGGACAGATATGAGATGCGGATGTTCTCTTCAGCGACCTTTTCTGTGCGGTCCCTGAATTACCTGTGCCACTTTACCCGCCTTCAGAGGGATCTCCTGAAAGAGCTTGGAGATACCCTCCAAGATCCATCAGCTGAGGGGACCCAGGCTAAGGCAGTCTCCCAGCTGGCAACTCTGAATTCAGTGGTAAACTCCTCCATGAGGCTCATTTCGTATGAGCCGATGGGGCAAGTAGAGCCGCAGGCACAGGCGTGGCCCTAAGGAGGCACGCTTGGATGCGGCTATGTAACTTTGCGGAACCTTTCAGAGCGTCTTTCACCAACACCCCTTTTGATGGTTCCTCTCTCTTTGGATCACAGGTGAAGGATACCCTTACCAGGTGTGAGCAGGAAGGTAAGACGCACTCTGCCGTAGGAGTCCATTTTTCCACTCCTTCCAGGCCATATCCCAAGGGTCAGAAGAGTGGAAAGATGTGGTTCCGGAAATCCCAGGGAGCCTTGCCTGACACACGTGGTGAGTTTCCTTCCAGGGGCAGAGGAGGGAACAATAACAGACACCGCCCATGTGGCAGAGGTGGTCCGCAAAACCAGGGCAACAGAGAATCTTTCTCTGATAAGCCCTTCTAGCATCCCTGAAGGGTTGCCCGGCTGCCTACCTCTGGAGGCAGTCAGGGGAAGATTATTGCTGTACCCAAGAGCCTGGCAAGAAATAACACAAGACAAATGGGTACAGTCCGTTATATCCGGAGGCTACAGAATTCCCTTTGTTCACGCTCCTTTATTGTCAAACAAGTCCCTTCCAGATGTTCCACCCAATCTAAGGGATCAAGCAGTTCAGGAAGTTTCAAAACTGCTAAGAAAAAGGGCCATCCAGCAAGTCCCAGCAGACCAGCAAGGATCCGGAATTTACTCAAGGTTCTTTTTGGTACCAAAAAAGACAGGGGACTGGAGACCCATTTTGGATCTCAGCAGACTAAACAGGTCTGTACAAAGAACGAAGTTTCGGATGGTCACGCTACAGTCCATTTTACCCTTCCTGGGTCAGGACAATTGGATGTGCTCCATAGATCTTCAGGATGCATACTACCACATCAAAATGGACAGGCGCTCCAGAAGATTCCTGCGCTTCCGGCTGGGAGCCAGCCATTATCAGCTCAGAGCTCTGCCCTTTGGTCTCACCACA
The DNA here is from genome assembly GCF_019279795.1 of Protopterus annectens. Classification (NCBI taxonomy): domain Eukaryota; kingdom Metazoa; phylum Chordata; order Ceratodontiformes; family Protopteridae; genus Protopterus; species Protopterus annectens. The sequence continues at coordinate 1,020,872,630 of NC_056725.1, forward strand.
GCCCTCAGGGTGTTCACCAAATGTATGGCAGTAGTTACCGCTCACCTGAGACGGCAAAGATTCCAGGTGTTTCTGTATCTAGACAACTGGCTCCTCACTGCTACCACCAGGCATCACCTTCTGCAAGCCAGATGTGCTCCAGACTAGGTATCACTATAAATTTCGAAAAATCTGCTTTGTCGCCTTGTCAGTCTATCATCTTTATAGGCGCAAACTTAAATACAAAACACAGGTCAGCCAGCCTTCCACCAGACATGGTGTTAGTCATTCAGAGGCATGTCCAGGTCTTGTTACAGTACAAGAGAATTCAAGCCAGGTTTGTCCTCCAAAACCTGGGTCTCATGGCAGCAGCAATCATACTCATCCCGCTGGCACGTTTTCACATGAGGATCCTCCAATGGCTTCTTTTCACCCAATGGTCCTTCCAGCAGCTTCCCATGTCTCACATGATTATCATCACAGAACCGTGCAAAAAGCACCTTGCATGGTGGATGGTCTCTTCATCAGTTCCCCTGGGCAGACCATATGTACTTCCCCCTCCAGTTGCTAGGATGACCACGGATGCCTCCCTGATTGGGTGGGGGGGGCATTATCAGGGCAGAACAGTCCAGGGTACCTGGCAACCTCAAGAGTACCATCTGCTCATAAACGTCCTGGAGATGAGGGCTGTGCTTTTAGCGTTGCAAGCTCTTCAGTACTGTCTTCCTACTGGGACAATTGCAATTCAAACAGACAATATGTCAGTCGTGTGGTACATCAACAAGCAGGGCGGAACCAGGTCCTACCCCCTATGTCGAGAAGCACTCAGACTCTGGCAGTGGGCGATCTCTTCCCAACGGTTTCTGACCGCAATGCATATCCCTGGGAAATCCAACGTCATAGCAGACAGGCTGAGCAGAGCTATTCTCATGCCTCACGAGTGGTGTCTGAATCAAGTAGTAGCGGACCAAATCTTCCGCAAATGGGAGCAACCTTGCTGCGACCTCTTTGCTACCCCCTTCAACAGCAAGTGCAGCAACTTCTTCTCTCTCCTACCACATCCAGAGCATTCCCCCTGAGACGCTCTAGTCCACGATTGGCCTCAGGGACTTCTGTACGCATTCCCTCCTTTTCCCCTAATTCCCAAGCTGATTCAGAAAGCTACCGTATTGGGTTGCAGAATGATCCTCATTGCTCCGTACTGGCCTCGACAAATATGGTTTCCGTTCCTTCATCATCATCTTATCGAGCAGCCTTGGACTCTGGACTCTGGACTCAGCTCCAGACCTCCTGATCCATCAATCGGGCAGGCTGCATCATTCCCTACAATCTCTCAAGCTCACGGCTTGGTTTCTCCACTTCCAACCCTAGCCAGGCTTCCTAATATCTCCCATTCGGTGCGTGAAATCATTTTATCATCGCACAAGTCTACCACTAGAAAAACTTGCGCTAGTAAGTGGAAACGTTTTTCTTCCTGGGCAGAGGCCAAGAATATAGACCCCTTTTCAGCCCCTTTTCACCACATCCTGGATTTTCTTGCGGAGCTCTTTCATACTGGGTCCGCTTTCTCTACAGTTAGAGTGCAGTTAGCCGCAATTTCAAATTTTCACATTGGCCTTTCAGAAAGTAGTATACTGTCTCATAAACTTTGTAAGGCCTTCCTCAAAGGAACCACTCTGCTCAGGCCCCCGGTTAGAGATCCTCCACCCCCGTGGGATTTGAATTTGATTCTATCGTCTCTAATTTTGCCCCCCTTCAAACCTGCAGCTTCCTGTTCTTTGAAGTTATCTTGGAAAACACACTTTCTGGTAGCAATTACTTCAGCGAGAAGAGTTTCTGAACTGCAGGCTCTTTGTATCCGTCCCCCATACCTAGTGTTACACAAAGACAGGGTTGCTTCCTAAGGTCTCATCTGAGAATAACTTGAACCAGTCTGTTGACCTTCCTGTATTTTTTCCCAACCATTCCAACAGGGGAGAATATAAGTTACATCAATTAGATGTTCACAGGCACCTGCGCTTTTATTTGCATAGGACTAAGGACTTCAGAAAATCGGATCAGCTTTTCCTCTCTTATGCAGAGGGCAAACAAGGCCTACCAGTATCAAAAGTAATTTTATCTAGGTGGCTGACTTCTATCATAACCTTTATCTATCTGTTGAGGAAGAAAGAATTGCCTGTTAAACCTAAAGGCCACTCCACCAGAGCATTAGCCACTTTTGTTGCGTTTCAAGCTAGGTTGCCCATGGAATCTATTTGTGCAGCGGCCACGTGGGCAAATCCTCATACTTTCATCTCGCATTATAAGCTGGACGTGGTTTCCAGGAGCAGAGCTAATTTTGGTTCCACTGTTCTGAAGAGTCGGTTCCACTGAGCCACCCAGGATATTAGGTGCTAGAATGAAGGCGAGATGGACAACTTAACGTAAAGAAGTTATGTATCTACCATAACGTTTCATTTTAGTTGTCTCCTCTCGCCTTCTTTCTTGCGTCCCATTGCGTCCCACCCTCCATCCCCCTATCCTACTAGACCGAGAAGAGTTTCTCTATGGATTTACACTGGCTGAGTCTTCTGTGGCTGTCCCACTCTATCTAGTAGTCTCTATAGTTGGGCTTGTGTATGATAGGATAGGATTCCTTCATTACTTTGTCTGCTGTTAGTCTCACCAAACGAGATCCTGGTTTCTAGCGCCAGGCATCATGGGATATGGGGAGGCCTCGAGCCAGTATGTGGCTCTCAAGCTTTAGAAGATGGCCGAGTCGGAGCCGAAGATCAGCTCCGAACCCAACCAGCAAGAAAGAAGGCAAGAGGAGACAACTAACATGGAACATTATGGTAGGTATATAACTTCTTTTTCTTTAACAATATTTTTCTTTGATTTGCAGGAATTGAATATTGTGTATTTTCCTTGATTTGCCAAAATTCATTTATTTAGTGGTTTGGGGTGAACTGTTGAATGAATGCTGGTAAGCATTATTTCGAAGTGCAGCATGTCTTATGACATCAACCAGGAAAGGGAGCACACTCCAAAAACATTAAAAGTTTAGAGTAAGAGGCTTTGGGAAAGCAAGAATATCCAGATAGTTGGCACTCCATTGATAGCACATTTCAGAGATCACCTGATGTGTTGGCTAGTTTAGTTATTTAGATTCCATATAACTGATTTACTGAAATGTCATACTTTATTTCAGGATGGGTTTAGCCGTTTCCCTTGTTGCTACTGATAAGGAAAAGGTAATTATCTTTTTTTTTCTTAATTTGAACTTTGAAAAGTTTTCTTAATTTGTATTGTTGTGCAGTACACTCTAACCTTTTTTTAACATCTTTACTAAGCATGTCATTTTAATAGGTGATATAGGTGCATACATTGTATACATATACCTTTACAGAAAAGAAAACAAATCATAACATTTATTTTATTTTCATGCAATATACATATCTTTTAAGTTTTTGTTCATTCCAAATCATTACATATATTGCACAATCCCTGCCTTCCCTTAAGTTTCACTCCTGAAATTTTAAGGTTGTGAAATGTCATGTATGGTATTTTCATTTTATCACTTAATTGTTTTTGTATTCTGATTTTAATTACGTCATTAGATGGGTAGATGGTTAATTTTGTTGTAGGTAATAGCATAATGTCCTCCTACATATGTGCCTACAGCATATTTCTTTGAAGATCCCTTCCCCAGTCTGTCGCTGAAACAGAGCTCATCTGATAATTTTAGTTGTGATAGCTGTTTATATGTGAATGGCTTGCAACTGAAAGTTTTATACTTGGCAAAGCTGCTTTGAAGGGACCTGTGCCGTGGGTAACCTACTTAGGGTAGTCCTGCAGGTGTCTTGGTACCAGCTAGCTATATTAAGCTCTTTTTTTTCATACATCTTTATTAAATCAGAGTTTGCACAATGGCATAGTTATGATACATTAATAGAAAAACTATCCATAGTATATTTTGTCATTTTCAGGTAGTGTACATGTTTTCTTTTAACAATTGTTCACTTAAATAAATTGCTCAGTTCCCGCCTTCCCTTAAATCTCATTCCTCCTCCCGAACCTAATTCTGCATGTATGGTTCCCACAAGTTCCATCTTTTCTATGTAGTTTGCTCCTTCCCTTCTCTAAAGATCACTCCTCTAGTTCTTTATCTCCGTAATAATATCCAGTGCTTAAATTACAGTTAGTTTAGACTTCGATTTCCATTTTCTAGTAATTGCCTTTTCTTGGCGCCAATAGCATTAAACTTGTTCCGACATAGCATGGCCTTACTAATTCATATCCTGTGTCTGTGCTCAAAAGAATCATTTTCTTAATTACAACTATTTTCTCACCCACTGTTTCTAACAAGGTACTGTAGGACATTTTTAAAATCTGACAACTCATGACACTCCCAAAAAACATTTTCCCAGTTACCCCTCTTTCCCATCACACCACCAGTATTTGCTGTCTACCTGACGAAAAATTCTCTAAAGTCTGCTTAGGGTATAAAAATGCCTATGCAAATACTTCTAAGCAAAAATCCTAAACCTTCTGGGCATTTTTGCATACCTTGGAGCTATACAGTTGTCGTCCTATTCTTCCTTTGTACATTTTTTTGTCTGTCTAACCTGCTCTGATTGTTTCTTGCAGTTATCATGCAGTATTTTATACACCCTACTAATTATCCCTTTAAGTGCAGCTTATATTCTAGACTCAGGCAGGGGTGTCCTCTTTCCCCTTTATTTGCATGATATTTAGAACCATTGGCAAAGAAAATTATTAACTCAGAAATTCAAGAATATAACTGATATGGTAGATGAGAAAAGGTGGTTTTATTTGCAGATGATATCAAAGGACATTTCAGTGTTGTGGAACTTTGAGACGGTTTCAAGTCCTTCCAGGATACAAAATTAATGAAGTTAAAGCCAATAGCTGTAAACTATGTACCCACAAACAAGTTGGCTTAGCCAATATCCATACTCATGGTGATATGATAAAATGAAGTACTCAAGAGTGTGGATTAAAAATGATTCTGGTGTAGCAGCTGAGGATATGTGGGGAAGAGACTAAACAAAAAATAATACAAAAACAGAGAAATTGGGAGCTGTGTTTCATGGATAGCAAGATACAAGCAGTTAAAATGCTTTTAGTTCCTCTAGTTTTATATCCAGGTCAGGCATACGTTTATCAACCAGAGGTGAAGTTGTGGATAGCAGTTAACGAAGAGCTGAAGGATTTTTTCTGGGATGGGAGTAGGGCAAGGTGGTTTGGGATTGCCTGATTTGAAGGGGTATTTCAGAGCTACACAGTTAAGGCTCCTCTACATAACGCAAAAGAAATCTATAATTCAGAGTGGAAATGGATGATGATCATGAAGTGGGAGAAGTTCAAGAAACAAGGAGAAACTGAGATTTTTTATGCAAATCCATAAGGTGAATAACAGTAACTATACATAATGTATTCATAAAGTAGCAGAAAGTATTTTAAGAACTAAGCCAACATGGGACTGGAGATGGAGATTGTCAGTAGGGATGACTGCAATTAGGTATACAGACAATAGGCAAAAGGGGGTTGGAATTTATTAGACAAAACTGGCAGAAGAACCAAGGTATTGGGAGCAAATAATTAGAGGGGGAAGGTAATAGAATGGGAAGAGGAAAATAATTTATTTGGACTGCAGGACAATAATAGTCTTCTCTATCAAAGATTGATATCGGAGTATAGGCAAAGAGAAGCAAATGGGATCCTAAACAATAGATCAGTACTGCTAGAGTTTTTAATAGAATCAAAAAACAGAAGCTGCTGCTAAAAAAGGGATAATTAGTAGAGCATACAAAATATTGCATGATAACTATATAAACTGCTCAGAGGAGGTTAGAAAGAATTGGGTAGAGAGATTGGATAAGTAATTCACAAAGAAACAATGGAGGGATATATGTATATCTCCCAGAATATGGAACAAAGTCTACTCTAGAAGATATAGGACCTTTGTTTGGAAGTGTTTGCATAGTAGAATCCAAAACAAATTTCCTCAGGTAGATAGCAAATGTTGGAGTTGTGATGGGGAAGAAACAGGTAATTGGGAACTTATTTTTTGGGACTGTAATGAGTTGACTGACTTCAAAAATTCCCTGCAGACTACTCTTATCAGAAATACTGGATGAGCAAATTTGTAAAACTAAGGAAATGAGTTTTTGAGCTACAATACAGAATTTAATTATTTAGGCATGGTAAGGCCTTGCTGAGTCTAGTTATGGTGGCTCTCAAAAATGCAGTCACTAGAAAATGGAAATTAAAGTCTAAACCCAACTGTACTAGAAGCAGTGAATATAGTAACAGAGATTAAATTGGATCTTTAGAAAAGAGTTGGAGCAGATTACACTGAAAATGGAAACTGTGGGAACAGTACATGCAAAATACAATTTTGGAGGAGGAATGACATTTAAAAGAGAGCAGGATTTGAATGAGCTATGTAATGTTTAACTGATGACGACTGGACATATAAGTAATGTATAATGTTTGCTAGTAAAAATGTCAGTATGGATGTTATTCGTGTTTCACTGTTGCAGTCATTACATTTAGGTTATCTGCTTGCAGTAGCCCTCAATCGGCCTGAATAACAAAGTCTTGGGTCCTGTGTCGGTTACTGTCCCTTCTTCCATGACGTCAGGTCGTCAGGGGTATAAAACATGCAGCCAGTGCCATTACATCAGTCTTTCTTGCCGTGCGATGCCCGAAGCAGAAGCAGTTCACAAGAGCCGATCGGCCGACTCCTGAAATTTTTGATGTTCATCGTGTTTCACTGTTGCAGTCATCACTGTAGGGTTCTTCCTGCCGGCAGGCAGCCCTCGGTCGGCCAGAATCCCAAAGTCTGGGTCCGGCGTCGGCTGTGTACTCACCCTCCCTGACGTCAGTGTGCCAGGGGTACAAAGCTCCCAGCCGACGCCATGTTCTTCAGTCTTTCTTGCCACGCGGTGGAAGCAGTTCGCAAGTGCCGGTCGGCTGACTCCTGTTATTTTTGGTGCTTCATACTGAAGACATTCTTCTTTTCAACGCTAAGTACCCCGTTGGGGAAACTTTTTTCTTGCTCCAGACCGATGTCATAAAAAGTTAATAATTGTATTTCATGTGGGAAGCAAATACCTCATAAGGATTTTCACTCTTATTGTATTCCTTGTCTAGGCCCGGACCACGACGTAGCTAGTTGTCGGTTTTGTGCTAGATTTAATCAACGTACTATTAAATGGAGATATGATTTTGCCTTTCATTACTTTGGGAGGCGATTTAATAATAACATGTCGTCGGACACGCTTCCGACTACCGGAGTTCATAAAAGGCGCAAGGATAAGGATAGGCCTCCGAGGTCCAAATCAGAGCCAGCTGCCGGTTCGGCCGTCGTCAGTGAGGTGCTTTTACAGCCCCTGTCTTCGGCCATTACAGAACCGCTTGTCGGTACAGACTCCCACGAGGAGCCAACTAGGCCTTCAGATATTCCAGGTGCAGGACCTTCGGATAATGCTCCCTCGGATGGGTCCGGAGCCGCTGTGCAGGTACCGGCTTCCGAGGGGGTTTTCAGGCCTACGCAACTTCAGGTAAAGGCAAAGACTAAGACTCCTTTTAAAACAAAGGCTCAAGCCCTGGCCTCCTCTGATCCGGGACCTAAATCTCAAAAACAAATGCTTAAAATGGCGGAGGACTTGCTAACTATGATTAGGGGTTCCCATCCCCCTCCAGACAAAAGGCCAAGACAAGAATTGGATTATGAATCCTCTGATCAGGTATCTATCTCTTCAGTGTCTTCCTCTGAATAGGATTATACTTTCCCTCCTTTTGAGGATTCTGATGCTGAGGAATCCATTCCTTCAGCTTCTCCTCCTGAAGATTACTCTTTTGGGGAAACTTTGCATGACATGAGGGAACATTTTCACTGGGAAGGAAGATTACTCTTTTGGGGAAACTTTGCATGACATGAGGGAACATTTTCACTGGGAAGGACAGGAGTATTCTGAATCTAAGAGAAGGCTTAGGGATTTCTTTCTTCTTCCCCAGCACAGACCCCTGGCTATTCCTCCTATTTTGGATATTGTGGATGATGTTTTTTCTGAGTCTAATTTAACCCCTGACTCTTTTCCTCCGGCCCCTGCTAAGCCTGATAGATATTACAGAGTCCCTGACTCTCACCAGTTTCTATTTAAACATCCTACTGCTGATCCAGAAACCATTTCTCAGGGTCCTAAGGGTGTTAAGGCCGCCACTGCTAAGAACCCTATTCCGTCAGATAAGGATTCTAGAGATTTGGAGAGATGGGGAAAAGTGTACATTTCTGCTACTTTATCTATTAGGGCTTTGAATTGTCAGTTTCATATGTTGAAATATCAGCAATGCCTTTTGTCTGTTATGAAACAAACTGTGTACCATTTCTCCATGTGCAGACAATAAGGAATTACAAGATCTGATACATGCTACTGAGCAGGTGGGGAAACATACCTTACACTGTGGTTTTGATGCTTTGGAGGCCTCTTGCAGGGCGGCAGCCACTGGCACAGTCATTAGAAGGCATGCTTGTTTAAAGGAACAAAATTTGCCTGGTCAAGTAAAAGCAAAATTACTGGATGCTCCTGTTCAACATAATGTTTTGTTTGGATCTAAGGCTGAAGAGGTTATAAAGAAAATGGAGGATAAGGCAAAGTCCATGCAAACGGTTAAGGATTTCTTACAAGTTCAGCCTCCTAGATTTAGCAGAAATTGGCCAGCTAAAAATTGGTCCTTTCCCAGCTCGGACAGGCCTCAGAGGGGTAGATATAGGCACCCCAGAAGGAGGGCCCAAACACAGACCTCTTGTAGACCTAGACAGTGGAGTGCTTCCACCCCCAGGGGTGGAGAAGACGGGTCTCAACCTTATAGTTAACAGGCTCAATGACTCCCCCTGCATTGCTCCAGGAACCTCTCTCCTGGAAGCTCCTCTGGGAGGAAAACTTTCTCTTTCTCACTGAAATTGGACTTGCATAACCCAAAACAATTGGGTTCTGGATGTAGTTTTAAGAGGTTACAAATTCCACTTTCACACCTTACCAAAACCAAACGGATGGCCAGACCTACCAAAAACTCAATGGGCGGAGGCATTAAAACAGGAGAGGTCCCTCATGACAATGAGGGCCATAGAACTGGTTCCAAATTCAGAGACGGGACAAGGCTTTTATTCAAGACTCTTTCTAGTTCCCAGAAAGCAAAATACTTGGAGACCCATCCTGGATCTGTCAGTCTTAAATACTTTCCTGGAGATACCAAAGTTCAAGATGCTTACTCTGCAGCAGCTCCTGCCAATGTTGAGCAAAAATGCATGGATGCTGACATTGGACTTAAAGGAGGCATACCTACACATTCCTATCAGACAGGAGTGCAGAAGATACCTCGGGTTCAAGGCAGGCTCGAAACATTACCAATTCCCTGCACTGCCCTTTGGCTTGTCTACTGCGCCCAGGGTCTTTACCAAGTGCCTGGCACCAGTAGTAGCTTACTGCAGACTCAAGGGAATTCACATTTACCCTTATCTGGACGACTGCCTTATTCAAGCAGACAGCAAGGACATCTTACTCCAGCACCTGGAATTTGTTCAGAATCTACTCAAGTACCTGGGATTCACTGTGAATGTAAAAAAGTCAAATTTGGCACCCAATCAACAGATAACTTTCCTGGGTGCTCTTTTAAACACTACAACCCAGATGGCATTCCTGACGCCAGAAAAATAACTACAGCTGGCTTCAACTTTCAAAAGCCTGATGTTAATGTCTCAGCTAACTGCAAGGAAATTCCTGCAGGCTTTGGGTTACATGGCTTCCTGAATTCTACTCGTACCTTATGCAAGACTGCATATGAGGAAGATACAATGGTACCTAAAAAGTGTATGGTCCCAGCATTGTCACAGTCTGGAAACAGTGATTGCTGTTTTGCCTTGCCTGCAAAAGGAATTTCATTGGTGGGTCACGACATGTCTTCAAAACAAAGGGAAAGCCTTCAGTCTACCTCCAGCCTACCAAGTGATAACCACGGACGCCTTGGATTATGCATGGGGAGCCTACTTGCAGGGGAAAGGCCTGCAAGGTTTTTGGTCAGAGGATCAGAAGCATCTGCATATCAATTTAAAAGAGATGTTAGCTGTACAGAATGCCCTCTTGGCTTTCAGGGATCTTTTACAGCCAGGGCAGCTACTGATACGGGCAGACAACACCACAGTTATGTGGTACATAAGCAAGGGGGTTCACACTCCTACCCCCTTTGCAGACTAGCCATGACTCTATGGAACACAGCACTAGCTTGCAAAGTGGATCTACAAGCTCAATTCCTGCCAGGGAAACAAAACACTCTGGCAGACAGCCTGAGCAGGAACCTGTCAGACCCACATGAGTGGATGCTAGACACCCAAATATTCAAGATGATTACAGAAGCCTGGGGCTGCCCGGACATAGATCTATTTGCATCTCCCCACAGCTACCAGTTACAGACTTTTTGCACAAGGACATATCACAAGCTAGCATGGAAAGTGGATGCTCTCTCATTCAGTTGGAGGAACCTCTCTGGGTATGCCTTCCCACCACTACCTCTTCTACCAAGGGTGTTATTAAAAATAAAACAGGACAAACCAAAGCTGATTTTACTAGCCCCGAATTGGCCTCGACAATTTTGGTACTCAACACTGATAAATTTATCCCAGGAACCTCCTTGGATTCTACCTCAGATTCCAAATCTTTTGTCTCAACATCAGGGCCAGGTCCTACACTCCCATATCAAAACTCTCAGCCTGGCATATTCGGGGTCTATAACTAATCCTGCCCTTTCCAAACGGGTTATGTATGTCATCTTAGAAGCCAGAAGGCCTAGCACTAGGAAATCTTATGCAGGTAAATGGAAGAGATTTTGCACCTAGATGCATGCTCAGGAATCGGATCCTCACATTCCAAATATTCCATTGATTTTACATTACCTAACAGATATGCTGCATAAGGGTTTATCTTTTTCTTCCATAAAAATACATGCCTCAGCTATCTCTGCACATTATAATACAGATCCTCCAATTTTTTCTCATCCACTTCTGAAACAATATCTCAGAGGAGCAAAGAATTTAAGGCCCCCTAGGACTCCACCCATTCCTGCCTGGGACCTCAATTATGTCCTGGAAAAGCTTACTCTGCCACCTTTTGAGCCTGCTGCCACATCCGATATAAAGTATTTATCATGGAAGACTGTTATCCTACTGGCTTTAACTTCAGCCAGGAGAGTCTCGGAGTTACAAGCGCTCATGGCTGTGGAACCTTACATTATTTTTCATCAAGACAGGGATGTTCTTCATCTCACATTGCTGCAGTCCTTACTTATGGGTAGTCCGCTGTCCTCGGTCGGCCCGAATACCAAAGTATTAGGCTGACGTCGGTCATGGGCGCCTAGATCTGACATCAGAGCGTCAGGGTATAAAGGCGCATGACCAACGTCATATCCTCAGTCTTTTTTGCCGCATGGTCCGATGCAGAAGCAGAGTTGCAAGTGCCGTTCGGCGTTCTGAAATTTTTCGTTTTCTGAGTTTCAGACCGATACCAAGTTGGGCTAAGTACCCCGTTGGCGAATATTTTTCTTGCCTCAGTTACTTACGGATGTCAGAAAAAGTGAATAATTGTATTTCTTGTGGGAAACAGATACCGCATAGGGATTACCACTCGCTTTGTATTCCTTGTTTGGGACGGAGCACGGCGTAGTGGTGTCGGTTTTGTGCTAGGTTTAATAAGCGCACTATAAAGCGGAGGTTAGATTGCGCTAGGTTAGTCTTTGGCAAGAGGTGTAATTATAATATGCCGTCGGATGTTCCGGCCTGCTTCTACTAAGAAGCGCAAAGACAAATCTTTAAAGCCTAGGCAGGATGATTCGTCCGTTTCGGACGCCGAACCTTTAGAAGCTACAGCTGAACAGGTGGATCCGGCTGAAGTTTCTGTTGAGTCCCAGGGGGAAACTTTGATTTTACAAGATGTGGCCTCTCAGGAGGCAGGCCAGGCTGAAGGGGCCTCTCAGGTTACTATTCTCCCTTCTATGCCTAAGGTGGTTAGGCCTTCTGCTACTGTTTCTAAGGCTCCTTCTAAGGGCAGGTCTGTTTTGCCTTCCTTTGGTGTCAGTTCTGGTTCTTCAGGGTCTGTGCCTAAAAGGCACATGCTTAAAATGGCAGAGGATTTGATTACTTTAATTAGAGGTTCTATGCCCCCTCCAGATAAGAGGCCCAGGATGGAGCCAGAGTTGGAAAGTTTGGAGCAGGCCTCACATGATTCAGAGTCTTCTACTGAGGACATTCAAGATTTCCCTCCTTATTCTGATTCTGATGCAGAGGATTCCACTCCTTCTGCTTCTCCTCCAGAGGATTTTTCATTTTCAGAAACTCTGCATTCCATGAGGGAGCATTTTAAGTGGGAGGGACAGGATTACTCTGATTCCCGGAAGAGGCTTAGGGAGTTCTTGTTTTTACCACAGCATAGACCCTTAGCTATACCTCCGGTTTTGGATGTTGTTTCAGATGTTTTCTCGGAAGCTTCCCTTAATCCAGATTCTGTGCCTCCTGCCCCAGTTAAACCGGACAGGTATTACAGGGTGCCTGAGGCTCATAAATATCTGTATAAGAGTCCTAGGGCGGACCCAGAAACTATTTGTCAGGGGCCTAAGGGTGTTAGAGCCTCTGTTGTTAAGAATCCGGTTCCTCTGGATAAGGAAGCTAGAGCTTTGGATAGATGGGGTAAGAAGGTGTATACCTCTTCTACTTTAGCAATGAGAGCTTTGAACTGCCAGTTTCATATGTTGAAGTATCAGAATTTCCTCCTTTCTCAGCTAAGATCTAAAGTGGATGCTTTGGCAGAGGGCATAGAGTGTAAAGAATTGCAGGATTTAGTGCATGTTTCTGAACAGGTGGGTAAGCACTCTTTGCAATGTGGTTTTGATGCTTTACAGGCTTCTTCTAGGGTGGCTGCCACTGGTTCAGTTATTCGTAGGCACGCCTGGCTTAAGGATCAGAATTTGTCTGAGCATGTTAAGTCTAGAATTCTGGATGCCCTTTGCAGTCTGAAGTTTTGTTTGGTCCTCCTGTGGAGTCAGTCTTAAAGAAAATGGAAGACAAGGCTAAGTCTATGCAGACTGTTAAAGATTTTTGCAGGTACAACCTCCAAAGTTTAGTAGAAATTGGCCTACTAAGGGGTGGGCGTACCCTTCTTCTGATTCTCAGTCTAGGGGTAGATCTAGGCGTGGTAGGGGCAGAGCTCAGAGTACCTTCAGGCCGAGACAATGGAGTTCGCCTGCTCAATCTGCTGGTCAGGGCAGGGGCCAGTCCTTTCGTAAACAGGCCCAATGACCTGCATTTTCAGCTGCCAGATTCCTCTTGCCTGGCAGCTCCTTTGGGAGGAAAGTTGGCTCTTTTCAAGCAAAATTGGTATTTAGTCACCCAGGACAAATGGGTATTGGACATTATAAACCGAGGTTACAAGTTCTATTTCCATACCATGCCTCCTTTCAAAGGCATGCCAGGCGTCCCTCCTCGGCAAAGGATAGAGGCTCACAGACAAATTTCTTTACTTCTTCAAATAGGAGCTATACAGCCAGTTCCTCTGTCAGAAGTGGGCCTAGGATTTTATTCTCGCCTGTTTCTAGTTCCAAAGAAAGGAAACACGTGGAGACCAATTTTGGATTTATCTATCCTCAACACTTACCTGGACATTCCAAAGTTCAAGATGCTGACTTTACAACAGCTTTTACCTCTGTTGGGAAAAGATCACTGGATGGTTACTCTGGATCTCAAAGAGGCTTACCTTCATGTTCCTATCAGGCCCAGTTGCAGGAGGTACCTGCGTTTTGCGGGCTGGAAATTTACATTATCAGTTCTCTGCATTGCCCTTTGGCTTATCTACTGTGCCCAGAGTGTTCACAAAGGTTCTGGCTCCAGTGATAGCATTTTTCAGACTAAGAGGAATACAGATTTATCCTTATTTGGACGACTGTCTGATTATTGCACAAGAAAAGGACGAACTTCTTCATCATCTACAGTATGTGATGGCAGTGTTAAGATGCCTAGGGTATTCTGTGAACGAAACAAAGTCCAGTCTAGTACCCTCTCAGGACATGTGCTTTCTGGGTTTGAGACTGAATACAGCTTCCCAGATGGCTTTTTTGACCCCGGACAAACAAAGAAGCCTTTCTCTTTATTTCCAGCAAATGTCTCTACGGTCCAGGCTGACTGCAAGGACAGTCCTTCAAGCCTTGGGGTTCATGGCATCTTGTATTCTGGTGCTTCCCAATGCCAAATTGCATATGAGGAAGCTTCAATGGTATCTCAAAAATGTGTGGACACAGCACTGCCAAGATCTAGACACTGTCATTCAGATAATACCTTGCATTCAGAAGGAGTTTTGTGGTGGGCTCAGGAATGTCACCTAAACAAGGGACTCTCTGTGACCCGGCCAGAGGCGAATCAGATTCTAACGACAGATGCCTCGGACAAGGCTTGGGGAGCACACCTCAATGGAAAATGGGTGCAAAACACGTGGCCTGTCAAACTCCAACATTTGCATATCAACTTGAAGGAAATGTTAGCAGTCCAGTTTGCATTGATGGCTTTCAAAGATTTACTTCGTCCAGGGCAGGTGTTGATTCAAACAGACAACACTACTGTCATGTGGTACATCAACAAGCACGGGCGAACCCATTCTTACCCTCTTTGCAGGCAAGCGATGATTCTGTGGGAAACTGCTCTCAATGTACACCTCAATCTTCAGGCAAGGTTTCTACCAGGAGCACAGAACTCCTTAGCAGATGTATTGAGCAGACAAATAGTGGATCCTCACGAGTGGAAATTGGATCCTCATGTATTTCAACAGTTGACAGTGTTATGGGGAACTCCAGACATAGATCTGTTCGCTTCTCCACTAAATTACCAGTTGCCAAAGTTTTGCACAAAATGGTTCATCACACAGCTTGGAAGATGGGCGCTCTATCTTTCAGTTGGAACAATCTGCATGTATATGCCTTTCCACCTCTGCCTCTTCTTCCCAAGGTACTTTTGAAGGCCAGACAAGACAAGCCAACCATGATTTTGATAGCACCGGATTGGCCTCGACAACACTGGTACCCACTACTGAGGAGTTTAGTACGAGAACCTCCATGGCCTCTGCCTTTGATTCCGCACCTTTTGTCACAAGAGGACAGTCACTTCCTCAATGTCAAGATTCAGTCTCTGCATCTAACAGCCTGGCATATTCTGTTTTAGACTCTGGAGGGTCTCAGCTTCCACAACAAGTTTTGAATGTTATTTTGGAGGCCAGGAGGCCTAGTACCAGGAAAGTTTACGCTGATAAATGGAGGAGATTTTTATTTGGAGCAAAGGAAAGGACTTTGATGTCTCCAAACCTGATTTAAGTGTTGCTCTTCAATATCTTACTGAGTTATTGGACAAGGGTTTGTCTTTCTCCTCAATAAAGGTCCATGCTGCAGCCATTTCTGCTCACTATGATTGTGACCCTCCTTTATTCTCTCATCCTTGGTTTAAGCAATTTCTTAGAGGGCAAAGAATATAAGACCCCCAATGAGCTCCTACTCCTGCTTGGGATCTCAATTTTGTGTTGGAAAAACTTACTCTACAACCTTTTGAGCCTGCAGCTACTGCCGAGTTAAAGTATTTATCATGGAAAACTGCTTTTTGTTGGCCATTACCTCTGCAAGAAGGGTTTCTGAATTACAGGCCCTCATGGCAGTGGAGCCTTTCCTGATTTTTCATAAGGATAGGGTATCTTTGCGTACTAATCCTTCCTTTATGCCTAAAGTGGTTTCTAGTGTGGCCTTAAATCAAACTATTCATTTGCCTACTTTTATGCAAACCCCCAAAATAAAGGGAGAAAATTTTGCATACTTTGGATATTCACAGGCAGTTGCGTTATTATTTGAGCAGAACCAAGGAGTTCAGACAGTCTCAGCAATTGTTTGTTTCTTTTGCTTTGGGTTCACAGAGTAAACCTGTTTCAAAACAAACTATTTCTAAATGGATTGGGTTTTGTATTTCTTTCTGTTATTCCCATCATGGTAAGGAGATTCCTGCTGGAATCAGGCCTCATTCCACTAGGGCCACTGCTACTTCTACGGCCTTTATAAGGGGTAGCTACAAAGACATTTTGGAGGCAGCTACTTGGAGTTCAGTGCATACCTTTTCTAAACATTACCACCTTCCTCTTTATTCTAAGTCTAGGGCTGGATTTGCCACTGCAATTTTACAGGGCATTTTAGCGCCCCTAATGCTTTATGATTTTACCATCCTCCCTTTCCCGTTGCTTTGGGATTCTACCCATAAGTAAGGACTGCAGCAATGTGAGATGAAGAACATAGTACAGTTTTGTACCTACCATAAATGTAGATGTTCAAGATCCACATTGCTGCAGTCCAATACCCTCCCTCCTTCCCTCTGTAGTTTGACTTGGTGCTATGCTTTAGGTGATGGTTGTTGTTGGGCATGTTTTTGGGAGGTATTCTGTTTTTGGCTGTGGCCTTTCTGGTTTGGCCTTCTGACATCTGGGGCAAGAAAAGACTGAGGATATGACGTCGGTCATGCGCCTTTATACCCTGACGCTCTGATGTCAGATCTAGGCGCCCATGACCGACGTCAGCCTAATACTTTGGTATTCGGGCCGACTGAGGACAGCGGACTACCCATAAGTAAGGACTGCAGCAATGTGGATCTTCGAACATCTACATTTATGGTAGGTACAAAACTGTACTTTTCTTTGAGGACTAACCCTATTTTCATGCCTAAAGTGGTTTCTAAAGTGGCTTTAAACCAAACTATTCACCTGCCAACTTTTTTCCCTAATCCACAAAATAAGGGGGAGATGATCTTGCATTCTTTGGACGTACACAGGCAGCTTCGCTTTTACCTGGACAGAACCAAGGATATCAGGAAAACAGAGCAACTTTTTGTTTCTTATGCAGCAAATTCCCAAGGCAAAGCTATTTCAAAACAGACCATTTCTAAATTGATTGCTCATGGAATCAGATTTTGTTACTCTCATCATGGAAAGCAAATCCCTGGAAAAATTAGGACTCACTCTACCAGAGCTGCTGCTACTTCAGCTGCCTTTCTCAGGGGAGTCCCTACCAAAGATATTTTGGAAGCTGCAACTTGGAGTTCAGTGCATACTTTCTCTAAGCACTATAATGTCCCTCTTTATTCTAAGTCTAGGGCAGGCTTTGCTTCTGCAGTCTTGCAAGGCCTTCTAGCCGCCCCTTCTACTCTATAACCACCACCCTTTATCTCAGCTTTGGGATTCAACCCTACAGTGATGACTGCAACAGTGAAACACGATGAACATAGTACAGTTGTGTACACTTAGATGTTCGAGTGTCTTCACTATTGCAGTCTGGGTTACCCACCCTCCTGTCCCCTCTTATACTTTTATTGGTGTGGTTCCCCGCTTCACCCTTCTGAGGTGTATTTGCTACAGGGTATGGGGTTTGTTGTATGTTACATTTTTGTTTTACTTTTAGCCTTTACTTTTGGGCACCTGACATCTGGGGCAAGAAAAACTGGAGAACATGGCGTCGGCTGGAAGCTTTGTACCCCTGGTGCACTGACGTCAGGGAGGGTGAGTACACATCCGACGCTGGACCCAGACTTTGGGATTCTGGCCGACCGAAGGGCTGCCTGCCGGCAGGAAGAACCCTACAGTGATGACTGCAACAGTGAAGACACCCGAACATCTACATTTATGGTAAGTGTACACAACTGTACTTTTTCGAGCTTCAGAACCGAAGTCTTCAACTAAAGCTAAGTACCTCATTGGGGAAACTTTTTCTTGCTCCTTACCCATGTCAGGAAAAGTTAATAATTGCATTACTTGTGGAAAGCAAATACCTCAAAGATTTTCATTCGTACTGTATTCCTTGACCGCGACGTACCTTGCTGTCAGTTTTGTGCTTTAATCAGCGCACTATCCATCGTCTGTATATTTTCACCTCTAAATATTTCGGTTCTCGGTTTAGTTATCTAGAAATGTCGTCGGTTAGTCACCCAACTACTGTGATTCCAAAAAAACACAAAGATAAAGACAGAGACAGGCCGCCGAGGTCCAAAACTGCCGACGACGCTTCAAAGCCAGTCGCCAGTTTGCAGTACTCAGTGAGGCGCTTTCACAGCCCCTGATACCTGCTACTTCTGATTTGCAGGCCTCTACTGAGACCCATTCGGAGTCCGGTATGCCGCGAGATGCTTCAACTATGGAACCTGCGGATGTCTCTACCTTGGATGGGTCCGGAGCCACTGTGCAGGCACTGGCTTCTGAGGGTGTATTCAGGCCTACGGACTTGCATATTAAACTGACGCCTCCTCCTTCATTTAGGCCTGAATTCCGAACCATGCATAAAAAAACGACGTCCAGGCTGCATGCTCAGGCCTCTATGCCTAAAAAACAAATAAGAATGGCTGAAGATCTTATAACTCTAATCAGGGGAGAAACCAACCTCCCCCTTCTAAGAAAACTAGGACTGAAGTTGTTTATGAATCTTCTGACCAGGATTCTGATTTTTCTGATTCTTCTGATGATCTGGATTTGCCCTTATTTACTTATGAGGATTCTGATGCAGAGGACTCTATTCCCTCTGCTTCCCCTCCAGAGGATTTTTCTTTCGGTGAAACCTTACATACTCTAAGGGAGCATTTCCACTGGGAAAGCCAGGATTTTTCTGATTCAAAAAAGAGACTTAGGGATTTCTTACTCCTGCCTCAGCATAGGCCTTTAGCTATTCCTTCTGTACTAGACATTGTTGATGATGCTTTTTCGGAATCTAGTTTGGCCCCTGATTCTTTGCCTCTTGCTCCCAGAAAACCTGACAGATATTACAGGGTTCCTGATTCACACAAGTTCCTTTTTAAAAATCCTATTGCAGATCCGGAGACTATTTTACAGGGACTGAAAGGCATTAAGGCTTCTACTGCTAAAAATCCTACCCCTTCTGATAGAGACTCCAGGGTGCTGGATAGATGGAGTAAGAAGGTTTACACGTCTGCATCCTTGGCCATTAGGGCTTTAAACTGCCAGTTTCATATGTTAAGGTATCAGCAACATGTTATTGGATTGCTTAAACAGAAAATGATGTTGATTCCTGACTGTGCGGAAAATAAAGAATTACAGGATTTAATGCATTCTGCTAACAGGTTGGAAAACATACTTTGCAATGTGGATTTGATTCATTAGAGGCCTCTTGCAGGGCTGCTGTTCCTTGGTCTGTGCTCAGAAGACATGCTTGATTTAAGGAGCAGTCTTTGCTTGATCATGTTAAAGCTAAACTGTTGGATGCTCCCTTAAATCCGGACTGCCTGTTTGGCAACAAGGCTGAGGAAGTTCTTAAAAAGATGGAAGATAAAGCTAAATCTATGCAAACTGTTAAAAGATTTCTTAAAAGGTCAGCCTCCTAGATTTAGTAGGCACTGGCCCTCTAAGAATTGGTCCATTCCAGCCCCTTCCAGGTCTTCTCAAGCCAAACCCAGACACAGCAGAAACCCCAGGTTTCAGTCCCAGGGGACACACAAGACTAAACAGTGAGGGGGTTCCACACCCAAGTCAGGGAGTAGTAAGACTCCCCCCTATGGAAAACTGCCTCAATGACTTGCTTTTAAAACTTCCAAGCACTTCTCAACTGAATACTCCCTTAGGCAGATTGCTCTGCAGGCCAAAAACTGGGAACTCATTACCCAGGACAAATGGGTTTTAAATATAGTGTCCCAAGGATACAGATTTCACTTCCACACCTTACCAACACCAAGCGGGTGGCGAGATCAACCTCCAAATCAGTGGGCAGAGGCCCAAAATCAAGTACTCTCTCTTAAGCATGGGTGCTATTCAGTTGGTACCTTAAGAGGAAAAGGGACACTGTTTCTATTAGAGACTTTTTCTGGTACCCAGAAAAGGCAATTCATGGCGTCCTATCCTGGACCTTTCTACTCTAAATACCTTTGTGGTGATTCCAAAATTCAAGATGCTGACTCTTCACCAGCTGCTTCCTATGCTAGGCAAAGATGCATGGTTGGCAACACTAGACTTAAAAGAAGCATACCTGCACATCCCTATCAGGGAGTCTTGCAGAAAGATACCTACGCTTGAAAGCAGGATACATGCACTATCTGTTCTCTGCACTGCCCTTTGGCTTATCTACTGCGCCCAGGGTATTCACAAAATGCCTAGCTCCAGTCATTGCATTTTGCAGGCAAGAAATATTCAGATATACCCATACCTGGACGATTGTCTAATTCAGGCAGAAAGCCAGGACATACTTTGAATCATCTGGCCTTTGTTCAAAGGGTACTGACTTGTCTGGGGTACACCATAAACGAAAAGAAATCACAACTGGTACCCTGTCAACAAATTCTGTTCCTGGGAGCAAGCTTGAATACAACTTCCCAGATGGCTTTCTTCACGCCATAGAAAAGGATTCATTTGACAACCTACTTCAAACAAGTGGCCACAAAAACCCTGCTATCTGCAAGGCAAATGCTGCAAGCCTCGGGGTTCATGGCCTGTATTCTTCTAATTCCATATGCAAGGCTGCATATGAGGAAACTGCAGTGGTATCTCAAAAGCCTATAGCGTCAACATTCACAGGATCTAGAAGCAAAAATTGCCGCTGACTCTAAAGACAACCACAAAGCATTCTATAACTATGTCAAGAATCTCCGTGGCAACACTCAGATCTGCGTTACAGCACAATGGCACTAAATATACAGAACCAACTGATATTGCCAACATCCTGGCAGATAGGTTCAGTGCTAACTTTACCCCCCTCTCAATCCCTAGAGGGCCCATCTCTATACCTGAAGAATACAAAGTTCCTGTAATCACTGCTGCACAGGTAAAAAAAAAAAAAACACTTTCCAAAGCCAAGAACACAGCATCCATGGGACCTGACAATATCCCAGGCTGCGTTCTACACAAACTACAGAATGAACTGGCACCCTACCTAAGTACCATGGTCAGTCATAGCCTCACCTCAGGCTTTGTGCCCACTGAATGGCACACCGCGACGATTATCCCACTCCACAAAAGGGGAGCCATGACGGACCCTGGGAACTACCGCCCCATTAGCCTGACGAGCCTGGTCTGCAAGGCCATGGAACGTATCATCATGGAACTCATAGACAAAGACATTGGTAATCTCTAAACTCTGGACCCTACCCAATTCGGATTTGTAAAAGACCATGTCTCCTTAATCTGACTGACTTCTTTGAAGCAGTTACCAAAGCCATAGCTGAGGATAAGGTGGTTCACACAGCTTATCTAGATCTCGCCAAGGCTTTCGACACCATCCCCCACTCTGGAATTATAGATAAGCTCACTAAACTAGGTATAAATCCCTATGTCACAAGATGGGTTGCCAACTGGCTCATGGACAGAACCCACACTGTGAAAGTCGCAGACTCCAAATCCGACTTCAGACCAGTGACAACTGAAGTACCACAGGGTTCAGTCCTGGGTCCTCTCCTGTTTGGTATCTACTTCTCTGAAGTACAGGCTAACACAGAAGGTCTTTGCCTGACAAAGTTTGCAGATGACTGCAAACTAGGTGCCATAATCGAAACTCCTAACGATGTGGACATGCTACAAAAGGGCCTCACCGAGGCAGATGCCTTGTGTAAAAGCCATGGCCTGAACCTCAATGCCAAAAAGTGTATTGTCATCCCCTTTGGTAAAAACTCTGTACCCATGAACTACCACATAGCTGGTAGTCTACTTAACGCCGAAAATGTGATGAGACCTTGGGACACAGGTGGACAGTAGTCTCTCCTTTGATAATCACATCGCCACAGTGGTCAGGAAATCCTTCTACATGGCTCACCTCATCATAAAAGGTTTCTCATCCAGAAAAAAAGATCATTGTTCCCCTCTACTCATCACTCATTAGACCCATTATAGAGTATAACGCGCCTTTTGGTATGTACCTCACAAGACATCTGCAACAACTGGAAAGGCCACAGAAATACCTCACAAAGAGGATTACTGGCCTCAAACAGATGCCCTACGCAGACCGTCTCAAAAAACTGCAGCTTTACTCCGTCGCATATCGCCTACTCAGAGGCGGTCTCTGCCTAACATTCAAAGCTATGTCAAACCCAGAGCTGTTGGACATGCTCCACTTAAAGAAATCCCAATCCCTCTGAGCTACACGCTCTAGGGACCTAAACCTGATCACCACAATAATCAGAACATGCTGGAGGGATAGATTCCGGTCCCAGAGACTCCCCATACTCTGGAACAGACTACCTATGTCAAACAGAGCTCCTCATTAGCACTCTTCAAGAAAAATCTTGATGATTGGATGGGAGATAGGAAATTCACCCTGGGGATCACTTCTGTGGCTCTGCTCGACAGGGGCACAGGAAAATAATTTTCTTGGGTGGCAAAAGCCAAGGTACATTTTTGGCTAGGCTTATATAGGCCCTAGGGCCAATAGCCTAGTACCCTCCTATGAACCTATGATTCCTATCATACCTTGCTTACGCCTAGAGTTCCTTTGGTGTGCAGAGGCCCGACACCAAAACAGGGGACTACCATTCACACTACCCCCTGCCTCCCAAACCTTAACAGACGCATCAGACTATGCATGGGGTCTCACCTGGCAGGGAAGTACATTCAGGGCAAGTGGAACCCAAGTCAAATGCACCTACACATAAATCAAAAGGAAATGTTAGCTGTACAGATTGCTCTGACAGCGTTCAAGGACCGCATTCTTCCAGGACAACTAATGGTAAAGACGGACAACACCATGGTCATTTGGTACATAAGCAGGGGAGTACACACTCTTCCCACTCTGCAGACTAGCCATGGCATTGTGGAGCACAGCCTTGAGCTACCAAGTGAATCTACAAGCTCAATTCCTGCCAGGAAAACTAAATACACTGGCTGATGGACTAAGCAGAAACCACATGGACCCACACAAGTGGAAACTGGAACCAAGGATTTTCAACATGTTGACAAGTAAATGGGGGAGCCCAGATATAGACATGTTTGCCTCCCCCCATAACCATCGATTGGACAAATTTTGCACAAGGATTCCCCACAAACTAGCTTGGAAAGTGGATGCTCTATCCTTCAGCTGGAAAAACGTATTAGTTTATGCCTTTCCTCCTGTGCCTCTGCTCTCCAAGGTACTACTAAAGATCAAACAGGACAAGCCAAGGACTATTTTAATTGCACCAGACTGGCCATGCCAACACTGGTACCCCCTTCTGCGCAGTGTCACGCTTGGCCCCATGGCACCTGCCTCAGACTCTTTCCCTGTTGTCTCAGCAGGAGGACCAGATTCTGCACCCTCAGCTGCAAACCCTGAACCTTAGCAGCCCGACTAATTACCTAATCTCTCCTTTACCACCCCTCAGTAAATCAGTGATGGATATCATTTTAGAGGCCAGAAGGCCAAGTATTAGAAAATCTTGTGCTGAAAAATGGAAAAGATTCTGTGCCTGGAACCATTCTCAAGGGATGAACACAGCAGCGCCCAATTTACCTCAGATTTTACAATACTTAACTGAGATGCTTCACAAGGGCCTGTCTTTTTCCTCCATCAAAATTCGCGCCTCAGCCATTTCAGCTCATTATAACACAGAATCTCCCCTCTTCTCTCATCCACTGCTCAAGCCGTTCCTCAGAGGGGCCAAAAATTTAAGGCCACCCAGGAGATCTCCAACTCCAGCCTGGGACCTTAACTTTGTCTTGGAGAAACTCACTCTTCCCCCTTTAGAGCCAGCTGCTACTGCAGATTTAAAATTCTTTTCCTGGAAAACAGCTTTCCTTTTAGCAATCACTTCTGCAAGAAGGGTATCTGAATTACAAGGGCCCTTATGGCAGTGGAGCCTTTCATCATCTTTCATGTGGACAGGGTGTCCCTCTGAACCAATCCCTCCTTCATGCCCAAGGTGGTATCCAGTGTGGCTCTCAATCAGTCCATTCATTGGCCTACCTTCTTTCCTAACCCACAGAACAAAGGGGAATGGATACTGCACTCCTTAGATGTGTACAGACAACTTAGATTCTACTTGGACAGGACTAAACCTCAAAGGAAATCTGAACAACTGCTGGTGGCATTTGCTGCAGGGACAGAAGGGAAAGCTATTTCAAAGCAAACCATTTCAAAATGTATAGGCCACTGCATTCATTTCTGCTATAAGCACCATAGAAAACCTATACCACAGGGCATCAGACCCCATTCAACCAGGGCTGCATCTGCCTCTACAGCCTTTCTTAGGGGCGTCCCTACAAGGGACGTCCTAGAAACTGCTACCTGGAGTTCTGTACATACTTTCACCAAGCATTATCATTTGCCATTTTTCTCTAAATCCAGAGCTAGTTTTGCCACTGCAGTCTTGCAGAGCCTTATAGCTGGTCCTAATTCTATTTAAATTCCTCCTCCCAACCGTAGCTTTGGGAATCTACCCAAATGTAATGACTGCAACAGTGAAACATGAAGAACTTAGTACAGTTGTGTACACTTACCATAAATGTAGATGTTCGAGTGTATTCACTGTTGAAGTCCTGTTTACCCTCCCTCCAACCCCCTTCTTCTTTTGGCTATATCTCTACTCTCACTTATTATGCTCAAAAAGCTTTTTGGTGTATTTGCTTTTTTGTTGGAGGTATATCCTTGTATTATAGATTTAATTGCTTCCTATTAGGGGGGCATCTGACATCTGGCACAAGAAAAACTGATGTAATGGCATCTGTTGCATGTTTTATACCCCTGACGACCTGACGTCATGGAAGAAGGGACAGCAACCGACGCAGGACCCAAGACTTTGTTAATCAGGCCGACTGAGGGCTTACCTGCAAGCAGATAACTCAAATGTAATGACTGCAACAGTAAATACACTCAAACATCTACATTTATGGTAAGTGTACACAGCTGTACTTTTGTTTTCCTTTATAAAAATGTATGATTGCTTATGTCTTTGTGATGATGTAAAGGAAGAAAAAAAAAAAAAACAGTATTTTGCTTAGATTTCCCTTGTCCCCTTTGTCTTTTCCTATACTCCAGAAATCCATGGTAGGGAAGGCAGTCTCTAAGTAGGCTAAACTTCAACTTGGCGTCATTCCAATCTTTTTCCATTTCCCTCTAGTTATTTTCTCCTAGTATATTAGTTCCTTTGGCAGTTTTCTGTAGTAAATCCCAGTCATCCCTTTTGGAAGAATCTGTTTTCTGCATTCCCATGTTGGTTTAGTTCTTTGAATACTTTCTGCTGCTTTGTGATTATAATGTTGTATATAGTAGTTCCCCTTAAGGACCTGCATCCAAATTTCTACTCCTTATTTTTTGAACTTTGCCTGCTTCATCACCATCACTTTCTACTCTGCTGTATACCCATATTGTGCTTTGTGTGTGTGTAATTTTATATATAATTATATTTAAGCTTTGTGTATCTCTGAATTATCCCTTCAGATCAGACATTTCTAATCCACCTTTTTCTTTGGATGGGATGAACGTCTTGCCCTTCTCCCCTCCCAATAAATTCCTTCAGCTGTTTGTTAAATATTGTCCACAATTTCCTTGCTGATTTGTATACAAGTATGGCATATTTTTATAAAGCTAATGGGACTGAAACATTTTTACTGGTTGTATCTTACTAGCCGTGTCCATAAGCAAGAGCTTCCAGTTTGCCAGTTTTTGTATCATCTTTTTAGTCTCTTCTCACATAACCTTAGCTGCCATAAGAATCATTTTTAATCCATTCATCTAAGCATGCCCCTCAACTGTCCAGATTTTTGCTTCATTTTTTGAGGGTTTTCCTCATTTATGGTTTTATGCCAAATTATGGAGGACTTTGAAACTCAATTGTCTGTCATTATTTAGTGAGTTAGACTTCGTATCCTTCAGAAATTGCATGCTTATACGATACCTTTTATTGTAACAACTATGTAAGTTTGTAAGTGCAGTTTTTAAAATTGATTCCTGTTTTGGAGCGTTTGTCCTTCCATTATGTTTAGATTTGCCCAGATTTTTGTGCTAAGAAGTTGACAGGTATGCATCTAAGTACTTAAACTTATGTCCCCATAAATGTAGTTATTTTGTTTAATCATTTCCTGTGTGGGTACATAGTTTCCTTCTGTTATTAGTTTTAGGTTAATTGGATATCCGAAAGGGCTTGAAACTGTCTCAAGATATTTCACAACACAGAAATGTCTTCTTTGTATTTTTTAAGTACAAAATAATATTGTTTACAAAATACCATTTATATCCTTGAATTTGGGAGTAGATTTAAATTTAGAGACACTGGCAAAGAAAATAATGTAAGGAGGAATCCTCCCACCTTAGTTCTTGTCATACATCCTCCTAATTAACTGTATTATTCTATCAGGGAGTAGAAATGCTACCATTCTTTGCTCATAAAATTACGTCTGACTTCATTGAATGTTTTCGCTGCATCAAGACCCACCAACAATAACAACACTTTCTTAAGTTTTGCCTTCCCCTTGGATCATCCTTGCTCTGTTGATGCCAAATGTTTGCTTCCCTCCCATTTTTCAAACTTCCACACAAGTACTGCGTCTACTTGGAGACTTCCCTGCTCATTGGTATGCATCATAATTTTTGTCATTTCTTCCAGTCTTACCTATTAATTGAGTCTTCTTTTGCTTTAACCGTGACAGAATTCTTTCACAGTTATTTCCATTTTCAACTTTTCTTAGTTTTCACATTCTTCTGCTTCATACAACTTTTCATAAAATTTCCAAAATGTGTGTAAATACCTCTATAGAATCTCTGGATGTTCTTCATAGTCACTGTTGCAGTACTAATCCTTAGGGACACTCCACTGTGCAGAAGCCCATGAGCAACCCAATTTCCAGTGAAATAGCATCATCCCAAGATGACAGATGTTTTATTACCATCTGGATGTCAGGTTATAAGAAGAGCATCTTTCTGCACCATCTACATTTCTTTCTAGCTATGCAGTTTGACACTTATTTCATATGCTTGCAGTTTGTTGGTCAGCTCATGTTTCCAGAGTGTCTGTGCTTCCAGACAGATAAGTACACCAATAGGGAAATTTCTTTAATGTTAAAAAAAAGTTAACTGTCCTATGGGAAACAAATCCTTTTTAAAGATTTTCATTTGTTTTGCTTGGGGCTTCAGCACAATGTCTCTAACTGCTCTGATTGTGCTAATGTTTCATGCAAAAACCCTTTAATATAGGACTGTTACTCAAAGATCATATGGAATCCTGTCATCTACTTCTTCAGTAACATTGCAGCCTGTGCTTTCTGTAGGTTTTGCTGCCACTCCAATGACCCAGGTGTGGTCATGAAAAAGCCAAAGGATCCATAGACCACAGAAAAACAATCGAGTCTACCCCTGAGTTCACCTATGACCATGGTAAGGTGCTTTTGCAGTTCCCGGGACTTTGGTAAGAAAACTTATAGCTCTGCAACCCTAGCCATAAGGACTTTAAATTTTCAATTTCATATGATAAAACACTTGGAATCACTTCAGGATAAAATGATAGCAAAACGTGATTCCATGTCAGATAGAACTGTGTACAAGAAAGTGCAGGAGAAGTCCTACAGGTAGCCAGGCACTTCTTGAAATGCAGATATGATATCTTAGTTGATTTGTGCAGTGCAGCTGCCACAGGATCAGTTATCTGCAGATATTCATGGCTTAGAACTCAACTACTGTCTCAGACCAAGTAAAAGCAGAGTTATTGGATGCCCCACTAGACAGAGTTCCTGTTTAGACCTACAGCTGAACAAGTTTTAGAAAAATTAGACAAAAAGGCAAACAGATTAAAACTGTCAGATAATTTTACTTATCTCCAAAACAAAGTTACAATAAAAGCTACACCTCTAAACCTTGGCCCTTCCACCTCGACAAGACAATGTGGGTCCCCATGGAAAAAGACTAAGGCAATCCAGAAGATAGCAACCAAAACAGCCTCATAGAGCAGCACACCTAACACAGAACTGTGACTGTACCCTACACCTCCTTCCCAACCCCCCTCGACTCCTGACAGACGGGCTTTGCCTGTTCATAAGCCAGTGAAAGACCATCATAAGGGATCAGTGGGTCCTCCGTATTATAGAAAAGGGATGCTGTATCCAGTTTAGGGAAATCCCTCCCTTTTGGGCATACCAAGGCTTCCAGAAGAGCAAGAAAACCTCTTGCCTCCAGTTGTCAAACTTTTACTTCATCAAGGGTCCATGTAGCCCATTCCTCCAGATCAAGAAGGCTAAAGCTGCTTGTTCAAGAATCTTCCTGGTCCCAAGAAAAGAAGGAACCTAGAGACCTATGTTAGATCTTTGAAAGCTAAGCACATTCCTCCAAGAGCCAAAATTCAATATGCTTACTTTGCAAAAACTGCTACCCATGATCTTTCAGGATTCCTCTGTGGTCACTGTTGACCTAAAAGATGCTTACCTTCATGCTCCTATAGCAATCAGCCACAGAAAATACCTACAATTTGTAGCCTGAGGCTCCCACTTCCTGTTTTGTTTTCTGCCATTTGGTATCTCTACTATTCCAAGAGTTTTTATGAAATGCTTGGCACTGCCCAATAGTACATTGTAGAACACTGGGGGTACACATCTGTCCCTGCCTAGACAACTGTCTCATCCAAGAAAGATCCACTTTGGAGACCCTGGATGCCCTCCAGACATTTGTAGACTGCTTCCAAAATAATGTGCCTCAAGTTAAACATGCATAAGTATCAGATGATACCCCAAACAAGGATCCTGTCCTTGGGGGCTATGATGCATTCAATTTAATAGAAAACATTCCTTCCTCAGGACAGGGTAGTTTCCCTGACAGATTACTTCAACTACCTACTTAAACAACTTATCTAGGTGATATTGATATTAAAGATATTGTGATACGTGGCTTCTTGTATCCTGATGGTCCCTTTAACAAAACTACACACGAGGAAACTCCCGAGGTTTTTCAAAAATGAAAGGCCGCCATTCAAATGAACCCTAAAGCAACCTTCACGCTATCTCAGGCAGATAAGTTCATCAGCACAGGTAGCCCAGACATAGCTTTGGGTGTCCACTTAGGCCTGCTGAAGGTGCAGTTGATTTGGTCCCCTAAACAGAAACAGTTGCATATCAATATAAAAGAAGTGATATGAGTCTTTCTACTCCTAACAGCTTTCCAAGAGCATTTAAGCCCAGGAACTCGGCAAATCTGAACAGATAATACCACAGTCATATGGTATATAAACAAACAAGGTGGTGGTGGGGGGGCTTGTGTTGCTCACTGTGTAGTCTTACCAGACAGATGTGGATGTTAGCCTAAGAGTTGGGGATCACTGTGTTGCTGTGGCCTGGTATGTACAATGCTATCTTCTTGCAGCCTTCCTGAGCAGGGACTTATCGAAGCAAATAGATGTTGAAAAGAGAAGTATTGTTGGATCCCACCACACTATGGGGTATCCCCTGTGCAGACCTTTTTGACTCCGTCTGTAAACAGTTTTTAAGATGCTGCTCCAGAACTTGACAGGGAGGAGCCTGGAAAATTGATACCTTTTCCTTCACATGGAACCATTGGTTTCTGCATGAGTTTCCCCCGTTACCCTTGATTCTAAGGGTACTTAGAAAGATGAGGACTGACAGGCCCAGGATGATGCTGGTAGCTTTTGTCTGGTGAAGACAACATTGGTTCTCCCTACTGCTCAGCCTCTGAGTGGAGGTATCACGTTTTCCCAAAGGGGCACATTCCTTCTTAGGCAAATCGGGAATGGTCTTCCACCCAATCTGATATTTTTCAGTCTAGCTGCTTGGAGGATTGGGTCATTACACAAACCTTGATGCTTTACCCAAAAAGATGTGTTCTCTGTCCTAAAGGAGGCAAGAAAGGGTGAAACCAGAAAATCGTGCATGGCAACATGGAAAAGATTTTCCATGTGGTGCCTTGGCCAACACACACTGAGCTTAAACAGAAATGAGTTCATATTGTTTTACCTTCCACACGTGTTTGACCGAGGACCTTTCTTATTCCAGCATGTCATGCTCTACCACTCTTCCTTCACCCTCGCATGAAACTTGTTCCAAAAGGGGTGATTCAGTTGAGACCTCACAGAATGGACCCCATTCCAGCATGTGACCTAAACTATGTATTGGAAAAACTAAGCCTGTCACCCACTGAGATGGTCGCTACTGCGCCTCTCGAGACCCTCACCTGGAAGACCACTTTCCCTATGGGCAATTATTCAGCTAGAAGAGTCTAGAAACTGCAGGCTGCCGTGTATAGAGAGCCCCTTTACTATCTTCTTCAGGGACAGGGTAACCCTCATAAACCCTTAATTCATACACAAGGTGGTTTCAGAACTCTGCCTTAAGTAGGCTGTTCATCTGCCAGTCTTCTTCATAAATGCACTGAACAAAGCAGAAAGAATCCTCCTCTCACTGGATATCCACAAACAAATCTGTCTACCTACTTGGACAGAACAAAAACTGTAGACAAGGCAGACCAGTTGTTGGCATGCTTTACAGAGGGAAAACAAAGCAAGCCTGTCTCAAAGCAAACCATTTGTAAATCACTTGCAAACTGTATCAGGATCTGTTACGCACACCATGGAAAGCTTCTTCCTGGCCACATTGGAGCCCATTCCACCAAGAATGGGGAGACTAGCACTTCTTTCCTCAAAGGAGTTTCCACTCAAACCATCCTAAAGGCAGCCACCTGGATGGAACTCTGTTCACACCTTTACCAAACAGTATAACTTAGGACTGGTCTCCAGGGCCAGAGCAGGATTTGTCTCTGCCATCCTACAGAACATTTATTTCGCAAATCGTCCATAATCTCTGCCATCCTTATAGTAGCTGTGGAAATCTTCCCAAGGTTTAATACTGCAACGTTGACTATGAAGAACATAGTACACTTGTGTCCCACTTGTCATAACTGTAGATGTGAGTGCATCAGTGTTACAGTACATACTCCCACCCTCCTGCTCCTCAACTATGTAGGGATCATATTTTTGTTCTGCATCTATATATAATCCCTTTGATATACAAAACTGTACTCATGTTTCTTTCTGTCTTGCATTCACAACCAAGACCAGACAGCTGGGAGGGTCATGCTGTCCTCAGGCATCAGAATAATTTTCTTGGGTTAGAAGAACCTGAAGGTGGCTCTGATGAATACCCTTCTTATACCCTGATGTCCAGACGTTGGTCATAAAACGTCTGTTGGCTTGGGATGATGCTAAGACTCTGAAAATCGAGTCAGTCTTGGGCTTCTTCACAGTAGGAAGTCACCAAGGGATTATTACTTCAACACTGATCTTCTCAAGCATCTACAATTATGGTAAGTGGGACACAACTGTGCTTTATTTTTATTATAAGCCACTTAAATTTCTTTCTATTGCCTAAGTTGTGCTAAAAGCATTTATGCTCTGAAGGTGTCAGAGTAGTTGCTCAACAGTTCTAAACTCAAACATATTCTCTCAAATACTCCTATTTTCTCTTCAGCACTCTGCAGTTGTTTATTTTCTTGTCTTGAGCTTCCCCTTATTCTGCAATGCTATAACCTTTGTCAACCCCACTGTAAATAATCCCTATTTTATCATATTTTTTCTTTATTTTGACCGTTTTACATTCCATTTTCATTTCATCTTAATTGCTATCCTTTTTGAAGAAAATTCTTCTCTAATAATTCTCTAATCATTTCCATTACCTGCTGCTTATAATGCTCTTTTTAACAGATACAGAGAAAAGAGTTTGTCTCATTTTTCTCAGTTATCTTGTATCTTTGTATTTTTTATCAGTGCATGGTCTGAAATTATTGTAGGTATGTTAAATCTTCAATTATGTACTCTTGTGGTTGTGATAAATTTGTATCCAGTTTAGCCCATTTATTGTACTTGTGTGAATAATGTGTAAATTTGTCTGAGTACACGTTCTTAAGTCCCCTTGATGAATCCTAATTGTTGCAAATCAAGTTCATCCCCATCTATAACTTTTTTCCTGCTGAAAGCTGATTACTTCTAAAATTCTCTCAAGCTCCATAATATCAAATTTAAGTGGAATATAAATACCTGCACTGCAGTCCTCCTCCCCTTCCATTAAATCCATTCATTAATGGTATATTCACAGTATTTTTCCCTTCGTCTATCACTAGTGAAACTTTTCCAGAAATCAGTATTACTTCCTTTTGCCTTTGTCCCTGATATTCTGAGAATGTCCACCCTGAAATAATTTTAGTAAAATTTACATGCAAATTTCTATCTAGATGTTTTTCCCACAACATTACTGTTTGCACCCTACATTTCCTAATATAATTCAATGCTTAGTTTTTTGTCCTTCTTTAAGGCCATTCTACGATAATGTGGCCAGAGTAGCCATTATGACAGAAAGCTGTTACTGTCACCTATTATACATGACATTTCTTTTGAATGTGTTTCCAGCTCATAACGTAGATGTATGCATCGGTTCTATATTACAAGATCGAAGCTTTGCTTAATCGAATAAGTAAAGCTCGAACTTGTAATATCGAAACCGTAAATTGTCGAACGGCCGATTTAACCCCGGGAAATACTTCCCTTGGCCGTTACGTGGAGTATGCCCGTTTATCCAATTTGGAGCGATCTTGGAGTTGGTATATTTAGGTAGGGGGAGTGAAGCCCCCGACTTGATTTTGGATGTAAAGTTTTTTTTTTTTTTTTAATTCGACCAAGGGAAGTGTTTCCCTTGGTTGAATCGGCCTTTCGGCAATTTTAGCTGTCGATATTTACAAGCTCGAGCTTTAGTTATTCGATTAACTAAAGCTTCGATGTTGTAATATAGATGCTATGTACCAATATTTGGCAGGCTAATCTCTTGTGAGGTTGCTTTTTGTCATTTCTGTGTCAGCCTATATCACATTTTAAGACTTTTTTATTTCAATGAAAACAAACAGTAAAATAGATTTTAAGAACCTCCCATTCCTCTTAACTTACAACAAACACATGAGAGTACATACAACAAACACATTAGAGTACATTTTCAAAAAAAAAAAAAAAAGTGTCCCTCCGGATGGGGCCAGTTGCCACAAATTGGCAGCTGTAGCCACAAGCATTACTTATTGTAAAATTGTTGCCTCTGCTGAAATGTATTATCTGACATCTCTTCCATCTGGTTTCAACCTCTTGGTGAGTTAATGTGCCAGCTATTCCATATGGCTTGATCCCTGGGGCTCTGTCTTCTGTACCCATAAAACACATCTCTCTCTCTCTCTTATCTGTCTTGGATCTCATTCACCATCTTCAGGGGATGCAACAAGATCGTGAGCTCCATCATGGGTTTCTGTATCCTTTGCGATATTCATCTATTTTTGCCTTGTTCAGAACTATACCCTTAAATTTCTTCTGTAGGTTAGGTAGGGTTAGGATTGGTTGTAAATTGTAGATAGATTTTTTTTGTCTAGATTTGTAGATTTTTCCTTCCTTTTGAAATTTCAAGTCTGGTTGATTTCTTGGGTTTTGTACTTTTCCCTTTTTGGTTATTCAGTGTAAAAAAAATGTGTGCATGTGTATGCAAATGCACACACACCCTATATATATATAGGGAGAGAGAGATTGCAACTCACCACCATCACCTCTTTACCCAAATTCAAGAAAAATCTAACCCTTCACTTTAAAAAACAGTGGCTCTGCCAATGCTCCAAACCAGACTAAACCCACCACCCTCCGGAACACCACTTCTCCTCATGTTTTCCTCTAGGCTCTTCCTCTATCTAGCATTTACTCTGACTTTTTTCCTTCTAAACCTTAAATGTTTATCAAGTGCATAATCTTATTGTACCTATGTATTAGTCTTAGTAAAGAGCAGTAGTTTCTCTGTTCATTTATCTCTTTGTACCTATGTATTAATTATCAAAACATGTAGTATATTCTCTGTTTATAAGTATGTAAACTAATGTCAATGTGGAGCTTTTCTCCCCGGGCCTCCGCTGAAAATGGACATGTATCCAGTCGGATTTTCCCGGTCAACAAATGTAAAATAAAATAAAATAAAAATAAATAAATATATATATATATATATATATATATATATATATGTGTGTGTGTGTGTATATAGCTATATATATATATATATATATATATATATATATATATATATATATATATACACACACACACACACAATATATATATATATATATATATATATATATATATATATATATATATATATATGTAATGTTGGTGGTATAGTGTGTGTATGTTTCCGGTTAGATTGTGCAATAGGCCTTTTTGTTGTGTTTATTGTTACCTCTTTCTCTTCAGTGACAGGGAAATGAGCTTTAAGTAATGTGTGATGTACTGCCACAAGTTACCATCACAGAATGCAAATGATCGCTGTGTTTATTGCCTCGACACATTGTATTTGGATGCAGAGTTCTGCGTTTGTGTGGGTTTTGGTACCCAGGCTGTTAACGAGCACCAAGCTAAGTTAGTGGTGAAAGGCTTGTTGCCCTCTGGAGATCCTGCTTCTTTCCATGTTCTTCTAAGAAAGGTGACAAGCGTGAGCTGAGGAGTGTAAGAAGTGCCCTAAGGACCTCAAAAGTGCAAGGCAAGGACAAGAAGGATTGCAAATGAGCGGCTTCCCCTTATTCTGTCCAGCCATGTTTGGAGATCCAAAGACCTTCATCTCCCATGGCTGCATCAGCACCAGGATTAGGTCCCTGTTTTGGGAGCCAGTCTCCCAGTGGTGCCAACTTTGGAGTAGGCTGTGTCCTCCGCTTTGTGTCTCTAGTCCTTCCTTGGTTAAGGGGCAGTCTCAGGTAGGGTTCATTCTCCCTTTCCACCTGTTACAGCTAGGGAGTTTTCACCAGAGTCCTCTCCCTCTCCACCTCTGATCTCAAGTCTTTAAAGATCTGATCTGATTGTCTAGCTTCCATACCCTTCTTAGTAGCTTCATTGGCTTGGACTGCCCGCTTGGTAGGGAATCTTAGGTGCAGTAGCTTGGAGCAACTGGTACAGTCTATCTTGTAGGCCCCGATTCAGCTAGGTTTGTATTCCCACTGCCTTGGCTCCAGTACCTGCGAGGTTGGCTCCACTGAGTGCTCTTCCTCCCTTGGGCCCTTTTGGCTTCGGAGCTTGTGAATCTGGCTGTCTTGCCTCCGCAAGGGTCAGGTCTGATAGCTTGACCAATGCAGGCAATGACCCCCTGCCTTGGCCATCTTGACACTGAGTGTGGTTTTTATCATTTATTTCATAAGTTTACCACTTTTTCCAGTTTATTTTAGTTATTGTTTTTTCTGTTTTTGCTTATGGCTGGAGTGAACGAAGACTAGCTTCTTAATATGACCATTCAGTCCATGCGAATCAAGACAAAACCCTTGAAGACCCTGTAAAAGTGATGAGTGCATTACAAGAATCTTTGAAGAAGTTCACTATGAAAAATGAAGGTGGACCAAGTTTTATTTCCAGCAACAACTTTGAGAGGTTTCATTCAACGAAGGGAATACTATTACTGAAAATATTTTTAGTACCAAAAATAAAGATCTGAAGTAGTTAACTTCATTTTATCTACAACCTGTAGGTATTCGGATCCATATTGGATCCAAGCTGGCAACTTTTCAAGCATCTGCTCCGAGCTCCAAGCTCCTCCCCCTTACCCATCACCATCTCCTACCTTCCCTCAGATCTCATTTGCCGCTTCATGCATCAGCATCGTGATCTCTGTAGCTCCAAGTGTTGGGTTACTAGTAAGTGACTTTTTGGTCGTTTTTTTCTCCAGATAGTGTGTGTGTGCTGTTTTAGTTCCCTTTCCTCTTCCAATTGCTGTTTGTCGGTTATATTAAAAAAAAAAAAAAAGTTTAAGTAGTCTAGTACAGACCCCCCCTACCCCTTAGGTGTGTGTGTTTAGAGTGTCTGTCTTAAGTAGGTTGGCTGTGTGTGTTTGTAGTATGGCTGATCAGCCAAAACCTACCTTCAAGAAATGCACAGTGTGTGGCCATAAGCTTTCACCGGCCGATGGTCACACTCTATGTGTTATTTGCCTTGGGTGTTCCCCATCTATCTGTTCAGTGCAGTGTGCGCGCCGGATTTAACCCCAGGGCCTTGAAAGAAAGGAAGGTCAAACTGGTTGCAAAAGGCCTTCTACCTGTTTCCTCTCTGGACTCATCGGCCTCTGCTCCTCCAGCAGTTGCTCAACCTCCCCCTCAGGCTGGGACTCACCCTCCCACTAGACCTGTTGAAGGGGAGGCCAAACTAAAAGACAGGAAGAACAAGGACAGAGACGAGGGGAAATAGGCCCCGTAAGTGGTCTCCAGAGTGGGAGCCCTTCCCTAGCCCGCCTTCTAAAGTGTCTAGACCTACATCTCCTCGGCTCCACTCCCCGAGGTTCTCCCCAGAGCCGATGGAGCCCTTGGATCCAACGACTTCATCTAGGTCGTCGCAACGACCAGCCAGATCCAAGTCAGTCGCCTTCTTGCACTCGACTCGGAGTTTATCGGAATTGGATATGGACAGGATGATGAGATTTATTCGGACCCAAATCCAGATGGGAGTCTTGTCAGGCCCCTCTCCCTCTGGAGGGGGGACCTCCATGCCCTTCTTTCATTCAATTTCTCCTTCCCCGATCCAGCCTGTGGTTTTGGGGTTTATGGATCCGAGGATCCTCGGAGCTGGGGGTTCGGCGCCAACGGTTCCTCCAACCTCGACTCCTGCGATTACCTTGAGTTCCTCGGATAAAACCAGTTCAGATCCGAGCAACTCTCAGGGCCGAGAACAGAGAGTCTGATCCGAGGGAATGGAGGTGTCTTCGGCTCCGATGTCGGATCAGAGCCATTCCTTCGGAGCTGTGGCTACTCATTCCTCGGCCCAGATCCTCACAGCAGACCCGGGGAGAGCTTCCTCCTTGTTGGGTGCTAAGGAGGTATGCTCTCCATCGGCGTACGATGTGGTGGAAGAGGGTTCTCTCCCAAGGATCGAGACCCCAGCTTATTTCCTTGGATTCCACCGAGACTCCCTTGCATTCCGTTACGACTCCCTTCAGCTTGACCAAGGGAGAAGCCTGTGCTAGAAGACCCCCAGGCGGTTCCCCTGGAGGAACCCCTGTGGCTCACGAGCCCTCTTCAAGAGAGTCCCACTGAAGAGTGACCCCGTAAGCACACATGTAAAAGGAGGCACCTGGACTCCACCCCCCCCACCCCCCCGAGTCCTTGACAGAAGACACTGATTTAGATGATGGAGAAGGTTCCCCCAGGTCACCACCTGAGGATGTCTCCTTTGGAGACATCATGGAGATCTTCCGCCAGAGGGGATGTTGGTCAGCACCAAAACCTTCTACGGATGAGTTGGTGTTCCTGGAGGCTTTTGGCACGGGCCCATCTACGTCCTGGGTGTCCCCTCCTGCGGATTCCTTAGTGGATCTTGTCACCACGTGGGCATAGAAGGGGCCTGACACCATAGAGCCGATACCAAAACACCAGGACAGAATTCTCTCTCCACCTACAGACAGGCCTGGTACAAAGGATTCCTGGTGGATGCTATGGTGGTTTTAGCAGCCACCAAGAGGGAACTGGCACAGGAAAGTTCTTCTGTCTACAAGGAGTCCAGAGCAGTGGATCGATTTGGGAAGCGAGTGTTTTCTTCAGCGACTTTCCATCCGAGTGCTGGAACTATTTGGCACACGTTATGCGACTGCAGTGAGACCTAGTCATGGAGTTCGCTGAGTCGCCCCCAGAGTCTTTGTCACCGGAGGACAAGTGTCTGTTTTCCATGAAAATGTCTACTCTAAAAACATTATCGAACATGTCTGTGCGTCTCCTTTCCCATGCTATGGAAGGAGTAGCTAGGGCGGCTGGGACTGGCATGGCTATGAGGCGACACGCTTGGCTCAGAGTGTGTCAATTCGTGGACCCCTTCAAGGCATCTTTCACAAATGCTCCCTTCGATGGTTCTTCTCTTTTTGGGAAGACAGTACGTGAGCCTCTGGTCCAGAGGGAAAAGGACGGAAGACTTTGTCTGCCGTCAGGGTCCGCTTCTCTAGCCCTCAAAGATCCTTTTCTAGGAATCAGAGGGCAAATGAAGATGTGGTTCCAAAAATCACAGTTTTCCCGGGACTCTCAGGACAACTCATCCCCTAGAGGCAGAGGGGGACAGGACAGACGTCACCCCAGAGGGGTCCCAAGTAACTTTGGGTCTAGGGAAACCTTCTCGGACAGGCCCACAGAGCAGCCCTGATGGGTTGCCCGACTGTCCTACTCTGGAGACAAGTTGGGTGAAGATTATCATTGCACCCAACAGCTTGGGAGTCCATAACTGCAGATCGTTGGGTGCTTCAAATAATATATAGAGGCTACACCATCCCATTTGTTACCCCTCCCATCCAACCAAAGCGCCTCCCAGGTGTCCCACCCGCTCAAAGGGCGGCGTCACTGCTAGAGATTTCCAAGCTGCTTCGCAAACGAGCCATCAAACTGGGCCCCCAAGATCAGTCTGGATCAGGC
This sequence comes from Protopterus annectens, assembly GCF_019279795.1. Taxonomy (NCBI): domain Eukaryota; kingdom Metazoa; phylum Chordata; order Ceratodontiformes; family Protopteridae; genus Protopterus; species Protopterus annectens. Next base: position 1,020,911,057 of record NC_056725.1, read on the forward strand.
ATTTACTCCAGGTTCTTTAGTGCCAAAAAAGATGGGGGACCTCAGGTTTAGCTTGGACCTGTCAACCTTGAACCTGGCTGTAGCCAAGCAGAATTTCCGGATGGTCACCCTACAGTCTATTCTACCTTATCTTTGAGAATGCGACTGGATGTGCTCGATAGACCTCCAGGACACTTACTACCACATCAAGATTCGCATAAGCTCCAGGAGATTCCTTCACTTCCGGCTGGGAGACAATTTTTTTTCCAGTTCAGAGCTCTACCCTTCGGTCTCACCACAGCCCCCAGGGTGTTTACCAAGGTAATGGCAGTCGTAGCGGCTCACTTGAGGCTTCAGGGAATTCATGTATTCCCTTACCTAGACGATTGGCTCCTTGCTATTTCCACCAAGCGTCTTCTTTGTATAGCCAGAAACTCCTTCCTTCGTCTTGCAGACCGGCTAGGGATCACTATCAATGTTTCCAAGTCCCTCTTGGACCCGGTGCAGATCTTGGACTTTATCGGGGCATGGCTGGACACCCTTCAATTAAAGGCCTTTCTAACTCCAGACAGGGTCCAGAGCCTACAGGCCCATATATCAGTGGTTCTTTGCCCCAGGCTACCAAAGGCGGGCGACGTTCTCCGAGCCCTAGTCTCTATAGCTGCAGCAGGCTCGATCTTCCCCTGTGCGTGTCTTCACATGCATGTTCTTCAGTGGACACTGACCCTACAGTGGTCTTGGCTAGATCTCCCCATGGAATATCCAATTCAAATCAACAAAGCCTGCAGGGTGTCACTTCTCTGGTGGCTCCAATCGCCGGAGATCTTAGTGGGGCGCCCATTTGTTTCACCCACAGCCCAAGCCACAGTGACCACAGACACCTCCCAGCTCGGCTGGGAGGGGCATTATCTGGGGAGGACGGTCCAAGGCACGTTGTCCCAGATCGAGACCAGATTTTACATCAGTGTTCTGGAGATGAGTGCAGTGCTTTTTAGCATTGCAAGCCTTTCACACTGTACTTCCTCCAGGGACTGTTGCCATTCAGTCAGACAGCATGTCGGTTGTCTGGTACATCAACAAACAGGGAGGAACCAGATCTTACCCTCTGTGGAACCAGATCTTACCCTCTGTGTCGTGAGGCCATGAGAGTGTGGGAGTGGGCGATCTCCACCAGTCGATTTCTGATTGCAATGCACATCCCGGGGCGCTCCAACATTTTAGCGGACAGATTGAGTCGGGCTATTCTAATGCCATACGAGTGGTCTCTGAAACAGTCAATAGCGGAGGACATCTTCCTTGCGTGGGGTCAGCCTTGCTGCGATCTCTTCACATCTCCTTCCAGCATGAAGTGCGAGTTCTTCGCTCTGATCCCCTCACCAGGGGGTTCCCCCAGAAACGCTCTAGTCCATGCTTGGCCTCCCGGATTACTGTATGCTTATTCCCTGTTACTTCTCATTCCAAAGTTTCTTCAGAAAGCTTGCCAACTGGGATGCAAAGTGATCCTCATTACCCCGTTCTGGCCTTGTGAGGTGTGGTTCCGCTTCCTCTGGTCTCATGTTCTAGCTCCTCCTTGGATTCTGGATCCCTGCCTGGACCTAATTTCCCGTCCCTCGGGCACTTATCCACACAACCTGGGCAGCCTCAAGCTGACTGCTTGGTTGCTCCAGTTCCCTTGATTGCCAGGACTCCTGGTCTTTCATCTTCAGTAAAAATTATTCTGGTGGCGTCCCATAAGGCCTCCACTAGGAAGATTTACCACAGTAAATGGAAACCATTCTCTATTTGGGCTTATCAGAGGAACCTGGATCCCTTTACAGCCCCTGTTCCTGCAATGTTGGATTTCTTAGCCAATATTTTCCAACAAGGGGCTAGTTCCGCCACTGTGAAAGTGCATCTGGCAGCTTTCTCGAATTTCCATGTCGGCAAAAACATGAATGCCCTGGTCTCTTCTAGACTGTGTAAGGCTTTTCTTAAAGGCACCTTTCTTTTGCGTCCCCCAGTTAAGGACTCTGTTCCTCCTTGGGACCTTACCTTGGTTCTGCAGGCTTTAGTTGCTCCCCCCTTTGAACCTGCAGCATCAGTAGATTTGAAGTTCTTATCCAGGAAGACAGCCTTCTTAGTGGCCATTAAGTCAGCTAGGAGGGTTTCTGAGATTCAAGCTTTGTCTGCCGTGCCCCCTTACTTGATCTTCCATAAGCACAGGGTTTCTTTCCACATGAACCCTTCCTTCTTACCAAAAATAGCTTCTGAATCCAACATTAATCAAACAATTAACCTTCCTGTTTTCTTTCCAAATTTTCAGAACAAGGGTGAATATAAGCTGCATTTGCTAGATGTTCATAAACAGCTTTGTTTTTATTTACACAGAACGAAGCCCTTCTGTATGTCTGACCAGTTATTTGTGTCCTTTTCTAAACCTTTTCTGGGCAAAGCCATCTCCAAGGTTTCTTAGCTAGATGGGATTACACAATGTATTTTGCAAATTTATAAAGACAAAGGTCTGTCCCTGCCTGGTCCTTTTAAAGCTCATTCTACCAGATCTATGGCGATTTCTGCTGCATTTTGGTCTAGGGTTCCACTGGATGACATTTGTGCAGCAGCAACCTGGGCAAGGTCACATACCTTAATTTCTCATTATAAGTTGGATTTGATCTCTACAGAGGGGAGCATCCTTCACCTCTGGAGTGCTCAGGAATATCCTTCCATGAGGGGCTCCCAGGAGTTTAAGTAGCTGGGGACTCTGTCCCACAGGTTGCAGGTAAAATGAAGTTAACTACTTCAGATAAAGAAGTTATGTACTCACCATAGCGTTCCATCTGAGTAGTTACACTTCACTTTTCTGCAACCGTCCCACCCTCCTTCCCCCGAACCTGTTCAGGGTTTATTATATAGTTGAGTTGCTGATTGGTTGAGTAGTGGCAAACTCGATCTGAGGGAAGGTAGGAGATAGTGATGGGTTATGGGTAAGGGGGTGGAGCATGGAGCTCGGAGCAGATGCTTGAAAAGTTGCCGGCTCGGATCCGATATGGATCCGAATACCCACAGGTTGCAGAAAAATTAAGTGTAACTACTCAGATGGAACGTTATGGTGAGTGCATAACTTCTTTTTAATTTACTTCTGACTAATTATATCAATCCTTTTTCTGGTATTGGACATAGGCTAAATGACATCACTTGCAAAGAAGACGTCAAAAACAACCTGCATTTGTTGGAGAAATGTTTATGAAAATTTAAGGCTATCTAGATCGAAAATCAGTATTTTGAACATTGTATACAATTAGAGATAGTACCTAAAGGACTTTGTGTTTTTTTTTTAATTCCATAACAGTGTCAGAAAGGATGACCCATTAACAATTCTGGCTTAGAATTTCTACAGCTTTTAATTACACACAACACCATTTTAAGTCAGATGACTGATAGCATTATTCAAATTGAAACATATTCAGAATTTACTTAAAGGTCGCAATGCTCTGTGTGGGGATTATGACAATATCTTCACCTCGGTTGAGCGATTTGAAAAGACGACTGTTTTTTGCAAGCAGAATAAAATCCGGAGAAGCTTGTTAATGTAGGATACTTCCACTGCTTATAATGGCTTTTACTGGCACAGTATCTGACAACATAGTAGGTAAAGATAATGCAAAATTCACAGCTAGTGCCAGTAATGATTTTAAAACAAATCATTCCAGAAACTCTTCCCCTGCTCCTGTTTGCAAGAAATGGATGTGAGTGAAACTGTCAGTCTGGAATCAAGAAGAAAGGGGGAACAAGAATGAGCAGGGCCTTTTAATGCCACTGCTGTGGATATTCCCGAATTACCTTTTCACCCTCCAGGATTTAATTTTTTTTTTCCACAAAACAACTGTTTTTTTTCCCCTCAAAAAATCTCAGAGGAGGAAGATGTCCACACTACTGCAGAGGTAGAAGCAGGAGACGAAAGAGATAGGAGCCTCTGTTATTACAGAACAAAACAAAGATTTTTAATTTGTCTAATTTTCACATCAACGAGCATCATATTAAGATTTTGGAACCTGGTTTAAATTTTATACCCAGCCATCGTGCCATTTTGACTTAGAACCATTTTAGACTTAAAGTTTTTTATGAGAAAATTGAACCTCCGTTATTTTTTGAAAGATATACATTTAAAAAAAGTATAAGTAAACCATTCATCTTTAATCCTGCTGTACATACACTCAAAACTTTCAAACAGTTTTGTGAAAGAAATTGGACAGTAGAACACAGAATGTGTATTTTAATTTAAATTTAGTTGAAAGAATGGCATTACAAGAATTAGAGCTGCAGTAATGTCAGATTTGTGAAGGCAGGTAAAAGCGGCGGATTAGTCTTGATTGGATACAGATTTATGTCATAGTTCAATGGAAAAATGCTTAATATTGAGGAATATAATAGTTAATTAGCTAATATTCATAGAATTTTTAAGTATATTCATGCTTGTCTTAATGATTTTTTGATGAATGGAGACATAGACCATCAGTTATGTAAGTTTATTTACGCAGAGAATCCCAAAATAGGTATACTGTTTGGTATACCCAAGATTCATAAAGACACGCATCATCCACTTTTTAGGCCTATAGTCTTGGCCAAAAACAGCAGCATTGAAGGCATTTTTTTATTTTAAGACCACCTTCTGAAACCTGTAGTACAGTTATTGCCATCCTGTATTAAGGATTCATGGGATTTTTTGGAAAAAATGTATAGGTTTTAGAACTTAGAGGTCAAAGAAAGAATTTTGTTGACTTAATATTGACAGTGTATTTGTTTACCTGTATTCCTAAAGATGAGGGAATTGGATATGTAAGGGAATTTTTGAATACGCATACCGAGATTGAACATCAAACCATCAGCTATTATTGTACTCTGTTAGGTATTTTACTTGGCAATAATTTCTTCTTCTTTAACAAGATTTGTTCTAGACGAAAGAAAGGAGTAGCGATGGGCTCAGCAGTAGCCCCAGCATATGTGAATCTAGTGTTGGGATGGTGGGAGTCAGAGGTTTTACAGACTATTTCTCGTGCTAATCAAATATTTTAAAACGAATTTGTAGAATTTTTTTTTTATATATTGGAAGGAACTAAAGATCATGGTTTGCCTTTTTAAACATTAACCATAGCAGTAGTTTTTTTTTTAAAGTTTACTTTGGGGAATTTTGGCCTTCAAGTCTTTTTAGACATAACTCTTAGTTGGAATCATACCTATAAGTTGTCTGAAAGTAAAGTATACTGTAAACCTACAAACAGACATTTTCCATCAGGTACTTGCACTATAAGAGCCACTATCCCAACTTTATAGTTCATATGGGCCTCAAGGATGATCACTGACAGCAAAGAATTTGAAACCGAAATTTGTTTCATCAAGACCTTATTCTTCATTAGAAGTTATAGCTCAGATCTTTAGATAGAACGACTGCAGATATCACAGCTAAAAGGAAAGAAAGATTTCCTCCAATCTTAATCCCTGGCTATAGAATTAGAAGTGCTTTAGGTAACGACACAGAGCTAGAATAGCACAGATACCAACTCTTAACATTTTTGTTTACATCAGTACTAAAACGAATAATATGTCAAGTGTCCAGTAGATAGTCACATGATTAGTAATCAGCAACAACTGGAAAATAATGTCAGGGAACCAGGAAGTTAGCAAGGTAGTGGGCCTGCAACCATCATTTGTTTATAAGAAAAATATTGGTATCGGACAGATTTTGCAGAGAGACTACACTAAGATTGAAAGTCTTAAAACTGAAAGGAGTTTAGGTACATTTAAATGTGGTAGCTGTACAGCATGCAGATGTATATGTGAAGGACCATTGATCACTTGAGACCACATTCAGTGTACCATTGATCGCTTTAGTTCACCTTCAGTATACCATCAAAGTTCCTGGCAAGTACAACTGTCGTACTACAGGAATTGTGTATATTAGTAAGTGTTCAGGTTGTGAAGGATTTTACATGGGGATGACAACTAGGACCCTTGGTAAACTTATTAAAAAAACACTACTAATGGCCTTCTATTTACTTGCTGCAGTATTCATAACCTGAGGGATCTCCCACCAGAAGGCAACCCGACGACCAGTATACAGAAGTTTTGTACTACTTCAGGGTACACAGTACGTCGCACATAGGCTGCAGTCTGACGTAGGCCATAAAAGTGACGTTCAAATGTGCCGTCCTCAAAACTTTGCTGCTGCCAGTCAGAATGCTATTCTGACCATCAATCTGATTATTTCATTGTTAGCGACTTCAGATGTTTTCAAATAAGTGCCCCATTAGGGAAAATTTTCTCTCTGCTACTGTTTTGGTTATGTTTTCCAAGAAGGGCAAGTGCCTGTGCCGAAGACAAGTTCCACATAAGGACAGTCATCTACAGTGTCTCTTTTGCTTAGGGCCTAGCCACAACCATAAGTCCTATAGCATTTGCCAGGCCTTCGTAACCAAGACCCTTAGAAGCAGGCTCTTTTCTCTTGCTATCTATTTAGAGAACCAATGGCTTGGTTGTTAGCTAAGGGTATGGAAAGTACCTTGGGGGGAGGGGGGTCCGGAGAGCCATTGAAGCGCAAGGCCAAGAAACCTAGGCCTACGGCATCTGCTGCACTTCCATCATCAGACATATCTCCCGAAGTGTTAGTCAACCCATAGGCATGTACAACGTCAGGCATGGATTCACAGGCCGAATCCAGTTCTGAGGTTGCCTTGATGTCTGCCGTGAACACGTATTTGGTGGTAGAACAGACACCCTTTCAGGATGTCACTGGAGAACTTAGGCTCATTATTACGGAGGGCCCTAGGAGGGCACCACAAATTCTAGTAAGAGAAGAAATTGAGTCAGACTCTCTTGAATGCAGGCCTTTGTCCAGTTCTCTGACTTTGCATAAAATTGTTTCTCCTGCCAAGAAAAAACAAGCATTTGTCCCCTGCTAAAGAGGCCTGAACAGATTGGCAGGCCTTTTCCCAAAGCTTGTTTCAGGCTTTCATGACACTTAAGCCGTCTTCTTTTCTGCCTGCTCTTCTGCTGCTGCCCTTCCTTGTCAGAAAAGGATTAAGGACAGTGATTCCTCTGATTTTTCCTCTGAAGCGGAATCCCTGAATTACTCAACACAAATTCCCTCTCCTCAAGAATGTTTCCATTGAGGAAGAGTCTGTTGGTGCTGGTTCCCCTATGGAAAATACTGCATTTGGTGAAACTCTTTTGAAAATGGGAGAACACTTTAAGTGGGACACCTCCCAAATTTATGATGTCCAAAAAAAGATACTATTTACTTCTACAAGTTGATTTCCCTAGCCTGTCTGCAGTTCCACCAGTGCATGCTGCATTTCTGGATGCTTTTCATAAAGCTTCCCAAACCTCAGACTTCCAGGCCTTGGCACCCAGGAAGCTGGACCGCTTCTACACGGTCCCTGAGGAAAGTTCCTCTTTAGATGTCCTGCTGCAGACCCAGCAGTCATTTCTTTAGCTACAAATAATCTAGGTTGCTTCCTTCTTCCACCCTATCCAGACAGAGTGTAGAACCTTGAGATACTGGGAAAGAAGGCCTATACTTCAGCCACCTTGGCTTTCAGGGCCATCAATTTCCAGACACATATGACCAAGTAGTCTTCTGAGTTTTTGTTTCAGGCTTTAAGTGCCATTTCAGATCACCTAGATTCTAAAGGAAGAGCCTTGGCCCTCTCTATCTTTGGAGCTTCCTCCCAAGTGGCAAGACACTCCATTAAATGCAGCTGTGATGCTGAGGAGGCTTGTGCCAGGGCAGCTGCTACTAGATGTTGTTCATGTTTCACTGTTGCAGTCATTACATTTGGGTAATCTGCTGGCAGGTTGCCCTCAGTTGGCCTAATTAACAAAGTCTTGGGTCCTTTGTCGGTTACTGTCCCTTCTTCCATGACGTTAGGTCGTCAGGGGTATAAAACATGCAGCCGACACCATTACATCAGTCTTTCTTGCCACGCGGTGCTCGAAGCAGAAGCAGTTTGCAAGTGCCAGTCGGCCAACTCCTGAAATTTTCGTTTTCGAGTTTCAGAACCGAAGTATTCAACTAAAAGCTAAGTACCCCGTTGGGTAAACTTTTTCTTGCTCCTTACCAATGTCAGTAAAATTTAATAATTGCATTACGTGTGGGAAGCAAATACCTCACAAGGATTTTCATTTGTACTGTATTCCGTGCCTAGGCCCTGACCTCAGTGTGCCTTGCTGTCGGTTTTGTGCTAAATTTAATAAACACACTATTAAATGTCAGTATATTTTTGCTTCCAAATATTTTGGCTCACAATTTAATTATCCAGAAATGTCGTCTGTTAGCAATACGACTACCGGAATACCTAAAAAAACACAAAGAAAAAGATAGAGACAGACCGTCGAGGTCCAAAGCTGACGATGGCGTTTCTCCTAAGCCAGTCACCAGTTTGCCAGGTACTCATTGAGGTGCTTTCGCAGCCCCTGATACCTGCTACTTCTGATTTGCAGGCCTCTACTGAGACCCATTCGGAGTCTGGTATGCCGTGAGATGCTTCAATTATGGAACCCGCGGATGTCTCTACCTTAGATGGGTCCGGAGCCACTGTGCAGGCACTGGCTTCTGAGGGTGTTTTCAGGCCTACAGTTTTGTAATTAGACCAACGCCATCTTCAAAACTAAGGGCAAAATCTAAATCTATGTCTAAAAAACTGACGCCTGGGCCACGTGCAGGCCCCTACGCCTAAAAACAAATTATCAAAATGGCTGAAGATTTAATTACTCTGATCAGGGGTAGCCAACCCCCTCCTTCTAAGAGGCCTAGGCAAGACATTGATTATGAATCTTCTGAACAAAATTATATTTCTTCTGACTCTTCCAATGAACAGGATTCGTCTATACCTACTTATGAGGACTCTGATGCAGAAGATTCCATTCCTTCTGCTTATCCCCCTGAGGATTTTTCCTTTGGGGAAACTTTACGTACCTTAAGGGAACATTTCCACTGGGGAAGTCAGGATTTCTCTGAATCTAAAAAGAGACTTGGGGATTTTCTTCTTTTTCCTCAGCATAGGCCTTTGGCTATACCTCCTGTTCTAGGCATTGTTGATGTTTTTTTCAGAATCTAGTATGGCTCCTGATTCTCTGCCTCTGGCTCCTTGTAAGCCAGATAAATACTACAGGGTTGCTGACTCCCACAAATTCCTTTTCAAAAATCCTGTTGCTGATCCTGAAACCATTTCTCAGGGTTCCAAGGGCATTAAGGCCTCTACTGCTAAAAATCCTACCCCTTCTGATAAAGATTACAGGGCGCTGGATAGATGGGGTAAGAAGGTTTACACTTCTGCAACCTTGGCAATCAGGGCTTTAAACTGTCAATTTCATATGCTTAAATATCAACAGCATATCATGGGACTACTTAAACAGAAAATGATAATTTCTGACTGTGAAAAATAAAGATTTATAGGATTTATTACATTCAGCTGAACAAGTTGGAAAACCTACTTTGCAAAGTGGTTTTGATTCTTTGGAGGCCTCTTGCAGGGCTGCTGTAACTGGGTCTGTGCTAAAAAGGCATGCTTGGCTCGAAGAGCAAACTCTGCCTGATCATGTTAAAGCAAAATTGTTGGATGCTCCTTTACAACAGGACCTTCTCTTTGGTAATAAGGCTGAAGAAGTTTTAAAAAGGATGGAAGGTAAAGCTAAATCTATGCAAACTGTAACAGATTTCTTACAAGTGCAACCTCCAAGATTTAGTAGGCACTGGCCTACTAAGAACTGGTCCTTTCAAGTCCCTTTGAGAGACACTCAAGTCAAACCCAGACATTCCAAAGGCTCCAGGTTTCAGTCACAAGGGACTTTTAGAACAAAGCAATGGGGTGCCTCCACCTTCAAATCTGGAAGCAACAAGGCTCCTCCCTATGGTAAACAGTCTCAGTGAGGGGAAAACTGGCAACTTCATGCATGAAACTGGCAACTTATAACCCAGGACAAATGGGTTTTAAATATAGTATCCCAGGGATACAGATTTCATTTCCACACATTGCCAATCCCAAACGGATGGCCAGACCTGCCCCCAAATCAGTGGGCAGAGGTCCAGAAACAAGTTCTGTCCCTCATGAACATGGGGGCTATGCAACCAGTACCAGAAGAGCAAAAAGGACAAGGTTTCTACTCAAGACTTTTCCTGGTGCCCAGAAAAGATTAATCATGGCGTCCAATTCTGGATATTCCAAAATTCAAGATGCTGACTCTTCAGCAGTTAATTTCTATGCTAGGCAAAGATGCCTGGTTGGTAACTCTAGACTTAAAAGAGGCTTACCTAGCCCTGAGTAGTATCCTGCATTCGCCCAGAATGATACCACAGTATAAGGGCAAAATGATTGACTTCAACAATTGTCTAAGCTTCTGGTGTCATACAAAAGGTGATCAAGTATTTGTCTGCCTGGGAAGACATGATCGACAAACCACGATGCTTTGCCAGAGATGGTCTGCACCTGTCACCCCTGGGATTCAGGTTAATGGCTAAAACTCTTGCCACCCCTATAGTGCCTTTTTTAGGCAAGGTTCAAAGAATAAAACCACCACCGTAACAGATACAAGCATGCAAAATCTGAAGGTAATGCTACTCGATGCTGGAAGTCTAAACCTCAAAATGCACACTCTAGAGGCACTCCTAAAAATGGAGAACATCGATATTTGTGCAGTGACTGAGACCTGGTTCAAGGCTCCAGAGAGCACCCCTGCAATACCAGGCTACAGTTCTTACCACACTTTTCGGCCACAAATCCAAGACCGAAACACTAAAGGTGGAGGAGTGTCCATATTCACCAAGGATATTCACACCTCCAAGCTAGTTGCCCAACACAATGCATCGGAAATTCTCCAGGTGCAACTAACACTAGGTAAGACTGCAATCCAAATTGTAGCTTGCTATAGATCCCCCACCATACCCCAAGATTCTCACTACACCTTCCTAAACATACTGGAAAATATTAAGATACAACCAAACACCCTATTACTGGGTGATTTCAACTACCCTGCCATTAATTGGGAAAACTACTCGGATACCAACTCCTTTTCCCAACGGTTCTTGGAATTTATAAATTCCAACGCCCTGGATGAACTAATCCATTGTCCCACCAGGGGCTCCAATATGCTAGACCTTGTCATTACCAACATGGGAGACAGATGCTCCACACCAGTGGTCACCCCCTCATTGGTCAGGTCTGACCATAAGCAAATCACCATTGACATCCACATCCCACCCCCACCCCCAGTAAGGAAACCTCCTTAAAAAACATCTCTAAAGCCAACTTCATGCTACTGAAGTCAGAAGTGACAAACTTCACAACACCCACGCAGACGGGATCTGGAAGTTCGACTGCAGAATCCAACACTAAGGCACTGTATGAGCACATCCACTCGTGCATGAATCGTGCCATCCCAAATAGAACCAAGATGATCTTCTCCAAAAAATTGGTGGTCCCCTGCTATAAACAAACTATACAACAGAAGGAAGAAACTGTTGCAGAAAAGAGTAAAATCCCAGGATGCAAAAAACTCCCTCACCAGCCTCAGTAAGAAACTGAGATCCCTCATAAAATCCTCAAAAGCTAGTTACGAAAATAAAATTGCCAAAGATTCCAAAGACAACCACAAGGCATTCTATAGTTATGTCAAGAATATAAATGGCAATGCTCAGATCTGCTCTGAGCTACAACAGAATGGCATTAAATATACTGATCCCAAGCATATTGCCAATATCCTGGCAGGTAGATTGTGCCAGCTTCACCCCCCTCTCACCTCCTAAAGGGCCCATCTCAGTACCAAAAGATTGCCAAATTCCGATAATCACAGCCACACAGGTAGAAACAGCACTCTCCAAAGCTAAGAATACAGCATCCATGGGACCAGATGACATGAACTACAAAATGAACTGGCACCCCACCTAAGTGTCCTGTTTAATCATAGCCTCACCTCAGGCTTCATGCCCACTGAGTGGCGCACAGCTACAGTTATCCCGCTCCACAAGGGAGGATCCGCCTTGGATCCCGGGAACTACCGTCCCACAAGTCTGACAAGCCTGATCTGCAAGGGCATGGAACGCATTATCATGGAACTTATAAACAAAGACATTGGCAACCTTCAAACACTGGACCCCACCCAGTTTGGGTTTGTGAAGGGCCGATCTTGTCTCCTGAATCTGATTGACTTCGAATCAGTCTCCAGAGCTCTGGACGAGGGTAAGGTGGTCCACACAGCCTATCTGGACCTCGCCAAGGACTTTGACACCATCCCCCACTCTGGAATCATAGATAAACTTACTAAGCTGGGCATAAATCCCTACGTCACTCGATGGGTTGCCAACTGGCTTACTGACAGAACCCAGACTGTAAAAGTAGCAGACTCCGAATCCAGCTCCAGACAAGTGGAGTACCTCAGGGTTCAGTCCTGGGACCACTCTTATTTGGCATCTACTTCTCTGAAGTACAGGCCAACACTAAGGGACTCTGACTAACAAAGTTTGCAGATGACTGCAAACTGGGAGCCATTATAGAATCCCCAAATGATGTGGATATTCTACAAAAGCACCTTACAGAAACAGATGCCTGGTGTCAGAGCCATGGGCTCAAGCTTAATGCCAAGAAATGTATAGTTATCCCCTTTGGAAAAAAACATGTACCCATGAACTACCACGTAGGTGGCAGGACACTAAACATGGAAAGTGTGATGAGAGACTTGGGGACACAAGTGGACAGTGGTCTCACTTTCGATAACCACATCGCCACAACTGTCAGGAAATCCTTCTGTGTGGCACACCTTATCACTAAGGGCTTTTCCTCCAGAAAAAGAGGTCATTGTCCCACTGTACCCATCCCTCATTAGACCCATTGTAGAGTATAATGCCCCATTTGGTATGTACCTCACAAGACATCTGCAACAGCTGGAAAGGCCACAGAAATACCTCACTAAAAGAATCACAAGCCTAAAGCAGATGCCGTATGCTGACCGTTTAAAAAAAATCTCCAGCTGTACTCTGTGGCATATCGTCTAATCAGAGGCGATCTCTGCTTAACATACAAGGCCATGTCAAACCCTGAGCTCTTGGACATGCTCCACTTAAAGAAATCCCAATCCTCAGAGCCACACGCTCCAGGGATCTAAACCTTATCATCACAATGAACAAAACATGCTGGAGGGATAGGTTCCTGACGCAGAGACTCCCCATACTCTGGAATAGACTGCCCATACATGTCAAGCAGAGTGCCTCATTGGCCCACTTCAAAAGGAACCTTGATGATTGAATGGGAGATAGGAAATTCACCCAGGGGATCATGTCAGTCGCCCTGCTAGACAGGGGCCCAGAGAAGTAAATATTGTGGGAAGAAATTTCCAGGGAATTGTTATGGCTAGGCTTGCATAGGCCTTAGGGCTGATAGTCTAGTACCAACCTATGAACCTATATCCCAATCAGAGAATCTTGCAGAAGATACCTCCGCTTCAAAGCAGGCTACTTGCATTACCAGTTTTCTGCACTGCCCTTTGGCTTATCTACTGCGCCCAGGGTCTTCACAAAGTACCTGGCTCCAGTAATTGCATTTTGCAGGCAAAGAAAAATTCAAATATATACATACCTGGACGATTGTCTAATTCAGGCAGAAAACAAGGACATTCTTCTAAAGCATCTGGCATTTGTAAAAAGGGTTCTAACTTGTCTAGGGTACACCATAAACGAAAAGAAATCACAACTGATACCCTCTCAAAAATTACATTCCTGGGTGCAAGCTTGAATACAATTGCCCAGATGACTTACCTTAGGCCAAAAAAGCAAATTCAATTGGTGACTTACTTCAAACAGGTGGCCACAAAAACCCTGCTATATCTGCAAGCCTTGGTGTTCATGGCCTCCTGCATTCTTCTACTTCCATATGCAAGACTGCATATGAGGAAACTTCAGTGGTACTTAAAAAGTTTATGGAGTCAGCATTGTCACAGCCTGGAAACAATGAATCTGAAGTAGGCAGACTTCATTCGTCTGCAACCTGTGGGTATCGGATCCGACCTCGGATCCGAGCTGGCAATTCAAAAGCTTAGGCTCCGAGCTCCTAGCTCCTCCCTCTTACCCATAACCCCTTGCCAAGCCCTGACTGACCTCAGATTTCGTTTGCCGCTTTTCAAGTAGCTACGGATTCTAGAGCTCCTGGTGTTTGTTGAAGAAAGATAAGATTTTTTGACTAAAAAAGTTTTGAAAATCTCTATTTTTGTTATTGATATAGTTAGTGTTGAGTGTGTATAGGCTTTCCTCTCTCTATTTAATAGTTCTCGGGTTTTGCGTAGTTTGTTTGTGTGTGTGTTGTTAGGCCTTAGGGTTGTGATGTCTGAAGCCCATAAGGCTGTTTTCTCGAAATGTACCGAGTGTGGCCATAAGCTGTCCCCAGCGGATGGCCACACTGCGTCATCTTGGGGTTGAACACCTGTCATCTGGTTGTACCATTTGTGCAGGGTTCAACCCCCGGGCTTTGAGGGAGCGGAGGTCTAAGCTGGTGCTGGCGGGTCTTTTACCTCCAGATACCGCTTCGGCCTCTGCCCCTTCCACTCAGCAACCTGTTGCTGTGGGGTTCTCCCCCTCCGGCTGGGACTCAACCTCCCTCTAAGTTGCCAGAGGGGAAGGAATCCTCTAGGGAGAGAGAGAAGAAGGAGAGGCACAGGGAGAGGCACCACAAGCGGAGGGCCGAAACTTCCAGTTCGGCTCCTCCATCTAAGCGGGCCTCCCCTGTGCCTTCTAGCTTTCCTCCTCCTCGGCTCCACTCCCCTCGGTTCTCTCCTGGACCCGAGGAGGAGGAGGCTAGCCCTTCTAGGTGGTCTCTGAGGCGGCTCTCTAGGTCCGCTTCGGTGGCCTCCACCAGGTCAACTTTTTCCATGAGTGAAGCTGATATGGACCGGATGATGAGGAAATTCATCCAGGCCCAAATGCAAATGGGAGTGCTCCTATCCCCATCCGGGAGGGGCTTGACCTTTTTCGCCCCCTTGGCTCCTTCTCCGACCCATACCACGGGTTCGGAGCTGTCTGCGCCGGGCAGACTTGGATCCGGGGGTGGGTCGGATCCGATGGGTCGGTGCACCTCGGATCCGTCCCATCCCTTGAGTGCTTGGTGCCGGACCCGACCTCTCGAGCCGAGGCGAGCCTCGGATCGAGGGAGCTGGTGTGTCTTCGGCTCCGTCCAGGTCGGAGCGCACGGTCTCGGATCCGGCGGTTTCGGCTCCGACTCCGATCCGTCGTCGGATCCGAGTGGGGTCAGCTCGGGGTTTAGAGAAGCTGGCTCCTCCTCGGCTTCGGCGTAGTGGAAAGGGCACTGTTGAGGACGTCCGGACCCCGGTCCCTGCCACGGCTCCATCCCGCACTCCCTTGCAGTTGGGCCAGGCCCCACCAGCCGGTCCCAGGGACAGCCCGCCTCGATGTCCCAAGTGGTTCCCTTGGAACATCCAACTGCTGAAGAGTACTCCTCGGACAGCCCCGATGAAGTACCTCGAAGCGTAAGTGCAAGGAGGCACATGGACTCCCCGAGTCCATTACTGAAGACACAGACTTGGATGAAGGGAAGGCTCCCTAGGTCACCCCTGAGGGCGTCTCATTTGGAGACATTATGGAGATGTTAAGGATCAGGGGGTGGTCTGCCCCAAGGCTTCCTCGGACGAGTCTGTGTTCTTGGAGGCATTCGGCGGGCCCTTCTACCTCTTGGGTGTCCCTCCTGCTGACCCCTGGTGGATCTTATTTCCATCAGAGCGTGGAAGGATCCGGACACCGTTGAGCCTATCCTAAGCGCCCGGACCGCATCCTTTCCCCTCCGGACCGCACTCACTGGAGCAAGGGCCCCCCAGTAGATGCCATGATGATGGCTGCAGCCACGAAGAGGGAATTGGCCCAGGAGAGTCCCTCCATGCATCCTCCGGGCAAGGAGTCCCGCTCGATGGATCGCATTGGGAAGCGAGTTTTCAGTTCAGCAACCTTCTCCTTGAGAGCGCTGAACTACATGGCACATGTCATTAGGATGCAGCGGGATCTGATTAAAGAATACGCTGCATCTCCCCCGGAGTCCATGTCGAGTGAGGATAAACAGGTATACTCCACCCGAATGGCCACTCTCAGATCAGTTTCCAATACATCTATGCGGCTGCTTTCTCATGCTACTGAGGGAGCCGCTAGAGCCAGCGGAGCAGGCCTAGTCATGAGGCGATAGGCCTGGCTCCGCCATTGTGATTTTGCAGAGCCCTTCAAGACGACCTTCGCGAATGCCCCCTTCGATGGTTCTGCCTTGTTTGGCAAGACTGTTCGCGAGACATTAGTCCAGAGCGAAAGGACGGAAGACGCTGTCTGCCGTCGGAGTCCGCTTCTCAGCTCCCCAGAGGTCCTTCTCTAAGAACCAAAAGGGACAGAAGAAGATGTGGTTCCGGAAGTCGCAGCAGTCCCAACCTGCTCCGGATAACCAGTCCTTCCGTGGCAGAGGAGGACGGGGAGGTCGTCGTGCTAGAGGCAGGGGGGCTCCTGGCAACTTTGGGTCCAGAGAACCTTTCTCTGATAGACCCACGCAGCAGCCCTGAAGGGTTGCCCGGCTGTCCGTCTCTGGAGGCAGTCGGGGGGCGTTTTTTGAGGCACCTGACTTCTTGGGAGTCCATAACAACAGACAGTTGGGTGCTTCGTGTCATATCCAGAGGGTATTCAATTCCCCTATTCAAGGTTCCCAAATCTCGCAGCCTCCCAGATGTTCCACCCGACCAAAGGGAGGCAGCTGTCAAATCGAACAGCTGCTAGAAAAAGAGCTATCCAGCGTCCCCCGAGATCAAACCGGATTAGGGTTTTACTCCAGGTTCTTTTTGGTGCCAAAGAAAACGAGGGACCTAAGACCAATCTTAGACCTTTCCCAGCTGAACCTGTCAGTAACCAAGCAAAGTTCGGATGGTCACCCTGCAATCTATACTTCCCCTCTTGAGGGAGAACGACTGGATGTGCTCCATCAACCTCAAGGACGCGTACTACCACATTCGGATGGACAGACGATCCAGGAGGTTTCTTCGCTTCCGGCTGGGAGCCAGTCATTATCAGTTCAGGGTCCTCCGCTTTGGTCTCACCTCAGCCCCCAGGGTGTTCACCAAGGTGCTAGCGGTGGTAGCGGCCCACCTGAGGCTCCAGGGATTACAGGTCTTTCCGTACCTGGATGACTGGCTCCTGACGGCATCATCAAGGCATCTTCTGTGCTCAGCCAGGGATTACTTTCTTCAACTAGCCCCAAGGCTGGGCATCACAATCAACTGGGAGAAATCTTTACTGCACCCCACACAAGTTATAGATTTCATAGGAGGAAGACTAAACACCAGATCAATGCGAGCCTTCCTCACTCCAGACAGAATTGCCAACCTGAAGTGTCATGTGACAGCGGTCCTGCAACCATCTCCAACTGCAGCTTCGGTCCTGAGGGCCCTAGGTTCTATGGTGGCAGCTATTCCGCTTCTCATTCATGCTCGTTTACGCATGCGGGTTCTTCAATGGACCCTTCAGGTTCAGTGGTCCCCTCTTTGTTCCTCTCTCAACGCTCCGATTGCGGTCAGCAAGGCGTGCAGGGACTCCCTTCTTTGGTGGCTTCTTTCTCCGGAGCCCTGGCAGGAGACCTTTTGTGCTGCATTTCCCGAGCCACAGTGACCACGGACGCTTCTTGCCTCGGGTGGGGGCATTCTGGGAAAGATTGTCCAAGGCACGTGGAATCCCACAGAGACGTCATTGCATATAAATGTCCTGGAAATGAGGACGGTGCTCCTAGCGTTGCAAGCACTTCACCACGTTCTTCCTTCAGGGACTATTGCGATTCAGACAGACAGCATGTCGGTAGTCTGGTATATCAACAAACAGGGAGGAACCAGGTCTTACCCCCTTTGTCGAGAGGCCATGAGAGTCTGGGAATGGGCAATTTCCACCAAACGCTTTCTGGTAGCAACGCACATTCCGGGAAAGTCCAACATCCTTGCGGACAAGCTCAGTCGCACCATTCTTTCTCCACAGTGGTCTCTCAATCCTCAAGTAGCGAAGAAGATTTTTGCCGTCTGGGGGCAACCCTGTTGTGATCTTTTGCCTCTCCCTCAAACGCCAAATCGACAATTTCTTCGCTCTGCTTCCCCACCAGGGAGTTCGAGAGATGCTCTGGTGCATGCTTGGCCTCCCGGTCTCCTTTATGCCTACCCTCCACTTCCTCTGATGCAGAGGCTTCTGCAGAAAGCCAACAGTTTGGGGAGCAGAATGATTCTCATTGCCCCGTTCTGGCCTCGTCAACCTTGGTTCCCCTTCGTATGGTCTCACAAAATCAATCCACCCTGGATTCTGGATCCAATTCCGGATCTCATCTCCCACCCTCTGGGAATGTCGGTTCCCAATCTGCGCACCCTGAAGATGACAGCTTGGCTGCTCCAGTTCCATCCTTAATTAGGACTCCGGTATCTCATCACCGGTCAAGGCCATTTTAGTGGCAGCTCATAAACCTTCCACCAGGCAGGTTTATCGGAGTAAATGGAAGAGATTCTCTATTTGGGCGGTACAGAGAACTTTGGATCCTTTCTCGGCACCTATGTCAGCGGTGCTGGATTTTTTAACAGACCTCTTTCATCAAGGGGCTAGTTCTTCCACGATTAAGGTACAATTGGCAGCTATCTCGCATTATCACATTGGTCATGACACAGCTCCCTTATGACGGCTAAATTATGCAAAACATTTCTCAAAGGGGTTTTTTGTTGAGGCCTCCAGTCAAGGAGGTTGTACCACCTTGGGACTTGTCTTTAGTTCTGCAAGCCCTTACTGCTCCTCCCTTGAGCCTGCAGCTTCTACAGATTTAAAGTACCTTTCCTGGAAGACTGCCTTCTTGGTAGCTATCACTTCAGCCAGAAGAGTGTCTGAGCTTCAGGCTCTATCGTCAAGCCGCCTTACCTTTCTTTCTTCCCTGATAGGGTGTGCCTCAGGACCAATCCATCTTTTCCTTCGAAGATCTCTTCTGAATCCAATATTAACCAGTCAATTAATTTACCTGTGTTTTTCCCAAGTACTCAAACAAAGGAGAATACAAATTGCATTCCTTGGATGTTCATAGACAATTACGTTTTTATATTCACAGAACAGCTGGTCACAGGAAATCAGATCAGCTGTTTGTCTCCTTTGCTAAATTTGCTCTGGGTAAAGCAGTATCTAAAGTCACACTATCTAAGTGGATTGCTAATTGTATTCTGCAGGCATATGACACTTCAGGTAGACCTGCTCCTCAGAGGGTTACGGCTCATTCTACTAGGGCAGTTTCCACGTCAGCCGCCTTTAAGTCCCGTGTATCATTGGATGATATCTGCTGGCAGCTACTTGGGCCTCGCCTCATACTTTTATTTCTCATTATAAGGTGGATGTTGTTTCTAGAGGAAGAGCATCCTTTGGCTCAGCGGTGCTCGAAACATCCTTCCATGACGGCCCAAGATTCAGGTAGCTAGGGACTCTGTCCCACAGGTTGCAGACGAATGAAGTCTGCCTACTTCAGATTTAGAAGTTATGAACTCACCATAACGTTCCATCTGAGTAGGTGACTTCATTCGGATGCAACCATCCCCCCCTCCATCCCCCTGACCTTTATAGAGCGAGTATTTATGCTGTTTTAGTGTACTGTAGTCAGTATTTTGAGGCAAACTCAATCTGAGGTCAGTCAGGGCTTGGCAAGGGGTTATGGGTAAGAGGGAGGAGCTAGGAGCTCGGAGCCTAAGCTTTTGAATTGCCGGCTCGGATCCGAGGTCGGATCCGATACCCACAGGTTGCATCCGAATGAAGTCACCTACTCAGATGGAACGTTATGGTGAGTACATAACTTCTAATTCCTATCATACCTTGCCTACAACTAGAGTTCCTATGGTGGGCAGAGGCCTGCCACCAAAACAAGGGACCTCCATTCACTGCACCCCCTGCTGCCCAAACCCTAACAACAGACGCATCAGACTATGCTTGGGGGGCTCATCTGGCAGGGAAGTGTGTTCAGGGCAAATGGCGCCCAAGTCCTTCATATCCATCAGAAAGAGATGCTAGCTGTACAGAATGCACTGACAGCCTTCAAGGACTACCTCCATCTAGGACAATTAATGATAAGGACAGACAACACCACAGTTATGTGGTACATAAGCAGGGGGGTACACATTCCTACCCCCTTTGCAGACTAGCCATGGCATTGTGGAGCACAGCCTTGACCTACCAAATACAACTACAAGTGCAATTCCTGCCAGGAAAGCTGAATACTCTGGCAGACAAACTAAGCAGAAATCTTATGGACCCACATGAATGGAAACTGGAACCACGAATTTTCAACATGTTGACACGCAAATGGGGGGAGTCCAAGCATAGATCTTTTTGCCTCACCCCAGAACTATCAGTTGGACAAATTCTGCACAAGAATTCATCACAAAAAAGCTTAGAAAGTGGGGTGCTCTATCATTCATCTGGAAAAACCTATCAGTCTGTGCTTTTCCCCCTCTGCCTCTACTCTCCATTGTTCTACTAAAAGTCAGACAGGACAAAATAAAAATTATTCTGATTGCTCCAGACTGGCCTCACCAGCACTGGTACCCACTCCTGCGCAATGTGTCACACCTTCCACCATGGCACCTGCCTCATACACCTTACCTACTGTCTCAGCAGAACAACCAAATTCTGCGCACTCAGCTCCAAACTTTGAATATTGTTGCGTGGCTAATTATCTAAATTCACCCTTGGCATGCCTCAGCAAACCTGTGATGGATGTCATTTTGGAGGCGAAGAAGGCCTAGTACTAGAAAATCTTATGCTGACAAATGGAAGAGATTCTGTGCCTGGAACCAGTCACAAGGAATAAGCACAGCAATGCCCAGTATCCCTCAGATTTTACAATACTTAACTGAGATGCTTCACAAGGGCCTATCTTTTTCTTCCATAAAAGTCCATGCCGCTACCATTTCAGTTCGTTACAACACAGATCCTCCCCTCTTCTCTCATCCTCTGCTAAAGCAGTACCTCAGAGGGGCCAAAAACATAAGATCTCCCAGGAGAGCTCCAACCTCTGCATGGGACCTCAATTTTGTATTGGAAAAACTCACTCTCCCTCCTTTTGAGCCAGCTGCTACTGCAGCCTTAAAATTTCTCTCTTGGAAAACAGCTTTCCTTTTAGCAGTCACTTCAGCTAGAAGGATTTATGAATTACAGGCTCTTATGGCAATGGAGCCTTTCATTATTTTTCATGTGGACAGGGTTTCTCTCAGGACCAATCCATCTTTCGTGCCTAAGGTGGTATCCAGTGTGGCTCTTAATCAGACCATTCATCTGCCAACTTTCTTTCCCAATCCACAGAACAAGGGTGAGCGGATTCTGTATTCATTGGATGTACATAGACAACTTATGAAAATCTGAACTACTGGTGGCATTTGCTGCAGGGGCTGAGGGAAAGGCTATTTCAAAGCAGATCATTTCCAAATGGATAAGCCATTGTATTTGTTTCTGCTGTATGCACCATGGTAAAACTACTCCCCTAGGGATCAGATCTCATTCCACCAGGACTGCATCTACTTCTGCAGCCTTTCTCAGAGGTGTTCCTACCAGAGACATTGTAGAAGCTGCTACCTGGAGCTCAGTTCATACGTTCACTAAACATTACCATTTACCTTTCTTCTCCAAATCGGCTTTGCCACTGCTGTCCTGCAGGGCCTTATAGCTGGTCATACCTCTCAACTGTCCCTGATTTTGACTCAAATTTTAGCTCCGTCCCTCTTAATCCCTCCTAAAACTAGTAACTTTTGGAGGAAAGGTGGTGAATTACACTTAATGAATAATGACAATAATTAAGAGTTATAGACTTCTTTTACTTCAGAAAATGTGAATTAATTCATATGCTCTGATTCTGTCAATGTTTCAAGTTAATAGCACTAATATTTTAAAAGTGTTCCTGATTGTCCCTGATTTTTTCTTGACTTGTCCCTGATTCTGTTGAAATTTGTCCCCGATTGGTTGAGAGGTCTGTAGCTGGTCCTAATGCTGTATAAATATATCCTTCCAACCATAGCTTTGGAAATCTACCCAAATGTAATGACTGCAACAGTGAAACACGAAGAACATAGTACAGTTGTGTACACTTTCCATAAATGTAGATGATCGAGTGTATTCACTGTTGCAGTCCTGGTTACCCACCCTCCAGCCCCCTGTTTTTTTCTCTTACTATATCTCTACTTTGTTTTACTATGCTTAAAAGCCTTTTTGGGTGTATTTGCTTTTGTTTGGAGGTATATTTTTTGTGTTTTAAATTTTATATATATTTTTTTTTTTTTGCTCCCCATTTGGGGGGCACCTGACATCTCGGGCAAGAAAAACTGATGTAATGGCGTTGGCTGCATGTTTTATACCCCTGACGTCATGGAAGAAGGGACAGCAACCAACGCAGGACCCAAGACTCTGTTAATCAAGCCAACTGAGGGCAACCTGCCAGCAGATTACCCAAATGTAATGACTGCAACAGTGAATACACTCAAACATCTACATTTATGGTAAGTGTACACAACTGTATTTTCCGTTCTCAGAAGATTTTCCTGGCTTAGGTTGCAGCCCCTCCAAGATGACTTCAAATCTAAATTAATGGGTGCTCCATTAGATAATTCAACCTTATCTGGTCCAGCAACAGCTTCTTTCTTTTAAGTCCCTACAGAAAAAAACTAAAACTCAGGGAGTTGAAGCATCTCTTGGTTTCTCCTCTCCCCCATGTTTCATAGGAATTTCATGTCTAAACCTGTCTGCCTACAGCCACAGTCCTCATTCCTCCAGTAAGACATTCAGAGGAGGGAAGTAGACAATAGAAGCCTATGGGCTTTCAAGCACCCTCACAAAAGGTCCTTTCCTGACAGAGCAGGGAGTCTGTGACTACCTACAGATGTGTCTCTTCCCCCCTTTGCCTTTCAATCGCTCACAGGGTCAGAGAAAGCGTCACTCAAGACACCTGGGTTCTTTCCATAATCAAAAAAAGATACTTCATGATTATCCCCACCCCCCACCCCAAGAGCAGGTGTGTCACTTCCCAAAGCTCCTGTGGGAGCTTTAGCAACCGGGCCCTATTTAAAGGGTTCCTCAAACTGCAAGAGGGGAAATCTTTTATGCAAGAATGTTCTTAGTGCCCAGAAAGGATAGCCCCTGGAGACCAGTCCCTGGATTTATCCCATCTCAACACTTAAAGATCCCTTCCTTTAGAATGTTGACACTTCAAACTCTATTCCTTCTTATTTTTCCACAGAGATGCATGGCATTTCTAGATATAAAAGATACTTACCTTCACATCCTCATTCACCCCATATTCAGGAATTTCTTGTGTTTTTCTATGGGTTCCTGGCATTTTCAATTCTGTGCCTCTCCCTTTGGTGTTTCTACAACTCAGAGGGTGTTCACAAAATGCCTGGCTCCAGTGATTGCACATTGCAGACTTTAGGGTATCCATCTTTTTCCATACCTGCTCTTACAGGCTGCAAATTTTCAAACTTTACTCTAAAATCTGGAGACCACCATTTCCCTCCTTGGAAAACTGGGATTCACTATCAACTTCAGGAAGTCTGTCCTCACCGCTTCACATGACCACATTTTCCTGGGTTGTCAAATCCAGGCAGATATAATGAGAGTGTCACTTCAACCTCAGAAGGTGCAGGTCCTTCAGTCCTCCTTTCAGTCCCTTCTCCCCTTGAGTCACATCACGGCCAGGGGGTTCCTCAGGTTGCTGGGATTCATGGCTTCAACCATTCTCGTAGTTCCAGTGGTTCCTCAGATCTGTGTGAACCAACATTCTCGCTCACCGGAGTACATCCTGCCCCTTATTCTTTGTCTAAAAGGTGAATTGCTTTGGTGGATCCAACATACAGCCCTAAATCCAGGACTACCTCTGCACCCTCTCAGTCTAGTCCTAGAACTCTGCACAGATGCATCAGACTTGGGTTGGGGGTGGCCTTGGGTAGAATTACAGTTCAGGGAGTTCGGTCTCCCTCCCAGAAGACAGAACACATAAACATCAGGGAAATGCGAGTGTTGTTCCTATTTCACCTTCCTCTTTGCCCAAGCCCCCTCGAACTGTACATACACAACATGACAGTCCTTTGGTATGTGAACAGGCGGGGGGGGGGGTCAATACCTATCCCCTTTGCAGGTTGACTCTTCTGGTGTGGGAACTTCTTGCCCAGTACCACCTTACTATTCGGGCGATGTACATTCTCTCCAACCAGAACGTTGTGGCAGACTCTCTCACCAGGTCCTTGATGCAATCCCATGAATGAATGCTTCACAAAGATGTTTTCCTGGACATAGTCCACCAGTGGGGTATTCCTCAAATAGATTTATTTGCCTCCCCCCTGAACAGATCACTTACAAAAATTTGTGCCAGAGTCCCAAGGCCTCTGGTTTGGAAAGTAGATGGCCTCTCCTTTTCTTGGAAGGTGATGTTTCTGTATGTATTCCCTCCTCTTCCTCTAATCACAAAGGTCCTGTTCGAGATTCAACAGGACCAACCAGAAATCTTCCTGATGACTCCCTTTTGGCCAAGACAGCACTGGGTCCCCCTTCTGCAATTAGCCAAGGGTCATCACTGCAAGTTACCCCTAATATATCCACACCTGTCAGTGTTACAGCTGATACTGTGGATGATAGGATTCTAATTCCTTTCAGATACATTCAGTTGAGGACATGCACAGGGTTTTGCAGGAGTGTTGAAAGCTTAATACTGGAAAGTCTT
Source organism: Protopterus annectens (assembly GCF_019279795.1). Classification (NCBI taxonomy): domain Eukaryota; kingdom Metazoa; phylum Chordata; order Ceratodontiformes; family Protopteridae; genus Protopterus; species Protopterus annectens. Next base: position 1,020,935,791 of record NC_056725.1, read on the forward strand.
AACATTTCCAAATGGAAAAGATTTTCACTCTAGTGTCTGTCTACGAACCAAGACCCACTGACAGTGGGAGTCTCAGTGGTTCTGCCTTAGTTGTGTGAATTGCTGTCTGCTGGCTTTGCTTATTTTGTCAAAGCACATGTCTGCTATTTCCGCTTGTTTGCCTTTATCCCCCCCTCTAGCATCCAGATTTGAGGTGAAACAGTTTCTTACAGGCATCCTTCGCATTAGGCTTCCCAGGAAACTTATTCCTCGCCCTTGGGACCTTTAATTTTGTTTTTGTAAAATTGACCCTGACCCCCCCCTTGAGCCTGCATCTTCAGCCTACATAAAACATTGTTCTTGGGAAACTTCAGCTAGAAGGGTGTCAGAGCTGCAAGCTCTTATGACTTCACCCCCTCCCCTTCTTGGCCTTTCATAAGGACAGGATATCCTTGAGAACAAATCCTTTTATTCCAAAAGTGTTAATGAGTTCTATCTTAACCAGTTACATTCAGTTACCGAGTTTCTTTCCTTCTTCCCACAACCACAGTGAGAATGTACTGCACTCTTTAGATATAGGTTGACAACTTAGACTTTATCTGGACAAGACTAAAGCTATCAGGAAATCGGATTGTCTATTTGTGAACTTTCATCCCAGGGCTCTGGGTTTATCTATTTCCAAGCAGACTATTTCTTCTTGGATTACTAAGACAATTTCCCTTTGTTACATGATCCATGGAAAAAAGCCTGTGTTCACCTGTGAAGGCTCATTCTACCAGAGCTTAACCGCATCATCCTTGAAGCAGCCATCTGGTCTTCTATTCATTTGTTTACCAAAGATTACAAACTGGATGGCATCTCGAAATCCAGAGCCATATTTGTTAAAGCCATTTTACATGGCTTCATTGAGAGCTCCTGTGCTCCTTCATCCTCTGCTCCTTCATCCTCTTTTCCTTCCTTGAGCTTTGGCACTCTCCCTCAGGTTATGAATACTGCAACAAGTGAATAGAAGGACATAGAATAGTTATGTAAAATCTTACCATAACCATAGATGTCCTTCTCTTCACTGCTGCAGTGTTCTATCCCTCCCTCCTTCCTCCCGGTCTATTGTTTTGCATGGATGTATTGATCATACAAATCATTAGTCTGGCATTCCTCTTGGGGCATTCAGTTCTTGGGCTGGTACGTGCTTATGCTGCTTTTATGGCCTACGTCCATCTGCAGCCTGCATGCAACTTACTGCATACCGTTGAGCAGTATAAGACTTTTGTGCACTGGCTCACGTCTGATCACTTTCTGGTGGGAGATCCCACAGGTTATGAATACTGCAGCAGTGACGGGAAGGACATTTATGGTTATGGTAAGATTTTACACAACTATTCTTTCTGTCAAAACTCAGGCTTGCAACAGCACACTTTATAAGCACACCATCAGTCGTACTAAATATAAAAACTTATTTGGTGTGTTAGAACACATTCTTAAAGATAGAAGGGGAGGTGATTATGGGATTTCCAAGATGGCTACACATCAACAGTTTAATTCTAGCTCTCCCAGTGTGAAAACAGAAACTCAGCAGAGAAGCCCAATAGACTTGTGTTTATGGGTGCATTTCAGTAATTCGCTACTAAGTGTACTGCCTGGATGCCAGGAAAAAAGAAGTACTGAGGACCTGGACAAAAGTCAGCTACAAAATGTGTGGAAGAAAGCACGACTGGGGAAAGTTCAGCAAAAAGCATTGCAATCTTCAGACATGAATTTCAGTAACCTACAGGAAGATATAAGGCAACTGCACATAGACCTGGTTAAAATGAAACACTGATGGAGTATGTTGACACAAACAGCAAAAGGTTGGAAAAAATGGAAGACACTTTAAATAGGTAATCAGATGAGATGATAAAGCTGCAAAACTTGGAGGTCAAAATGAAGAAAAGGCTGGCTGAAAATGAGACTGCTCAGGAAGAGATTTTTTTTTTTAAATTGAATTAGAGGACAGAACAAGTAGGGAAAACTTGAGATTTTCAGCTATACCAGAGTAGCTGGAAGGAGTATACCTCATTAAGTTTATAAAAGCACACATAAGCAACTGGAGTGGTATTCCACAGCAGGAGTTGTTAGTTGAAAGGGCACATCGTGTGTCTACTCCAAACCTGACTATGAGAAAACAACCTAGACTGTTACTAATGAAGATGCAATCCTACCAGCAGAAGGAGTTGATTCTGACAAAACTATGGCAGCAGGACAAAGTGCTAAAAGTGGGAGACAGCAGAGTGTTTTTGGAGAAGGATACTCGTACACCAGGCAGAAGAGTAGCAAATTTATTCCACTCTTCAGGGAATGTCTAGATGCAGGTGTGAGTTTCAAACTGCTGTACCCAGCTGTATTCAAGGTGTTCTTCCCTGGAGGGATGAAATCATTTTTTGATGAAGTACATGCTAAGGAGGAGATACAAAAGTTTGTCCAACAAAAAGTAAGCTGTGAAGCAAAAGGAGATTCTTCTTCTTCTGTGAATAAAGACCACAGAGCGACGTGTGAAACCTTATCCAATATTTCAGTGGAACATGTTAGGAAGGGAGCATGAAAGTTGACCAGAAGACTTGAGTACTGAAGCAGAGACAGGATTTAGGAGATGGAGATGAACCGGAATAAAATCAGTAACGCAAGAATTATATTTGTGAAATTGGACAGAAGAAAATCTGGAAATATTGGATTTTTTCACAATTTGTTGGACTTGTGGGGGACTCTAAAGCATATGCCCTACTTCATGCCATTAATGTTTGGAAAAGTACTTTGTGCAGGGAAGGGAGGGAGAAAGCTAACTGCAAATAAAGATTTTTGCTTATATTACTATTTTTGTGATGTGTGGTTTTCTTTACATGCTATAAAGTAAAGTTTTCTGAGTTATTTTTAAGTATAATGGTGACTGTAAATATGTGCTGCCATTCTTTTTTTCTTTCTCTCTTCTTAGTTTTCAGAAATGTAGGCAATGCAGTGTAAAATAAAAAGCCTGGTTAAAAAAGGCCAAAAGGAAAATTAATGTGCCTTTCTTCATTCTTGCATAGGAGAATGACTGGATTAAGGACCTTAAATTGATTTGGTAACAAGTTTTAAGAGAGAGTGCAAGTAAACGAAAAAGAATATTGAATATTATGAGAATTTTTTCTAGCAAATACATGTTTGTTTAGTAGCAATTCTGCAGCTGGTCTTCATGTTTCTATGGAAACACTCTGATTAGAGAAACTATCTGTGGTTCTCATGTCTCGTTGGAGACAGTCTGATAAAGAGAAAATGGATACAGTCTGGTGGTGACTGGCTGAGAGAAAAAAAAAGAAAGAAATTGGCTAGGACATAATGTTCTTTGAAAGCATTCAGGGGTTTTCCCAGCTCTGAGAGCTATAAAGCTAAGACAAAACATGTTTAGCACTTAGTAGAAGCACAGGCTGCACCATGCTTTTTAGCTTGCATAACCTTTCTTTTAGGTTAACTCAACTCTGTAAGTGTTGCTGTCAGTTTGGGACTTGTGTTCCTATTAGGAGGGTAAAACTTCAGTATTAAAGATATACATAGTTTTTTGTGTTAGTATTAAGTTAATAGGTTTTAGGGGGATATTGGGGTTGTGGGGTTTTTTGAGAGCTTTCACTAAAGCAAAATGTTCTGTAAAATGTGATGTAGTCTCAAATGGATATAAGAAACAACTGTATAAAAGTCCAACCTGCCAGTGTGTGTATGTAACACAAATGCTGGAATTAGACTTTTAACAAAAAGGTGTTGTATATAAAAGGTGGGAATAACTTTTTAATGCAGTGATGCTTTCTGTAATGTCTTTAAATGTCAAAGGTCTCCCAGATAAATACAAAAAATAAAGATTAATGAACTATATTAAAAAATATAGAGTGCATTCAAATTTGATAAAGGAATGTTTTCAGGATTGTTATACAGTGAAATACCTGGGACAAAGGAAAAGAGGAGTACTTAAATTAATTGCAAGAGGAGCTCCAATAGTGATAGAAGAAAATAAAAACGATGGCAGATTTGTAGTGTTGAGCAACTGGGCAGCAGAGTGGGATTACACTAGCATGTATTTATATTCCACCTAAAACTACTGTAATAGAGCTTAAGAAAATTCTGGAAGAAATACACAAGTTTTCAGCAAGGAATATTGCTTACAGGTGGGAACTGAAATATGATTTGCAGCAGTGAATATGTATGTGTCTGGGGGGGCCAGAAAGGAGGGTAAAACAAAGGAGGGTAGATGTTTGAAGAAATTTATGAAAGTATTTGGCATGGAAAATGTGAATTCAGTACTAGGAGTTCGAGTGAATTTACACATTATTCCCCAAGATATTAAAACTGGGCTAGGTGAGCCAGAATTTACATTTCACAAGAACATGTGCATTTAATTGAAGATTCTGATATATACCCAGTAACTATTTCAGTTTGTGCACCAGTAATAACTAAAATAAAAACAACATAAGGTAATAAAATAAAAGTGAGAGACTGGTGCTTTCTCATCTGTCTGTAGAAAAGAGAGGAATTTAAGGAAAGAGAAGAGGAGATTATTCAGGAGCTACTAGAGGATAGAAATTTATTCTGAAAATATAATTAGGAAGTGGGATAAAATAAAGATGGAGTTTAAAAATAGGGTGAAAATAAAAGAAAAGGAGATATGGTTAAAAAGTAACAAGAATTATTTAGAGGGACTGACAAATGTTAAAATATTGCAGAATAGGGGGAATCTCACAGAACAAGAGTGGGATCAACTGCAGAATGCTAAGCAGCAAATAAGGGATTGCCTCAATAATATGCATGAGTATAGAAAGATTGCTTGTTAAGCAACTGTATTTTGATAATAACACTACAGCACAAAAACTTTAAGACGACTGAGGGAACAGAAAGTAGAAAGGACGGTCACCAAGCTTAGGGAGCCTGTAACAAGGAATGTAACATGAGATCCTGTAGATATTAGAAATCTTTTGGAAATTCTTTGAAAGCCTGTATAAAGTAGAGAAATATGGAAATCAAGAAAAAAATACAAATGGAAAGGTTTATGGAAAAATTAAATATGCCAAGGTTAGAGGCTCAATTACTAACAGGATAGGAGATGAGATAAAAATTGTGATATATAACCAATCTACAGGAAAATCCCCAGGGATAATTGGTATTTCTGTGGAAGTTTGAAAGCTGGAAGGGAAAAAAACAGATAAAGATCTGGAAGGTTTTGTTTAACAGTATTGTAAGAGGAGAGAAATGCCAACATCCTGGAAGAAAGCAGTGGAAGCTGTAGTACCTAAAGAGGGTAAAAATCCATCAGACCCAGCTTCATACAGGCCCATTTCAATACTAAACCATGATTATAAAGGGTTCACGTCTATAAAGGCTAAAAGAATAATAAAAGTAATGCCAAAATTGACAGATATGGATCAGTGTGGTTTTATGGAGGGGAGACAAACATTTGACTTTAACAGAACATTAACTCAAGAAAAATAAAAATACTGAAAACAAACACAAGGCGTAGCTCCGGTGCGATAAAGGCTGTCTTCCCTTAGTCAAAACCTTCGTTCCACATAAAAATGATTCCAGGAATAAGTCCAGTATTGTATATATACTTTTTAATGTAAAACTAAAACAATAAAAACACAGATTTGTATCTCTTTGCTCTTAGTGTCACATCCAAGGTTGGGATTCTTATTTCTTTTAACCTTGCTATAAAGGGGCATTGTGAACATCTTCCACATTTAAAAGTGCCATATTTCGGACATGTTCCTCTTCTGTATTTGTTTTATTTTTCATCTCAATCATTTTTACATTTTTATTCCTCCTAAAACTATATCTCAAAGTGTTTTGAAAGACGCTAACCCTTGTTGGCATGGTGTATATATACAATACTGGACTTATTCCTGGAATCATTTTTATGTGGAACGAAGGTTTTGACTAAGGGAATACAGCCTTTATCACACCGGAGCTACGCCTTATGTTTATTAACAGAACATTGATGATATAGAGGGAAGTAGAATGTAAGAAAATACCATTGTTGGTGGGACTTGATGCAGAAAAAGCATCTGACAGAGTAAGCTGGGACTTTATGAGCAGGGCAATGGAAGCATTTGCATTCCCTGAAAAAAAATTTAAAGTTGATTAAGAGGATATGAGGGATCGGAGTTGAAATTCAAGTGGGTGGGACCCTTTCTTATAATTTCTGCTTATAATTTCTGCTTGATCAGAGGAACCAGGCAGGGGTGTTCTCTTTCCTCTTTATTTACATTATAGTTAGGAACATAAGTAAATAAGGGACCCAGAAATTCAAGGATATAATTGGTATGATAGTCAAGAAAAGCTGGATCTATTTGCAGTTGATATTTTATACCTGACAAAATCAGGAAGAGGCTTAGTCTTGTGGAACACTTTGAGACGGTTTCAGATCATTTTGGGATACAAAATTAATCGAGCTAAAACATAGGCAATAGCAGTAAATTATGTACCCATACACAAATTGCTTCAGCGATATCCTTATTTACGGGGACATGATAAAATGAGGTATTACAGGAGTATGAATTAAAAATGATTCTGGTATGGCAGCTAAGGATATGTGGGAAGAGTCTAAACCAAAGATAACTGAGAAAAGGTAAGCTTTGCAATATGGATAGTAAGATACAAGCAGTCAAAATATCTGTAGTCCCTGTAGTCTTATACACAGGCATATTTTTATCAACCAGTGAAGTTATGGATAGCAATTGATAAAGCGCTGAAGGACCATATCTGGGAGGGGAAGACAAGAAGTCAAGTGGGGTAAACTGATTCTTCCAGTAGAACAGGGTCGATTGGGATAACTCTGCTGTACACAGAGAAAGCAGAAAATTATAATTCAAAGTGGAAAGGGTTGATGTTGAAATGGAGGGGGGGGGGCCTCAAGAAACAAGAAAAGACTGGGATTTTGGATGCAGGTCTTTAAGGAGAATAACAATATTCATACAGACTATTGTATCCATAAAGTAGCAGAAAGTGTTCTAAGAACTAGACCAACATGTGAATGAAGAAAGGAGATTCTGCCGATAGGGATAACTGCAGTTAGGGATATAGACAATAGGCAAGATGGGGCTGAAATTTATTGGGTAAAACTGACAAAGTAGCCACTGTACTAGGAGCAGATAACTAGAGAGGGAAAGATAATAGAATGGGAAGATGCCAAGAATTTATTTGGACTGCAGGTTAGAGATTGCCTTCTGTATCAAGGATTGATATCGGAGTATAGGTAAAGAGAAATAGGGGGTCCTAAATGAAAGACCAGCACTGGTAGAGTTTTTAGTAGAATCTAGTACAGAAGCTGCCATTAAAAAAGGAATAATTAGTAGAGCATATAAAATACTGCATGGTAACTATAAGAATCAATCAGATGAGGTTTGAAAGGATTGGGAAGAGATCAGATAAGCGGTTCACAAAGAAACAATGGAAGGATGTGCATGTCTCTCAAATATGCAACAGAATCTAGATGATGCTTTAGGTTTTTTGCTTGGAAATGTTTACATAGATACTTTTATACCCCTTGTATACTCCAGAGAATTTTTCCTTGGGTAGATAGCAAATGTTGGCGGTGTGATGAGGAAGAAAGAGGTAATTGGGAACATATTTTCTGGGAGTGCAGTGAGTTGGCGGATGTTAGGGATTCCCTGTGGGACACACTGTCAGAGGTGGTGGGTGGGCAGATTGGTGTGACACGGGAGATGATTTTTCTGAGCTATAATGCAGTATTTGAATTTCGTAGACATGGTAAGGCCTCACTTTCTCTAATTTTGATGGCTGCCAAAAAAAGCATTCACTAGAAAATGGAAATCAAAATCTAAACCAACTATATTAGAAATAGTGAATACAGTAACATAGGTAAAACAACTGGAATTGACATCTTCAGAAAAAGGTAGGAGCAAACTATTTAAAATAGGAGTTGTGGGAACAATTCATACAGGGGAGGAATGAGGTTTAAAAGAAGGCAGGACTTAAATGAGCTAAGTTAAAAGAAGGCAGGACTTAAATGAGTTAAGTTTGAGTGAAAACCATTGGGTAGGTTATTAGTGCTGTTTAATGTTTGCAACAGGGAGTGTATCAGTATGGTTTATGATGTAAAATGTATGCATCTAGAATTGTGTCAGTGTGGTTTGTTTTCATTTGTATAAATGTATGATTGCTTAGGTTGTAAGTGATGGTTTAATAAAGATGTTCATTGTATAAAAAGGGGCAGGAATTGAATAATTTATGGAATGTTGCTTGCAGTATATGGGAAGCATAATGTTTAAGTTTAACTTAGCACAGTTTGATTGCTTTTATGTAAATGTAATGTCACAAGTGATAATTCAAAAGGTGTTTAAAAAAAGGAAGGGGAGGTGATTATAAAAACAAAATTGAGCAAATAGAAACTGAATGGGCAGTAAAACTGTCTGCAGATATGTTCCCTGGCCTCAACAAAACAGTTAATATTAAATGTTTTAGAAAAGACAAGAGAAGAACTATTATGTGATATAGCAGGTTGTTTTGCAAGTGTTTTTGAATATTAATTAGGACAGTTATGGTTTTAATTGAGTTTTAATTGATGGTTTCATTCTATTGGTTGAATTTGAAATAAATTGAGGCTAGGTTTTAACTAATGTATTCTGGTGAAGTCTACAGATGAAAGTGGAGATTAAAAACTGTTTTATGCTAAAGAAATGGTTGTCTTCTCTTGCTACTTTCAACCTATAGCCAGTGTTTGTTTATATTTGTCTGAGTCTTGCATGTGTCTGAGTTTAGGGTTTGGGGTCCGTGTCCCAGAGTCAGGATAGACTCTTAGAGTTTCAAAGTCGTCCCTCCCTTCTGGGTCATTGGCACTTGACTGCCTCTGGTCTTGGTGCCAGGGCAGGTTATGTTGGCTCTGTAGTCTGCCGGCTCCATTGGTTCTTTGGATCCCAAGGGTGTCAGCTCCTGGTGGCCAGTTTCTCTGTCTGTCTGCATTCAATGTGGAGAGATTGTTCTCCAGGCCAGCGATGGAGTGGTCAGTATCAACTTGTAATCTTCTGTCTTCATCTGGACCTGATGAAACACATTGGGAAGCTGTGGGATAACTCACACTTCCAGGGCCCCCTACCTCTTTCACCTTTCTCCTGAATTATCTATATCAGGAGAGTCATGGTAAAATTCTGTGCAAGAGGAAGCACCTGGATTCAGTAAAGGAGTCCCACAGAAGATACTGACTTCTAGGAAGAAGAGGGCTTCCTGAAATCCCCCCTCCTGGATACCTTCTTTGTTGATTTTATGGAGTTCCTTCCCCACTGTGGGGGTTGGACTGCAGAAGGCTCCTGTCCGGAAGGTTCATGAAGGCTTTTGGTCTGGGCTCATCTGTGTCCTGGGTGGTCCCGTTTCAGCTTCGCTTATCGACTTGGTGTCCTGGTGGGCTTGGAGGGAACTGGATAAAGTGGACTGTATCTCTGAAAGAGTTGATAAAATCTTGACTCTCCTTAAGGACTGACAGCATTAGAGTAAGGGTCCCACTGGTGATACCATTGTGATGGTGGCAGACAAAAAAAAAGGAACTTACAAAGGAAAGTTCTTGGGTCTGTCTCCCGAGCAGGGAGACCAGGGCTTTGGGCTGCTTAGGGAAGTTTGCCAACACACAAGCAACTTCTGTGCTGAGGACATAAAATTAGTTGGCTCATTTGCCAAGACTTCAGTGAGATATCATCTCTGAAGTGTCAATGGTAGTAAAGACAGCAGACTCCAGAGACACAAAAGACTAGGAGGCACAGTTGTCATCAGTCTGTTTCTAACATGTTTATGTGCTTGCTTTTCAACATGGCTGATAGCCCATCTTGAGCATTGGCCCTGGCATTTCCATGTGCTGGTACACTGGGATGAGATTATATAATTTTGCAGATTTAAGTTGTCCTTTGTCAGTACCCCATTTGACATCTCCTCTATTTTTGGGCCAAAGGTCAAGAAAACGTTAACCAGGAATGAGCAGGTTAGAGTGCTGTTTCCATCCCTCAGTGGACCTTCTGTAGGAACCAGAAGAGGGGCAAACATATCTTATTTGGAAAGTGCAACAGTCAGTCATGTAGTAGTGGTGCCTGGGAGATCCTTTCAGTGTACCTGAAGGGTTGTCAGACTGTCCTGTTCTGGAGGCAGTCGGGGGGATTGCTTGGTTCCCCACTCCAATGCTTGGGAGGCCATCACTTGGGATGCATGGGTCTTGAGGGTCATATCTAGAGGCTTTACAATTCCATTTTTATTTCTGCCAGAAGAAATTATGAAGCCCCTACCAGACTTTCCACTCTGTCAGAGAAGTGTCAGCTTTCAAACTTCAGAAGCTGCTTATAAATTGCCTCATCCAAGAAGTCGCACCAGACCAACAAAGGGCTGGGATCTACTCCAGGTTCTTTAGTCCCAAAGGTAAAGAATGGCCTCCATCCAGGTTTGGATGTATGCAAGCAACCGTTATGTGAAGCATTAAACAAGTTCTGGATGGTCACAGTGCAATCCACTCTGTTTTTATTGAAGGGCGACTGTATCTGCTAGATAATTCTGAAGGCCACGTACTGTCATATAAAGATTGTGAAGGTGGTCCAGGAGATATCTACTCTTCCAGCTGGGAGCCAACTCTCGGGTGTTTACCAAATGAATGGCAGATGTGACAGCTTGGCTTGGGCTGCATAGTTTCCAGGTCTTTCCATACCTTGACAACTGGCTTCTCACCGCCTCCACAAGGGTGTTGTTAGTCAGGGCTTTAGGACTCTGCTCCAGTTGTGCCTGTCCCTAGGAAATACTGAACTATGAGAAATTCAGTGTTCAGACAGTTCAGGTATTGGAGTTCATAAGATGCTATATCTGAATACAGGGTCTCAGATAGCAAGGCTTCCAGCATACAGAGCGAGTTTTCTTCATGCAGAGGCGAATCCTCTGTTTTCCTTCCACAAACCTCTGGCATCCATAGTTCTGAGGCTTCTGAGTCATATGGCCTGTGAAGATAGGTGAAGGCTGCCAGCCTAGCTAGATAGAAATTTGTAGATAATTCTTTCATTTGTAAATATTAATGTAAGCCACGGGCTTGTTCTCTTAAATGTGAAGAGAGTGTATTGGATGTTGAACTAAAACAAATGCAACAACAGTGCACTGTACTGTGCAAAAGCTGATAAGTCGAGCATTTGAAATTCTTTGATCTAAAACTCGGAGCCTAGATGTTTTGAGGGAGGCATTCTGCCTGTTGTTTTGAGGCCAGAGTTAATGGCTAGAATTTGCATGTATAATTTCTGTTATTGCTCTGGCTTCCTGACCAGCTGCAAGACCAAAAGGGCTATTAACCTCTGGGTTTCTGTTAAACTGGGAACCAGAAAGGAAATAACAAAACCCAGATGTTCACTGCAGTGTTTAATGGTCGTACAAAGCTTTCGAGTATAACTCGTGATACATTAAGAAAGAGGTTATACTCTAAAGCTTTGTACGACCATTAAACGTTGGGGTGAACATCTGGGTTTTGTTCTTTTGATTTACGTTGCTACCTGAAGTTCTCTGTTTGATAGGTGCTTTTTTGCTTTGTAGTGTTGGGAACCAGAAAGAAATTATGCAATCTGAAATGAATCAGTGGTACTTTATCAATTTAAGGACAGAGAGATTCAGAGCATTTAGCATTTCTCTTGAGAACATCCAACTGACCAGCACTCTGCCTGTGTTCTATATGTAAGTTTATTTTAGAACTGTGTTTTCTCTTAGATGTAGCTAGGAACTAAGATGATTAGATTAGTTGTTTTTCTGTATTGATGTCAGAACTTTTCTACTGTATTATTTTAAATATTTCTCTGTGATCTCTGAACTCTTGACTAGCACTGTGTAGTAAGAAGTATTATCTTGTGTTTTTATTTGTTTTAAAATGCCGCGGTGGTACGGTTCCACTTCATATCATCGAATTTGAAAACATCCAGACCAAATTGTCGAAAACCCATATCATCGAATCTCAAATCATTGAAAACTAAAAAGCAACTAGAAATAACATCCCAGACACTATTTACTTCCCCCACTGTAGTGCTACCTTGGAGTTGGTATATTTATTTATGGGGTGTGTGGGGGGTGCAGGGGGGCTTGCCCCCCGCCCCCTGCATAAATGTAGTAAATAGTGTCTGGGATGTTATTTCTAGTTGCTTTTTAGTTTTCGAGATTCAATGATATGGGTTTTCGATGATTTGGTCTCGATGTTTTGGGTTTCGATGAAATGAAATTCGATGATATGAAGTGGAACCGGTGGTACGGCAGTAGCGTCATTACCTCACAGCAAGAGGTTCTCCCGTTCGATTCTCAGCTGGGCTTGGGAGTGCCTTTTGTGTGGAATCTGCATGTCCTCCCAGCGGTTGGGTAGCATTCGAAAGACATGCGTGCGTAAATGGGCGTGCCTTCATTGAAGGTTGGGCGTCGTGCTGGCACCTCGGCGTTTCATAAAAATTTACTGCCAATCATTAGCGGACCAGAGTTCTGCTGTGGTGACCCCTTACCAGGAAAAGCCGAAAGGCAAACATTAAATATTTTTAAACCTTTCAACTGTGGCTGTTTTGTGTAGAAATAATTTAAGTTCTAGAGTACATTGCATATATATATATATATATATATATATATATATATATATCTCTATATCTATATATAGTGATACTGTCCAAGTCAGTCCAAATAAGCCTTGACTGTTCAGTTGCATTTGGATAGTAATATTGCACAGTGTAATTGGACACCCTTTCATAAAAGGCTTTTAGTAGCTGATCAATATTAGTGGGTGGTGGCAAGTGGTACTACTGTATAGTCTGGGTAAAAGGGGCACAGCTGGAGAACTTCTGCTAGCCTTCCTCACGAGTCTCAGTGTGGTTGTATATAACGCTTATCTCAAAGTGTGTGTGTGTGTGTCAGCTACTTGGGCAGGGACACGAAGCACTGGTTGGACAGAGAGGGTGCTGGAGGTTTTAGCTTGCCCATAAGGCTGACATCTGGACCTTATAGCTGTGCCAGTGGGGAGGTTTATGCCTGGGAGAAAGGGAGAAACCAGCCCCAGACTTGACTGACTGATCTCTTGTGTGCTCTAAAGGAAAATTGTACTTTACTGTGTGTGTATTTATTATCCTTTTTCTATATGGACGCCCCTCACTGGTGTTAGTGTTGTGGATTGAGGCTGCTTGATTCCTGGGCCAGTGCATGGGCATCACATATTAGTTTTTTGGCAGTGGTGGGCTATCCACACCACATATTAATTGGTTGGCAAATACTAATTGGCTTGTAGTGGTGTGGGTAGAGTGAATTCCTGTAGTTTTTGTACAGTGATCACTGAAGATGTTTTTGTACTCAAAATTAGCCACGCAGTGAATGCTCAGAACTCAGATCACAATTGTTTTATTTTTTTGGTTAGCTTAATTAGTCAGGGAGAGCAGGCAGCATGTCAGCAGAGGAGTACAGAAAGCTGACAAGGTGCCAGCTGGCTGAGATCTGCCAGGTTAAGGGACTGGTGCATGGAAACCTGACTAAGGCAGACATGATTGCAGCTTTGGTTACAGCCGCATCAGAAAACAGCAACCAGGAGGACGATCAAACTGGCCGTGGAGATGTACAACACTCAGGGAATGGACAGCTCAACCTTTGTGCAGAGAACTTAAAAATCCAACTGGAGCTAAAGAGACTTAAGTTGAAGGCCAGGCGCTTGGAAATGGAAGCTGTGGAAAAGGAACGGCAGAGGCAGCACAAAAAGGAGATGCCGACTCTTCGCCAGAGTCATGGAGGTAATGGGGAAGGGAGTAACTGGACCCCAGAAGCACAAAAGATCAGTAAATTTCTTCTACAGTTTACAGAGGAGGATCATTTTGATAGTTTTATTCATATGTTAGAGAGGGTATGTAAACAGTATGATGTTGACCAAAGGCTCTGGGTACAGTTCCTGACCCCCTTACTCCATGGTAAAGCTGTAACTGTGTTGTCTAAAATTTTTGATTGTGACTGTTTTGATTATACTGTTGTCAAGAATCGCTTGTTAGAATGTTTTAAGCTAACACCTGAAACTTACAGGAAAACGTTTTGTGAGCATAGACGCAAGGCAGATGAAAGTGTGTGTGAATATGTTGCTGAACTGAGCACTTATTTTCATAGGTGAGTGAGTGGATGTCAGGTCACCACTTTTGAAGGGCTAGCAGACCTTTTGGTGAGGGAGCAAGCCCTTAGCACTTTGCCTGAGGGCATGAGGATCTGGTTAGCTGATAAGACAATGTGCTACTTCAGATGAGTTGAGGAAGAAGGGAGACCTGTACCTGGCAAGCAGGACATCCCTGCACGGGAAAGGGGCCCCCAGTACTGCTCATGGGTCTAAAGGAATCCATGGTGGACAGCACAGACTGCCCCAACAGAATCTGCCAGTAGCAGGGGAAGCCACTAGTCCAGGTACAGGTCCAGGACCTAGGGTTAAATGTTTTGAATGCAACCAGTGGGGCCATGTGGCATACAGATGTCCACGGAGGTAAGGTGGGGCAAAAAAGGTGAGAGCGCCAGTAAGTGGGAAAGACAAAATGCCAGTAGTAGGTTGCCTTGAGACAACAAGGGTACCGAACTACCATCCTGCAGATGTCCTGCTAGGGAAGGATTTGAATGAGGCGGTACTGTGTGTTAATGCAGTTAAACACAGTCAGACGTTGAGACAAGTATGTGGGTCTGGTAGGCTGGGGGAGACCCAGACAGACCGCATACTTGCAGCAAGGACTGGTGAGGTGGTTACTTAAGGGAGGAAGCTACGCTGTAGCAGTGGGACTGAAGATGAGCCACAGCTGCTTGTGGGTACTAATATTTCCTTGGACAGAGTGACTGCAAAGGTAGAGGTGAGTAGTAGTACCCACGCTGACAGTGAGGCACCACTGTCAGAGAATGCCAGACTTCCTGTGGAAGGGGAGCTGGGAAGGGTTACAAAGAGAGAGTTGAGAGAGGCTCAGCTCTCAGACCCTGCATTGTAAGGCCTGAGGCAGGTAGCTAGTAAGGTGCCTGATTCTCAAGGGAAGGGGGAATCTGTATACTGGGACAAAGGGTTACTGTATAGAGAGTGGAACCCTGAGGGGGTGGGCTAGAAGGTGAGAGGGTACAGCAGTTGGTAGTGCCTAGAGCTTGCCATGTGGCGCATCTAGCCATAGCCCATGATATTCCCTTTGCAGGTCATATGGACATAAAACATACAAAGAGACGTATTATGCACAACTTCTATTGGCCTGGAATTTCCAGAGATGTAACAGGGTACTGCAGGACCTGTGAACAGTGCCAAAAGGTAGGCAAGGCAGGAGACAAGATGAGAGCTCCTTTGATGCCTTGCCTGTGATTGAGGAGCCATTTCAGAGGGTAGCTGTGGATATTGTGGGGTCTCTTGAGTACCCCAATTTCCATAGGGAAGTAGTATATCCTGGTGATAGTAGATTATGCTACACGGTACCCTGAGGCAGTGGCTTTGTCCTCCATTGAGGCAGAAAAGGTGTCAAATGCTTTGTTAGAGATTTTCAGCAGGATAGGTTTCCCAAAAGAAATACTGACTGACAGAGGTGCCAATTTCATGTCAGACCTGCTGACTAGTCTGTGGAAGTACTGTAGGGTGAAGCACCTGAGGACCATCCCCTACCATTCCCAGACTAATGGTCTTGAGAGGTTAAACTCTACAGTCATGTCCATGCTAAGGACATTTGCGGACCAGTTTAAGAGGGAGTGGGAGCAATATTTGCCCCATCTCTTTGCTTACAGAGAGGTTCCCCAGGAATCCACAGGTTTTTTACCCTTTGAGTTGTATGGGCATAGGGTAAGGGGACCTCTAGATTTAATTTGAGATGAGTGGGGAAGGTGTGTGTGACCCTCACAAGGAGTCTGTTGTGGCATGTGTCCTAAACCTCAGAACAAGGCTCAGGGAACTCATGAGCTTGGCCCAGGAGAACCTGGCAGAAGCCCAGCAGCAGAAAAAGGTTTGGTATGACAGGAATGCTCAAGCTAGAGAGTATGCTGTAGGGCAGCAGGTAATGGTTCTCATTCCTGTCAGACATAGCAAGCTGCAAACAGCTTGGGCGGGACCCTACAAAGTGGTAAGAAAGGTAAGTGATGTTAACTACATGGTAGAAATGCTAGGCAGCAGCACAAATTGTACCATATTAACATTATCAAAC
The DNA here is from genome assembly GCF_019279795.1 of Protopterus annectens. Taxonomy (NCBI): domain Eukaryota; kingdom Metazoa; phylum Chordata; order Ceratodontiformes; family Protopteridae; genus Protopterus; species Protopterus annectens. The sequence continues at coordinate 1,020,951,927 of NC_056725.1, forward strand.
CTTACCATGATAGGGAAGCCCTTGTGCTGAGTATTTGCAGTAGCTAGCAGGAGGAGTCAGAGGCAGATCTGGTGACTGATCTCCTCAGTGAGGCTTGGACAGACACCTCAGTGGAAGGGGTAGCAATGTCCCAGCAGCTATCTCCTGCCCAAGTTTGAGAAATCCAAGCAGTGTTACAGGAGTTTTGGGACATGTTTGCTGGGAAACCAGGGAGCACCCACCTGGTGCAGCACCAGGTGGATACAGGACCCCAAAGGCCTATTTGGCAGGCTCCTTATAGTGTGCCCGAGAGAGTCAAATGGGCGATACAGGAAATATTGGAACTAGGTGTAGTTCAAGAGTCCAGCAGTCCCTGGGCCTCCTCAGTGGTGCTGGTGCCAAAGGAGGATGGCAGCACCGGATTCTTTGTGGACTACAAGAAATTAAATAGTCACACACAGTCAAATGCTTAACCCATGCCTAAGACAGTTGAGGCCCTAGAGCAGCTGGGTGGTGGGATGCCCCTCACTAGTGTTAGTGGCTAGGATTGAGGCTCCTTGATTGCTGGGCCAGTGCACGGGTGTCACATGGCCTCATCAATTCGCCTAGTCCACCTGGTGAGGTATCATAAGAGGATACTGTAGTGGACGTTAGTGACTCACTGGTCTTATTTAACTAAACCCTTGGACTTTCCCATTGTCTTGATAAACATTTGTTGGACTCTGATCAGATGGTGGCTGGAATCTCCTCTAGTTTCAGCCGCAAAACCCTTTATTCTTCCTCATCCTAATACCACAGTCTCTATGGATGCACTGTTTTTTGCAGTAGGGGTGGGATTTTGAAGGGAAGTCTATCCAGGGGACTTTGGCTCAGAAATAGTCCATGTTCACATCAGTTTTTTGGAGATGAGTGGTGATCCTAGGGTTTGTTGCAAGCCTTTCAGGACCTTCTTTCTAAAGGTGTGCTTTTTGGTTTAAATGAACAGTATTTCTGTAGTTTGGCTACTGAAGAAATTGGGTGATCTCAGTCCTTCCCTCTATCAGGAAGCTGTGAGAAAGTAGCAATCAGTGATCTCTTCTCAATGGTTTCTGATAGCAGTGCACATCCTGGGGAAATCAAGCACGTTGTCAGATAGTCTGAGTAGGAGCATTCTTCATCATCACGAGTGTTCACTGAATCTAAGGGTAGAATTCCTAATCTTCTGGCATTGGGACACCGTGTGCTGCAATCTGTTTGCCATTCTTTCCAACATGAAATGCAGCAGCTTTCAAAGCCTGGTACCCTCAGTGGGACAGTCATCAAGGAACATTCTTTTGTATGCTTGTCTCCCAGCTCTCTTGTATGCTTACTGCCGTACTACTTTCATAATAGTTTCTCGAGAAGACCACCTGTTACAGAGCAACTGTGATTCTCATTGCTCTGTTTTAGCCCCAACAAGTTTGGTTCTTGTTCTTGAGAACTGATTTTCAGTACTTGTTTTGAGTCCTAGATCCCATACCATATTTGATTTCACACCCAGCTGGAATGGTTCCCAGCGACTCTTTCAACTTCACCGCATGGTTTCTCCAATTCCCTTAATTGCCAGAGATCTCCACATGTTGTCTTCCTCTGAGAAGCCTTCTATATGGATGGTTTATGTTAGTAAATGCAAATGATTTGCCGTTTGAATGTCATCAGAAGGTTTGGACTCCTTATCTGTCCCACTGGATGCCATTCTGCACTCCTTGCTTACCTTTTCTATTCTGGGCTAAGCTGTTCTACTATTAAAGTTTGGCTAGGGTCTGTTTCCAATTTTCTTATTGGTAGAGCTAAATCTTCAGTCGCTGCTCTGAAGATTTCTAAGGAATTTCTTAGGGGCACTTTTTTGCAGTGACCTCCCATTTGGTATCCCGTTCATCCATGAGATTTACCTTTCACGCTCCATATTTTGGCTAGCCCTCCTTTTGAACCTTCAGTCACTGTCTCCTTAAAGATGTTCATCGTGCATACAGCTGCAGTCATAACAGATGGGTTTTCCTGCCGTCAGGCGGGTCCTCGGTCGGCCGAATTCCAAAGTCTAGGTCCGGCGTCGGTTGTCGTCGCTTCTTCCCTGACGTCAGTGCGGCAGGGGTATAAAAGAGGCAGCCAACACCATTTTCTTCCGTCTTTCTTGCCGCACGGTGCCCGAAGCAGAAGCAGTTCGCAAGTGCCGGTCGGCCAGCTCCTGAGATTACGAATATTTTTCAACCGAAGACTTCTTAAAAGCTAAGTACCCCATTGGGGAAACTTTTCTTGCCTCAGTCCGATGTCAGACAAAGTTAATAATTGCATTTCATGTGGGAAGCAAATACCGCAGAAGGATTTCCATTCCCTCTGCATTCCTTGCTTAGGCCCAGACCACGACGTCTCGGCCTGTCGTTTTTGTGCTACATTCAACAGACGCACTATTAAGCGTCGGGCGGAGTTCGCCCAACACTATTTTGGCAAAAAGTTTAATTACATTATTTCGTCGGATACTCCGACACCAGTTTTGAGTAAAAGACGCAAAGATAAGGACCGACATACGAGGTCTGCGATTTCTACCGACACCACGCTAAAGCCGAATACAGGTGCTCCGGTTCTCAGCGAGGCGCCTACGCAGCCCCTGACTACTGATGACACTTCATTAGTGGTGTCTTCTGTACCCTAGGTCGCAGGCTCTTCGACCCACACCCCACCTACAGATACCGAAGCCACTCTTGGCGGGGAAACTCAGAGTTTAGACAGGCCTGCCACCTCTCAAGGTGTCTTCAGGCCTTCTTCATCTTTTTCCATTAAGGCTTTCACTAAATCTAAAGCAGCCATGCATACTAAAAGACAGGCTCCACAGGGCCCCTCCCAAGGCCCCATGCCTAAAAAGCAGATGCTCAAAATGGCTGAGGATTTGATTACTCTTATCAGGGGTTCTCAACCCCCCTCGGACAAAAGGCCCAGAGTGGAGGAAGTATACCCTTCCTCAGACCAGGCCTCCATTACTTCAGAACATTCTGAGGACCAGGAACATTCTTACTCCCCTTTTGAAGATTCTGATGCAGAGGAGTCCATTCCCTCTGTCGCCCCACCCCCTGAGAATTACTCTTTTGGGGAAACCTTGCATACCTTGAGGGAACACTTCCACTGGGAAGGCCAAGAGTATTCAGACTCCAAGAAAAGGCTCAGGGATTTCCTCTTGCTCCCTCAGCACAGGCCTCTGGCTATCCCTCCTGTCTTAGACATACTAGATGATGTGTATTCAGAGGCCAGCCTTAACCCAGATTCTTTACCTCCAGCTCCAGTCAAGCCCGACAGGTATTACCGGGTTCCTGATTCACACCAATTCCTATACAAAAGCCATGCGGCTGACCCAGAAACTATTTCACAGTGTCCCAAAGGAATTAAGGCCTTCACTGCCAAAAATCCATTACCTTCAGAGAGAGATTCCAGAGCTTTAGAAAGGTGGGGGAAAAAGGTATACACCTCGGCCACCTTAACCATGAGGGCATTAAACTGTCAGTTCCATATGTTAAAGTATCAACAGTTTTTGTTATCTCAGTTGAAAAGCAAAATGACACAACCTGAACAACCAGACTTGAAGGAGTTGCAGGATTTGTTGCATAGTGCAGAGCAAGTGGGTAAACATACCTTGCAATGTGGTATTGATGCTTCAGAGGCCTCATGTAGAGCTGCTGTTACAGGATCAGTCATATATAGACATGCTTGGCTCAAAGAGCAAACCTTACCAGATCATGTCAAAGCTAAATTACTAGATGCACCTCTTCAAAAAGATGTATTGTTTGGTGTTAAAGCTGAGGAGGTATTAAAGAAAATGGAGGAAAAGGGCAAAATCAATGCAAAGTGAAAGATTTCCTACAGGTACAACCTCCACGTTTCAGTAGAAATCGGCCTTCAAAAAATTGGTCCTTAACAGCCACGGACAGACCTCAAAGAGGTAGATACAGGCGCCCGAGGGGTAGAGGGCAATCTCAAGGATCATTTAGAGGCAGACAATGGCAAGCACCTACACCAAGAGGTGGTGAGGATAGTTCACAGCCATTCAGAAAGCAGAACCAATGACTTTCCCCTTTGCATGCCAAGCAAGGCTCAAATGGCAGCACCTTTAGGCAGAAAACTGGCATTATTTTTGAAAAATTGGCATATTGTCACAAAAGACAAATGGATCCTGGACATTATAGACAGAGGCTACAAATTTCACTTTCACACCCTTCCAAAAATGAGAGGCATGCCAAACCTGCCACACAATCAAAGGGCAGAGGCACAAAAACACATTTCAGATCTCATGGACATGAAAGCTATTCAAGAGGTACCTGCACAAGAACAGGGTCAAGGTTTTTATTCCAGACTATTCCTGGTACCAAGGAAGGGCAAAGATTGGAGACCTATTTTGGACCTGTCCATCCTAAACATATTTACTCGTACCAAAATTCAAGATGCTCACATTACAGCAGCTTCCCATGCTGGGCAAGGAGTCTTGGCTGGTAACATTGGACCTCAAGGAGGCATACCTGCATGTCCCAATCAGACAAGATTGCAGAAGATACCTCAGATTTCTTGCAGGTTCAACCCATTATCAATTCTCTGCATTGCCCTTTGGCTTATCTACTGCGCCCAGAGTGTTCACGAAATGCCTGGCATCAGTAATTGCCTTCTGCAGACTTCAAGGGATACAAATATACCCATATTTGGACGACTGCCTGATCCAAGCGGACAGCAAACACATACTTATGAAACACCTGGAGTTTGTAATAATGTTGTTGAATTCTCTGGGATACACAGTCAACAAAAAGAAATCAAGACTAATACTCTCTCAAACAATAATTTTCCTGGGTGCCAACTTTAATACAAACACCCAGATGGCCTACCTCACGCCAGAGAAACAAGGGCAGCTAACTCAATACTTTAGAAAACTGGCAACCTTCACCAGGCTGACTGCAAGGAAAATCCTGCAGGCTCTGGGATTCATGGCATCTTGCATCCTGCTAATCCCATGTGCAAAGCTGCATATGAGGAAACTTCAATGGTATTTAAAAAACTTATGGTCTCAACACAGCCACAGTTTGGAAGCAATTATACCACTAATTCCATGTCTTCAAAAGGAATTTCTGTGGTGGGCTCAAGCATGCCAAAGGAACATAGGTCTCCCATTCTTCAAGCCTCAAACAAATCAAGTCATCACAACAGATGCCTCGGACTACGCCTGGGGGGCGCACATGACAGATCGGTGCATTCAGGGCAGATGGTCACAAAAAGAAAAGCACCTACATATCAATCAAAAGGAAATGCTAGCAGTAATAAAGGTTATTATGGCTTTCAAAGACCTACTGCATCCAGGCCAGCTATTGATAAGGACATACAACACCACAGTGATGTGGTACATAAACAAGCAGGGAGGAACCCATTCATATTTCCTGTGCAGGCTAGCCATGTCTCTTTGGAGCATGGCTCTGGAATTACAAATCCAACTTCAAGCACAATTCCTGCCAGGCAAGGAAAACACACTGGCAGACAACCTAAGCAGAAATATGACAGATCCACACGAATGGAAGTTGCATCCTCTAGTTTTTGCAAATATAATTCAAGCATGGGGAAGGCCAGACATAGATCTCTTTGCTACCCACAGAAATTACCAATTGACAAAATTCTGCTCAAGGACCTGTCATCCACAGGCCTGGAAAGTGGACGCACTCTCCTTCAGTTGGACAACAATGACAGTTTATGCCTTTCCACCTCTTCCTCTGCTGCCCAAAGTTCTATTAAAAGCCAGAGCAGACAGGCCAAGACAACACTGGTACCCCCTCCTGAGGAGCCTGACGCATTCCCCACCATGGATCCTGCCTCTAATGCCGCTTCTGTTGACTCAGCACAACTTCAAAACTCTTCACAGTCAGCTGAAAACACTCAATCTAGCCGCATGGAGGATTCCTTAAATTCACAACAGACCCTACTCTCCAAGGAGGTGCAGGATGTCATTTTGGAGGCCAGAAGGCCTTCTACTAGAAAAGCCTACTCCGCAAAATGGAAACGGTTTTGTGCCTGGAATCAGAAAAAGGGTCAGAATCCTGGAACACTGAATTTACCTCAAATATTACAGTACCTAGCTGAGATGCTAAGCAATGGACTTTCTTTCTCCTCCATCAAAATCAATGCCTCAGCCATTTCTGCTCAATACAACACTGATCCTCCTTTATTCTCGCATCCTCTCTTAAGACAGTTCCTCAGAGGGGCTAAGAATATAAAACCTCCAAGGAAACAACCAGTACCTGCTTGGGACCTCAATTTCATTCTAGAAAAATTGACCCTGCCTCCATTTGAGCCAGCTGCTTTAACAGAACTGCAATATTTGTCATGGAAAACAGCCTTCCTTCTGGCTATCACCTCAGCATGCAGGGTTTCGGAACTACAAGCCCTCATGGCTGTGCAGCCTTTCATCATTTTTCATCAGGACAGAGTTTCCTTACGAACCAACCCTTCCTTTATGCCAAAGGTAGTATCCAGGGTAGCCTTGAATCAGGCTGTCCACTTACCTACCTTCTACCCTAATCCACAAAACAAAGGGGAGAGACTACTACATTCCTTGGACATTCACAGACAGCTTCGTTATTATTTGAACAGAACAAAGCCATTCAGAAAATCAGAGCAACTCTTTGTGTCCTATGCTACAGGTGCTCAAGGGAAGGCTATTTCCAAACAGACAATCTCAAAATGGATAGCCCACTGCATACGCTTTTGTTATTCTTTTCATGGTAAAATTGCACCTACAGGCATCAGATCTCACTCCACAAGGGCCACAGCTACCTCTACAGCTTTCCTCAGGGGGGTTCCTACCAAAGATATTTTGGAAGCAGCCACTTGGAGTTCTGTACATACTTTCTCCAAGCACTATCACCTACCATTATACTCCAAATCTAGAGTGGGCTTTGCCACTGCAGTCTTGCAGGGCATCCTTGCTCCTCCTAGTTCCACTTAGTGCCTGCCACCCCTTTTTAGCTTTGGGATTCTACCCATCTGTTATGACTGCAGCTGTATGCACGATGAACATAGTACAGTTTTGTACCTACCATAAATGTAGTTGTTTGAGTGCTTATACAGCTGCAGTCCAGGTTTCCCTCCCTCCTTCCCCTCTTGGGACAGCCCTAATGGCTAACACCCACTCATACAACCTGATTGGTGTATTCTTTTATGGTGTATTTGCTTGCAACTACTGCGTTTTGATTATATTGCACTGCATTATTACATAAATTTATGTTTTGCCTTCCTTCTGGGGGCACCTGACATCTGGGGCAAGAAAAACTGAAGAAAATGGCGTCGGCTGCCTCTCTTATACCCCTGCCGCACTGAAGTCAGGGAAGAAGCGACGACAACCGATGCCGGACCTAGACTTTGGAATTCGGCCGACCGAGGACCCGCCTGACAGCAGGAAAACCCATCTGTTATGACTGCAGCTGTATAAGCGCTCGAACAAATACATTTATGGTAGGTACAAAACTGTACTTTATTGTCTTAGAAGACTATTTTCCTGGTGGTTGTTACTTTGGCTAGACTGATTTCAGAGCTGTAGGTTTTATCCTCATTGCCACCATATCTGATTTTTCACAAGAAAAGGGTTTCCCTTAGGACTGATTCCTCTTCCATTTGCCTAAGGTGGCTTCTTCAGTCTACCTTGAATCAGTTCTTCCACTTACCTGTGTTTTTCCCAAACTTAAGTAATAAGGGAGAATATTTGCTACATTGTCTTGATGTTCATAGATCATGTTCTTTGTGGACAGGACCAAAACATTCAGGAAATTCGATCAACTTATTGTCTCCTTCTCTAAGGCCTGGCTGGGTAAACAGGTGTCAAACAATGTAAAATAAATTTTCTTTGGATATAATTTGAGAGGAAAATCTACTTATGAAGCCCAAAGGTGCACTAGAACACTGGCCACTTCTACAGCATTTTCCTCTGGAGCTTCTATTGATGTTTGTGCTACTGCTGCTTAGACTGGTGCCCATAGTTTTGTGTACCATTGTAAATTGATGCATTCGAGGTATTGGGCCTCGTTTGGTTCCACCATTCTGCAGAATGTTTTCTCCTAGGGTCAGTTTTGGATAAGTGGCTGGGGCCACTGTCGCACAGGTTGAAGTCAGATGGAAAAGCATTGGATGTGAAAGTTATGTACTTGTCATAATGATGGATCCATGTGGTCTGTTTCTGTCTGGTTCAGCCATCCCTCCCTTCTGACCCACTCTGCTGGGGTATTTTTTCCAGGGCAGCATGTAGCCGAGTTGTCACGGTGTTCCTCTTTAGATCACTGGGTCCTATGCTAACGTCCTGGAATATTTATATCTTGCATGTTTGTTAGTAGATGAGTGAGAAGGAGCAAGTTATAATGGGTAGAGTCTGCAGAGCTCCATGGCTGAAGTGTTTTGGAATGGCCAACCTCAGCTCTGAATTTGAATTGATAACCCACAGGTTGAACCAGCCTGAAACACAGCAGAGATGCATCATTATAAGTAATTAACTTTTGTTTACAGCCTGTGTTCCCATGCAACACTGATTTCTGTGTCTGTTCTTTTCTTATATGTATTCCCCTCCAGAATGTGAAAAACAAATTGCATGCCTTCAATAAACATAAACTTTTACTCCAAATTAAAGTGCTGTAGCTACATTTAAATAAACTAAATTGTGTGCTATTATAATAAATGCATTAAGTATTAAGGCTGTTAGAGAGGCAAGTACTTGCATAACTTATTCATTTCCAACCATGTCACACCTTACTGCACTACTTGATAGTATACCTTTAAGTGGTAATTTGCATTCTACTTCCCACATTTCTCTCAACACAAAGTGTTCAGAATATTTTGATTAATTGTTTGGACTTGCAGGCATACATACATACAAATGTTTCAAGCACGGGCATTAAAGCCCTTCTAGCTTGCCAATATGCCAAAACACTTGTTCCCATAATAAATGTCCAGGCTGTTCTTAAAAATATCTAAACTAGAACTTGCTTTCATGTAATTAGGTAGTCTGTTCCAAGCATCAACTACTCTGTCAGAGAACTAGTTAGTACACTTCTCATTCCTATAGAATCTTTTACATAGGTTATCTGACAATTCTCTAGTACTTTTTGATGACCCCAAACATTCTCAGAGGTAGTTGTCCCTAAATGCCCTATTTACCTGAATAAGATCTCCTCTTAAATATCTGTAAGAGACACTGTACAAGTTCAGATATTTTAGTCTTTCATAATAACTTAGATTTTCACATCCATGGATGCCCTTAGTATATTTCTGCTGTACTCTTTCCAGTTTATTCATGCTTATTTTCCTATAGGGTTTCCATATTGTTATTTCATACTCAAGTTTGGGTCTAATGCAACTAACAAACAATGACTTCATTATGTTTGATTTCCTGGACTTTATGAATCTTTTTATACAACCTATAGTTCTATAACTGTCATTAGCCAATTGGTGTTTATGATTAGAAAAACTCATAGCTGAATATGCCCATATACCCAAGTCCTTAAATGAGTCTACAGTTTTAATCACTGTGTGCTGTATTAAATAGTCACCTTTCAGTTTGTCTCCCAAATCCCATATGCTTAGTTTTTGATGCATTTATCAACATATTATTCTCCTGTGCTCAAATGGTCAATTTAGTCAAGTTATTTTACAGACATGCCTTATCTGTAACACTTGTAATCAGTTTACCCAATGTCAGGTCGTCTGCATATAGACTATAGAACACCTCAGATGAAAAAGTAAGGTCTGAAAGATGCAATCTAAACAAGGGCCTAGCATAGAGCCCCGTGGGACACCTTGACTGTAACCAAGGATTTCACCTGTCCAGTTGGTGTGTGATACTTGCCATGTCCTATTTGTAAGACATGCAGCTATCCATCTTATCAACAGTACATCAATACATAGTTGTACTAATTTATTGATCATTGTTTTGTGCATGACCCTGTCAAATGCTGAAGTTAAATCTATGTAAATCACATCACAGCACAATTTTTCATTTGTATCTGTTATGCTGTTGTAGAACATCATGTTACAGGTGGTAATAGATCTATTTTCAACATATGCATGCTGATATATGGTTTCAAGTCCCAACCTATCCATTTCTGACAACTTATCCAGTATTACCTTCTCCATTATTTTTCCACAACATGAAAGTAGACCTATGGGGTCTATATGATTCTGGGTTTGTCCTACTCCCCTTTCCCTTAAAGACAGGTTTAATAAGTGCATGTCTCCAATCTTGAGGAATCTCCCCATATTTATATGACCTAGTGAATAATAGATGTAATGGCAGTGAAAGTTCTTGCTTAAATGTTCTCAGGTTGTTGTTGTTTGTCTTTCGGCTTTTCCCGGTTAGGGGTCGCCACAGTGGAACTCTGGTCCGCTAATGACTGGCAGTAGGTTTTCGTGAACGCCGAGGTACCAGCTTGATGTCCAACCTTCAACAAAGGCACGCCCATTTCGACACCTACCCAACCGTGGGGAGGACATGCAGACTCCACACAGAAGGCACTGCCCACACTCCAGTCGAGAATTGAACGGGGAGAACCTCTTGCTGTGAGGCAACAATGCTACCGCTGCACCACCGCGGATTTATCATTTACTTCTTCCATCTCCTCCCTGCGCTTTGTTTGGATCCAGTTTGCACAGTTCTTTTTCAGTATAATCTAGTTTGATTCCAGTATGTGTGGTTACCTGGATGTCACTAGTACAACTTACCACCCCTTTTGTGGAGCTAAACTGTTTTGCATAAGATTTTGTAAATATATCTATAATCTGTTGTCTGAGAATAAATTTTAGAATCTGCACACAGTTTATCAATTTGTGTCTCTTTACTCTTTCCACATTTTATGCATCTATAAAAAGGTTTCCTAGTATGCTCAATATCTTTATATAAATTTTCTTCAAATTTTTCTTGATCTTGTCTAACACTATGCTTTATCTGTTTGTCCAGCTCATTTATTTCAGTTTTCAAGTTGTAGTTCGACCTCTCTTCTATTTCTTATATTTTTTGTCTCTCACCTTAATTGGGTATCTTGTTCTTATGAAAATGTAACCGTTCCCTGATGTTGCGTGCCTAGATCCTGACGTTAAACATTTTTTTGACTTTTTGCACTCAAAACAATTTCTCCCTCAAAACTTTCCACATTCCATCTACAGTTTTTCCACTGAACACACTCCAGTAAATTTTATATAGTAACTGTTTTTCTTCCCTATAATCTGTAATTAACATTCTGTGTATTGGCTTAGATTTCAGTTTGGCAGAGTTATCTAGCAACAAATGAACCTTTATGACCCCATGATCACTGCACATCAATGGTGGTAAAACTTGACTTGAAGTTACAGTAATTTCTTTGGGAACACAAACTATATCTAGTATATTCCGTCCCCTGGTAGGTTTTTTTTACAGTCTGAAGCATTTGTTGTTCCTGAATGTACTCTGTGAATCATTTCTTTACTAGCGTTGTTGAATCAATATTATTGCAGTCTGTTTCTAGTAAATTTAAGTTCCCGGCTAATCTTATTCTTCCCTCCTGTGTTTCATGTAAGAAATGTATGAATTCCTCTAGGTCATCTGCACTTGACTTTGGTGGTCTGTACACTGCAACAATTGTTGTGTTATAGGGTTGTCTTTATTGTCACAGTTACACAGTCTATAGTATTGGTGTCCTCATTGAACATGTAATAATTACAAGTCTCATAACTATCTTTAATCCCTATCATAACACCTCCACCTGATTTTTTGTTAGAATGTCTGTTACAGTAAAAACATTTATACCCTGACGGAACTGGATTCTAGTCATTGTTCTTTAACCATGTTTCACAAACTATAACAACATCAATCTTGTGGGAATGTAGCACATTTTCTAATAAAAAACTTTATTATTATTGCTTCTAGCATTAACAACCTTCAGAGATGCATCAGATGTTGCTATCTGTGAACTGTTACATTTTTAACCTGGCAAAAATCCTGGCTAGTGTTTGTCAGATATTGCAAAACATCTGCTGCAAAAATTCTCTTCCCTGATCTAGACAAGTGCACACCATCCTGTTTGAACACGTGTGTGCCCAAAAGAAGGCTTGGATGCTCTACATATTTCCATTTTTTAAATCGGGACATGTTTTCTCTGTAGGTGTTTATCCAAAAAATCTTTTCATTCGCAGTGACCTGACTATCCTTTCTATAGGTGATTTGTGAAAAATATGTCCTAACACCAGTACAAGCTATACTGTCTAGGAGGGCTTGCCAGTTCCCAACTAACAGTCTGAGAATCTTTGTTGGCGACATCATTTGTACCAACATGAATAAAAACAGATCCATACTTCCTTACATTAAGGCGTTCCAAAGCTTGTTTCACATCTTCTATTTTTGCACTTGGCAGGCATAACACTACTCGATGTTCATTATCTGTGCAAATGTAAGTATCAGTTTCTCTAATAACTGAATCTCCAATTACAAGAATATTTTTGCTGACCATCTCTGAAGAATTTTCAGCTTCTAATACAGTCATTTCTGCTCTATCAATTGTTACGAAGGATAGATCTTCATCATTATTAGTCTTACTAATTCCACTGTTTTCATTGCGTATTAAATTCTCATCCAGCTGGCATTGTAAATCCACAGTTTGAGCCATGTAGTCAACATCTGTCTCTCCTCTTTTTTCTTACAGTAATATTCTTCAATCCTTCCATGCTCAGTTTTGATTTTTTTTTTCCTTTTCACCTGCCCCTTGCCTTTTTTTCTACCTTTTCCATTGGAAAGATGATGCCTTTTTCTGTAGACTGGGAGTTTTCTGATAGACAGATATCTTCATTCCCTGTCACCGGTTTGTTACATAACAAAGCTGAATCCTTTTTACTACATATTCTCTTTCCTTTACAGTCATTAGTCAGTTTCTTTTTCTTCCTTGTTATTTGTTGAGAACTTCTTCCTTTCTTTCTTTTTTTGTTTCCTTCTAAACAGACCGGATCCTCAGATTGCCAAGTACTTCCATCTACAGTTCCATAGTTCTCAGGGGCCTCCTCATGTTTTATAGGAGTTGAATGTTCTTTGCAGAAAATAGATGCTTCATTTCCTAAATCTGTTCTGTTTATTCTATGCCTAACATTATTTAGTTCATCAGTCCAGTCATTAATATATGATGCAACCGTTCTCCAAGCCATGCCAATTGCACATGTTCAGTCATCATCAAGTTGAGATTTGCTTCTAACAATGGTAAGCAAATTATCCAACTTTTGACACGAGGAACAAAGATCACCAGTGTTATCAGCTGTTACCTTTAAATATGCATAGCATTTATTACACTGTACAAGATACTTGTGCATTAGCAAATCGTTAATTGCATACTCATTTAAGGAATCCATATTCAGCTTTAATTTAATAAAATATTGCAAAGGAAAAAAAATTACACAGTGAGTAGCAAAGAATTCAAAGGAGCTTAAATCAACTTCTATGACAAAAAATATACCTGCAATATCCAACTAAGTAATAAAATACAATAAAGTTGTTCTGACCATAAAAGTTTTACCAGGCAGACAGAAGTTGTAATTTCTTTACGTCGCACGCAAAGGTGTGCAGTAGCTTCTGCTCACTATAGCTCGCAGTCGCACCTCCTTTTAACAGTAAAAATAAGTAAAACTTCTCTTACCAGTCGACTCCACAACAAATCACAAACCAAGACAGGATTGTTTTGATATGCTCAGAATTTTCCTCTCTGCAGTCTGTGCAAATTTATAGCTAACTATGCCCCTTGTGGTGGCTAGAGCTTGCCTGTCCAAAACCTATCCCTTTCTCACAACCAAAAGTGAAACTAAAACAACAAAATATGAATCAAAGTAAAGCTTGTTAAAAAGCAGTCTCTTCCTACCTACAAACAGTTAAAAGTAGTGGTAAATGCAATATAAATTCAAATAAAACTGCTCTTACCAGTCAACTCCACAACAAATCACAAACCATGACAGGATTGTTTTGATATGCTCAGTCTCCAAGTAGAAGCGTTGGTAATAAGAAAAACAGCAGTTGACTTTGAAATTTACAAAAATTATTTTCATGCAACTGCAATCTGAATACACACTGTTAAGACTTCTCATGATTAATTGCATTGACTGGTTTCCCACTGAGAACATTTGGTAATGGAAAACATAGGTAGTGACTTTGCAAATTGAATAAAATAAACCATTTCCATGCCTGTCATTATTTTCTTATTTTTCAAACCTTTTTGCATATGAAGCCAAAGACAAATCCAGATATCCACCCTGTAAAAATAGGAGACTATTGTGCTTTTACACGAATAAACTTTTATATCCCCCATCCAGCTGCATGAGAACTAAGACACAAAACACTTTCTTGCTGTATCTGCTTAACATATACAGGCACCACTGAGACCCACCACCCCACTTCACATTTAAAATGCACCTGACTGCACCCTGTACAAAACTGCTTAAAATATGATATGCAATGTATGTCATTAAATTTTTAATAAAAGAAGAAACAATGTTATTCTTGGATAGATGCCCTTCCTTAAATCACTGTTTCAGTATTCCTAACTAATGGATTATCTCACCAAATAACTTGGGTGTCCAGCTGGGGTATGAAAGCCAAAACCTTCCATAGTGCCATAAATCCGATGTGCGACCTATGCCCATGGGAGTAAAGTTACATAGGCGAATATATGAGGTTGAAAACCTCAGACTCTTTCTCACCGCCAATCCCAAAGCAGGTCGTGTACCCATCTGTCTTTCTATGCTTGTTTTTTCTTAAGTTTTGGTGTTTCTAAGTCTATCCGTTGCCATCTAGGGGGTGAAAATACAGATGTCCTTTTATTCCTATGTTGCAGTATTCTTACTGTGGGATTTCCCACCTCAGGCAACCTGACACCGGCTCCTATACAAAAGCTTAAGCTTGGTTGTTGCAGTTGCGTGAGAAGTCACACACAGGGCCATAAACCAGGAACCTTAAATGTGACGTCTGCACGCACAGACCTCAGAACTTTTCGGCCGCAGATGACATCACATCGTTTGCTTCACTCCTACTCCAGAATACTTCTAAAAAGCTAAGTACCCACTGTGGGATTTGCTGCCTCAGGCGATCCTCGCACATTGTTGGGTGCATTTCTATCCTGAAAGGACTGTCTAGGACTTGGTTGAGAGGTGGCAAGTCTGGAGAATGTTTGCCTTCTGGTTCCCCTCCTGTGCCTGGAAGATGAAGGGGTGGCAGAGGAAGGGGTTCTCATGACAGTTGAGGTTTTCTCAGGGTAGTTCCTGTAATACTTTGTAATAGGGACACAAGGAAATGCTTGATGTCCTGCATTTCCTTGCTTTTCTCCTGCAGATTTTTAAAAAGCTCTGCAGACTGTTTTCTAAACAAAAGGTTGTGGTCTTAGGGGGCATCCATAGTCTTAGTTTTAAAGTCTTCAGGCAGAGGTTGTAGGCGCAGCCAGGAGTATCTGCGGAAGACAGAAGCAGAAGCTTCTGACCTAGCAGAGGCCTCTGCAGCATCATAACTGCACCTAATTGAATGTCTGGCTACCTGTGAAGCCAGAGACAATTTAGATGTTGTGTGCTTTGGTAGGGCAGTCAGGTGTGGCAGCCAGGAGGTTAGTGGCTTGAAAGACAAGGTCCAGTGCATATTTAACCATATGAGTCTGGTAATTTTTAGCACGGAAGGCCAGGGTGGAAGAGGCGTACACGTTTTCTTACCAGTCCTGCCCATGGTTTTCCTGTCTTTATCAGTAGGCAAAAGAGTTGCAGAGGGAATAAGTCTGGATTACTCGTCTGGAGAAACAGCAATGACTGCAGGGTCTGCCAAGGGGGATTTAACTTAAGAATATTTGGTCATCAGGAACCTTATAAAACCTGTCTGGTCTTTTAGGTGTCTGTGATTGAGAGTCTGAGTTTTTGGATGCAGGGGTTAAAGCATCCAGATAGGCAGGTAAGACTGGTGGAATGGCTGATGGGGAGGGAGACTCCACTTGAAGGAGTTCAAAATACCTCCTCTGGGTATCAATCATCTGGGTAGTGTCCCATTTAAAGTACTCTTTCATCTTAGTTATTTTTTCACCAAAGGTAATGTCCTCTGGAGAGGAGTCCCCTTCAGTAGGTTCCTTGTCTGGTGAATAATCTAAACGGGAGGCAATCTGGGATGCATAAGAAATGGGCTCTTCAGAAGAAGAGTAGTAAGGTTCTAGTCCCTCCTCTCCTTCTTAGGTAGTCTGCAAGGGGAGAGAAATGACAGAGGCAGGCCTTGGGCTGAGCACAGATATAGTGGCGGGAGTCGAGCCATAAAGGCCTGCATCAGAGAGTTAGTGAAAGATTGCCAGTCAGGGACTCCTTCAGCTGTACAAGTCAGATGTCTAGTTTTCTGTTTATGTTTAGTAGGTGTAGGTTTGGGAGAAGGCCTAGGTTCAGAAGCTTGAGTCTCAGGAATAGGAGTCTCCAAAGGCCATCCGAATGTTTCTGGTTCCCCCTCAATGTCATTAGAAACAGACATCTGGGCTATATCCATGGATGTGCAGGCCACAACTTCTGAAGCGGCTTCCTCGGTGGGAGCCATCAAAATAGTTGATTCTGTCAGATGTCCCTCAACAACTATATCAGAAGCTGGTGGAACGTCTGATGGCAGAGAGGCAACGGAAGTAGGCCTGGAAACTTTGGCTTTTTTCCATGATGGTTCAGTCGGAGCGGACGATTCGGGGTCCATTCTAAGCGCAAGCTTTTTGAGACGTTGGTTCTCTAAATATAAACTTAGTGCGTCCAGATGGCTGCGGAGGGTCTTCGGTACGAAAGATTGACAAATGGAACACACAGTATGCGTATGTTCCTTCCCAAGACAAAAGCCAGAATGGTCATGGGTATCCTTATGCGGTATCTGATGCCCGCAATGGCATTTGCCCTTTTTAGCTGACATCGGGTAATGTAAAATACAGCTAACCAAGCTCAAGCAAAAAGTACGTAAGGTTTCCCCAATGGGGATACTTAGCTTTTTAGAAGTCTTCTAGAGTAGGAATGAAGTGAATGATGTGACGTCATCTGTGGCTAAAAAGTTCTGTGGTCTGTGCATGCAGACGTCACATTTAAGGTCCCTGGTTTATGGCCCTACGTGTGACGTCCCATGCAACTACAGCAACCAGGCTTAAGCTTTTGTATAGGAGCCCACATCGGGTTGCCTGAGGTGAGAAATTCCACAGTAAGAATACTGCAACATGGAAGAAAAGGACATCTATGGTTATGGCAAGATTTTACACCACTATTCTTTGTGGTAGGCAGATTTCCTAGAAAGATCTCACTTCATGTCTTCTTTGCCTGAGTGTGGAACTCTTTTACAAAAACTGTAATATCTCCAGTCTTTTGTGCCTAAAATCTTTTCCACTCACCATTCCTGCCTTAACACTTGCTTGGAGACCTGGATCTTTCAAGATTGTTGCCCACTGGTCAAAGCTTAATTTCAGCTTTCCCAGTGTTAAAAAAATAAACTGTAAAGTAAGAACCAGTAATATTGTCAACCTGCGCAAAGTTCAGTTATTTGCTAGTAAGTACACTGCCTGAATGCCAGCAAAGAATAAATTTAGAGAACCTGAAAGAAAATCAACCAGAAAAGGTGAAAGGAAAACCGGTTGAAAAAATTCTTGCAACTGTTCAGCAAAAAGCATTTCGGGCTTCAATTTTGTTGTAACAGATTGCTTCCAGTAATTTGCAGGAAAAATCAAGTATACTTACAGATGATTAAAATAAATGAAAAGAAACGAGTACAGCAATACTCACAGCTAAATGCTGGGAAAAATGGAAGAAGCTTTAACTAGCTATTCAAATGACCTGATAAAACTGCAGAAATCAAAGGTTGAAATAAAAAATATGCTGGCTGAGTATAAGACTTCTCAAGAAGAACCGTTTCAGAAATGGTAGAATTAGAAGACAGCATGGGGCAAACCTGATATTTTTAGCTATAGCAGTGAAACTAGGAGGAACAGACTTAATTTTATGAAGGCACGAGTAAGCAACTAGACTGGTGTTACACAGCAAGATGTGTTAATTGAAAAGGCATATTACATGTATGTGCCTATCCTGGCCATGAGAAAGCGGCCAATATGTGTATTAATAGAGAGACTGCAGAAGGAGTTGATCCTGACAAAACTGGGGCAGAAGGGCAAAATATTAAAAGCTGGAGACAGTTTTTGTGGAAAATGATTATTCACTGAACACCAGGCAGAAAAACAAATGTATTCCAGCAGTCAGGGAATGCTGAGACACAAGTGAGAGTTCAAGTTGCTGTATTCATCTGTCTTCTGAATGTTTTTTCTTGGAGGATCAGTCATTTTTGTTGCAGAACATGCTAAGGCGGATCAACTTTTTGTCTCCTTGCAGAAAAAGCTAAGGAGGCAGTACAAAAAGTGAGCTGTCAAGCACAAGGTGACTCTACTTCTGATGATAAAGCATATGGAGAAACGTTGCCAATTATACCTTTTCCAGTGTTCCAAAGGAATATTTTTGAGAGATCAGAAAAGCACAGAAAGTGACTAGAAGAATCGGGAGTACCTTAGAGTTGATCCTAGAGTCTGAAGTTGGGAGGTGGAGATGAATAGAAGGCCATCAACACAGAATGGGAGATTACAAAGCATTAGTCACATTTATGAAATACAGCTATAGAAAAAAGTGGAAGGAATGGACTTGTGGGAAGTTGGAAGGCATTTGCCTGACTTCATGTCATTAATTTTTGTGAGGACACTAAGGGGAGGGGAAGAGGAAGGAACAAAGTAACAGTAAATAAAACAGTTTAACAGTATTTCTGTAAAACTTCATGATATAAATTGCATGTTTTATAGTAAAGCATGTTTTGTTACTGTACATGATAAAGGCACCAAAGTAAACAGATGCCTTTTTTATTCATTTAGTTTTAAGAAATGTGGGCATTACAATGCAAAAAAGAGGGGGGTAAAGGCTTGACAAAAGCATGTTAAGTTAATGGGCTGTAATCTTCAAATGGATTGTTAGACTGAAAGCAGACTGTGGGCATGGTTTAAATGACCATATACCTCTGAAGCCTATTTTAAAGAAAAGACCACTTTTTCGATGAAAAAGTTTTTCATAGTGTTTATACTTTAAGTATTAGTTTAATATATGCATTTTTAATATATATAGTTTTAACACTTTTAATAAAGTTTCATGTATATTTTTAATGCATTATAATGTATGCTTTTATATTTGTACCGCTTTCTTTAAGGAAATGAGTATATGTGGCTTTAAGTAAAAATATGTGACCAGTCACTAGCTGTTTTGCAGCACTTCTAGAGTATCAAATGATGCTTAAATGAAACATTGTTACACCTGACAAAGTGGGGTACACACCTATGAAAGTGCTAGTGTTGTTTTGTGTTTGGATGTCATCTGTTGTGGAATAAACTACTTTGAAACTGGAATCTGCAGCCTGCTCCTGGTCCCTCTTTGGTTTGTTTTAAAACTGTGCAAGAGCAAGGTAAAATTTATGAAGGATTGCAGACAGATTTTTCTTACTTTGCATTAGAGAAACTACCCAGCAAAGTCCATTTCCTTCTCTTCCTGGCCATCTAGACTCCCCACACAAGAACAAAAACATTCCTCGAAAGAGATTTCAAGATAAACCTGATTGTAAGTCTGGGAGATTTTCCTGTCTAGAGAAATCAGCCTGACTGCTTCCCAGCTCCTACTGCCCCCCTCAGTCCATACCTTCACCAGTCAAAAAGACTAACCTTATTTCTTTCAAATTGACAATTCATAATGACAGACAAGTAGGCCCTTTTTATTATTCAAAAGGGTTACAGGATGGTTTGGAAGGAAATTCCTTCATCTGAAGTTGTTAACCTTCTTCCTATTCATCACTGATGGGTTCGGTTCTGAGCCCTCGGAACCGAGTCGGCCTTATACCAAGCTTGCGTGCACCAAGAATACTCGAGCTAAGCTGCTACCCACAATGCCCTTCACTCAGTTACCTCAGATCTCGTTTGCCACACATCCATATAGCAGCGTTTCACCGAGCTCTCCAGCTAAGTGATATATTTTTCAAATTTTTATAAGTATTTGTGAGTTCTTTCTTGTCAAATTATTATTTTCCTCTAATTACTCACTCAGCTATACCCATAGGTATCTCTCTTCTCGTACCATATTTGGTATTTGCCCTCTTTATCCATGTGGTATTTTCAATACCATTGTTGGTATTTCCCTCTCTCTCTCTAACTTTCCTTCATGTTTAGCGTTGTGTGTATTTTTCTGTTATGTCTGAAAAGAAAGGGACTACAGGTTTTAAACACTGCTCTTCTTGCAGTGGTAAACTACCTAATAGCAATCTGCAAGAGGAATGTGTGTATTGTTTGGGGGTTCCGCACTTATCAGCGAAACCTCCCTGTGACATTTGCGCTAGTTTCAGTCAGCAGACGCTGAATGAAAGATGAAATAAGTTAATCCTCAAGGGCCTGCTTCCTTCTCCTTTTTTGGAGGCCATTTATGCGTCGGAGGTCTCAATCCCTCCTTCTGTGGACAAAAAAGTCCTCGATGTTCGTGTTTCACTGTTGCAGTCATCATATTTGGGGTTATCTGCTTGCAGTAGCCCTTAGTCGGCCTGATTAACAAAGTCTTGGGTCCTGCGTCGGTTGCTGTCCCTTCTTCCGTGACGTCAGGGGTATAAAACATGCAGCCAACGCCATTACATCAGTCTTTCTTGCCGTGCGGTGCCCGAAGCAGAAGCAGTTTGCAAGTGCCGGTCGGCCGACTCCTGAAATTTTCCCCCCCAAGAGGATTTCTCTTTTGGTGAAACCTTGCATACTGTCAGAGAGCATTTTCGGTGGGAAAGTCAGGATTTCTCTGATTCTAAAAAGAGGCTTAAGGATTTCTTACTCCTGCCCCAGCACAGGCCTTTAGCCATACCTCCTGTATTAGGCATTGTTGATGCCTTTTCGGAATCTAGCTTGGTCCCTGATTATTTACCTCCTGCTCCCAGGAAACCTGATAGATAGTACAAGGTACCTGACTCTCACAAGTTCCTTTTTAAAAATCCTACTGCAGATCCTGAGACTATTTCACAGGGACCCAAGGTCATTAAAGCTACTACTGCCAAAAATCCTGCCCCCTCTGATAGAAACTCCAGGGCAGTGGATAGATGGGGTAAGAAGGTATATACTTCTGCATCTTTGGCCATTAGGTTTTTAAACTGCCAGTTTCATATGTTAAAGTATCAGCAGCGTATTATTGGATTGCTTAAACAGAAAATTATGTTGATTCCTGATTGTGTTGAAAATAAGGATTTACTGGATTTACTGCATTCAGCTGAACAGGTTTGAAAACATACCTTGCAATGTGGTTTTGTTTCACTAGAGGCATCTTGCAGGGCTGCTGTAACTGGGTCTGTACTTAGAAGGCATGCTTGGCTTAAGGAGCAATCCTTGCCAGATCATCTTAAAGCTAAATTACTGGATGCTCCCTTAAACCAGGACCGCCTGTTTGGCAACAAGGCAGAAGAAGTTCTTAAAAAGGTGGAGGAAAAAACTAAATCTATGCAAACTTTTTACAAGTACAACCTCCAAGGTTTAGTAGGCATTGGCCTTCCAAAAATTGGTCCTTTCCTGCCTCTTCCAGACCAAACCCAGATCCAACAGAGCTCCCATGCTACAGTCCCAGGGTACGCACAGGACTAAGCAGTGGGGGGGCCTCCACTTCCAAATCTTGGAGTAATAAAACTCCCCCCTATGGTAAACCGTCTCAATGACTTCCCTTTAAAACTGCCAAGCACTTCTCAATTGACTGCACCTTTGGGGGGAAAGATTGCTCTTCATGCAAAGAACTGGGAGCTTATTACCCATGACAGATGGGTCCTAAATATAGTGTCCCAGGGATACAGATTTCACTTCCACACGTTACCAACATTAAGCGGGTGGCCAGATCTACCCCAAAATCAGTGGGCAGAGGCCCAAAAACAAGTTCTTTCCCTCTTAAGTGTGGGGGTTATTCATTTGGTACTAGAAGAGGAAAAGGGACAAGGTTTCTACTCGAGGCTTTTCCTGGTACCCAGAAAAGATAATTCTTTGCGTCCTGTCCTGGACCTGTCTACTCTAAACACCTTTTTGGTGATTCCAAAATTCAAGATGCTGATTCTTCATCAGTTGCCCCCTATGCTAGGCAAAGACGCCTGGTTGGCAACACCAGATTTGAAGGAAGCATACCTGTACATTCCAATCAGGGAATCTTGCAGAAGATACCTACGCTTCAAAGCAGGCTACATGCACTACCAGTTCTCTGCACTGCCCTTTGGCTTACCTACTGCGCCCATGGTATTCACAAAGTGCCTAGCTCCAGTCATTGCATTTTGCAGGCAAAGAAATATTCAAATATACCCCTACCTGGACGATTGTCTAATTCATTCAGAAAGCCAGGACATACTTTTGAGTCATCTGGCCTTTGAATAAAGGGTGCTAACTTGTCTGGGGTACACCATAAACGAAAAGAAATCACACCTGGTACCCTGTTAACAAATTACATTCCTGGGAGCAAGCTTGAATACAACTTCCCAGATGGCTTTCCTCACGCCAGGGAAACAAATGCATTTGACAGCCTACTTCAAACTAGTGGCCACAAAAACCCTACTTATCTGCAAGGCAAATAACTACAAGCCTTGGGGTTCATGGCCTCCTGCATTCTTGTAATAACGTATGCAAGACTGCATATGAGGAAACTAAAATGGTATCTAAAAAGCCTATGGAGTTAACATGCTCAGGACCTTGAAGCAATGATTCCTATCATACCTCGTCTCCGCCTAGAGTTCCTTTGGTGGGCAAAGGCCTGCCACCAAAACAAGGGACTGCCATTCACACTACCCCCTGCCGCCTATAGCCTACCAACAGACGCATCAGACTATGCATGGGGGACTCACCTGGCAGGGATGTGCATTCAGGGCAAATGGAACCCAAGTTAAATGCCCTGCATATCAGTCAAAAAGAAATGTTAGCTGTACAGAATGCTCAGACAGCCTTCAAGGACCACATTCTTCCAGGACAATTAATGGTAAAGACGGACAACACCACTGTTATGTGGTACATAAATAAGCAGGGGGCACACATTCTTACCTCCTCTGCAGACTAGCCATGGCATTGTGGAACACAGCCCTGAGCTACCAAGTACATCTACAAGCTCAAATTCCTGCCAGGAAAACTAAATACATTGACAGACGAACTAAGCAGAAACCTCTTGGACCCACACGAGTGGAAACTGGAACCAAGGATTTTGTGGGGGGGCCCAGATATAGACCTGTTTACCTCCCCCCAGAACTGTCAGTTGGACAATTTTTGCACAAGGACTCCCCACAAACAAACTGGGAAAGTGGATGCTCTGTCATTCATTTGGAAGAACTTATCAGTTTATGCCTTTCCTCCTCTGCCTCTGCTCTCAAAAGTACTACTAAAGATCAAAAAGACAAGCCAAGGACGATTTTGATTGCACCAGACTGGCCACGCCAACACTGGTACCCCCTCTTACTCAGTGTGTCACTGTTGGCCCCATGGCACCTGCCTCAGATTCCTACCCTATTGTCTCAGCAGGAGAACCAGATTCTGCACCCTCAACTTCAAACACTGAACCTAGCAGCCTGGCTAATTACCTAGTCTTTCCTTTACCATCTCTCAGTAAACCAGTGATGGATATCATTTTAAAGGCAAGGAGACCTAGTACCAGAAAATCTTACGCTGAAAAATGGAAAAGATTCTTTGCCTGGAACCGATCTCAAGGGATGAGCACAGCAGTGCACAATTTACCTCAGATTTTACAATACTTAACTGAAATGCTTCACAAGGGCCTGTCTTTCTCCTCCATCAAAATTCATGCCTCAGCCATTTCAGCCCATTATAATACAGAACTCTCCCCTCTTCTTTCATCCGCTGCTCAAGCAGTTCCTCAGAGAGGCCAAAAATCTACGACCACCCAGGAGAGCTCCAACTCCAGCCTGGGACCTTAACTTTATATTGGAGAAACTCACTCTTCCTCCTTTTGAGCCAGCTGTTACTGCAGACTTAAAATTCCTTTCTTGTAAAACAGCTTTCCTTTTAGCTATCACTTCAGCAAGAAGGGTATCTGAATTACAGGCCCTTATGGCAGTGGAGCCTTTCATCATCTTTCATGCGGACAGGGTGTCCCTCAGGACTAATCCCTGTTTCATGCCCAAGGTGGTATCCAATGTGGCCCCTAATCAGTCCATTCATTTGCCAGCCTTCTTTCCTAATCTACAGAACAAAGGGGAATGGATTCTGCACTCATTTAAATGTGCACAGACAACTTAGATTCTACTTGGACAGGACTAAACCTCAAAGGAAATCTGAACAACTGCTGGTGGCATTTGCTGCAGGGGCAGAGGGGTAGGCTATTTCAAAGCAAACCATTTCCAAATTGATAGGCCATTGCATTAATTTCTGCTACAAGCAGTTGCTCTCAGGGGGGGATCAGACCCCACTCAACCAGGGCTGCATCTACCTCTTCAGCCTTTTTCATCCCCTACCAGGGGCATCCTAGAAGCTGCTACCTGGAGTTCTGTACATACTTTCACCAAGCATTACCACCTGCCAATTTTCTCTAAATCCAGAGCTGGTTTTGCCACTGCAGTCTTGCAGGGCCTTATAGCTGGTCCTAATGCTATCTTATTTCTTCCTCCCATTCTTACCTTTGGGAATCTGCCCAAATGTGATGACTGCAACAATGAAACACGAAGAACATAGTATAGTTGTGTACACTTACCATAAATGTAGATGTTAGAGTCTATTCACTGTTGCAGTCCTGGTTACCCTCCCTCTGGCCCCCTTATTTCTTTTGGCTATACCTCTACTATCCTTTACTGTGCTCAAAAGCTTTTTGGTGTATTTGCTTTTATGTTGGAGGTATAACCTTGTATATTTATAGATTTAATTGCTGCCCATTAGGGGGGCACCTGATATCTGGGGCAAGAAAAATTGATGTAATGGCGTCGGCTGCATGTTTTATACCCCTGATGACCTGATGTCACGGAAGAAGGGACAGCAACCGACGCAGGACCCAAGACATTGTTAATCAGGCCAACTGAGAGCAACTGCAAGCAGATAACCCCAGATGTGATGACTGCAACACTGAATACACTCAAACATCTGCATTTATGGTAAGTGTACACAACTGTACTGTCTGACCTCTCTTCACCGGCTGGTGATGAGGGCAAGCCTCCTAAGCACAAGGCCCATAAGACGACTTTTGAGCATCGAATTGCCTCCTCGGTTCCGACCTCCTCGCCTCAGAGTTTGGCTCCAGTGATACATACAGATGTTGCTATGATCGCCTTGTCGGCGCCGTTCCCGGCACCAACGACTACGGCTCCCACTGCAACTTCGGTTCCGACCAGTTTGCCTGTCTCTACCTCTGCACCGATGTCCCCCACCTCCACTCCATCGGTTCCGACAACATCTTCGGAGCCACTATTTACCTCAACTCGAGCTCTGACTTCGGCTCCGAGCCCGTTCCAGGCTCCGATTATTCCCCTGCTGCCAGTTTCTAAACCGGAATCCTCAGTGCCATTTTTCAATACATCATGGACCCAGTACTACCAGTCTGTGGACCCATTTGCCGGACAAGCTTTCAGCCCCTTTTCGGACTGGCCTGATTCCCCCTCGGGGACATCGGTAAGGTCCACCAGGAACCTGTCTGAAGTGGATGTGGTGCACCTCTTTGATCAGCTGCAGACCGCCAGGGGACTTGCAAGTTTTCCTAGACCCCATCCTCCTCCGACTTTTAGGTCCATTGCCCCGGTGACCCCTACTTATTCTCCTCCCTTGGATCCCTCGGTTCCGAGGCTCATATTTCCGGTGTCTACGAGAGGACCCCTTGCCTTGGTGCCAACAACTACCGTGTTTGAGGCTCCGAGGCCCCTTCGGGTGTCGGTTCCATCAGAACCCACCCTTCCTCAATCTCATGCTTGGGGGGTGGCACCCACGGTTCCGGTTGTGTCACCAGTTCCGTCTTCACGTCCGAGGGTGACTCCCGTCCCAGTTTTGCTTGAAGCTCCATCCCCGGGAGAGGATCGCGTGGAGTGGGGTGTGACCCCAGTTCTGAAATTGTCTTCTTCGGTTCCGGGCTCCCATTCCTCTTCAGGCGGGCCCACTTTCCGGGTGATGGAGAGGGTGCTTGCTTCGAGCAGTCCTCCTATGTTGGACATACCACCCGTTCCCTCTGAGCTGCAGCTATCAAAGGCAACCCTGCCCAGGACTTTGAGAGCACAAGACCCAGGAGACCCCTGTACAGGGTATTTCCCTTTTGAGTCTTCTTCGGGATGCTCCCACCAAAGAACCCCCTCGGAAATGGGCATGTAAGAGGAAATAAATGGACTCCCCAGAGGAGTCCTTCACAGAAGATATGGACTATTATGATGGGGAAGGGTCCCCACGGGTCACCCCCCCCCCCCCAATGATGTCTCATTTGGAGACATCCTGGAAAATTTGAAGCAGAGGAGTGACTGGAAGCCTGCCCAGCCCTTCCTCAGAGGAATCCGTATTCTTGCAGCCCTTCTGCTCTCGGCCCACTACTTCTTGGGTGACCCCCCCCCCCCTGCCGATGAGTTAGTCAGGCTCATCGTGCAGCGAGCATGGAATAATCCAGACACCATTGAGGCCATTCCCAGAAGATCAGATAAGATACCCCCCCCCCCTCCAGAAGATCAACCCCATTGGTCTAGAGTTTGCCAGTAGATGCTATGGTGGTGGCGGCCACAAAAAAGTATCTTACGGAGTAAAGTCCTGCTGTCCACCCGCCCAACAGTGTCCCTGGCGGTGGACAGGTTAGGGAAGCAAGTGTTTGTCTGAGATTGCTCTACCTGCTTTTAATAAAGTTTAGTGAACCAATATCTTACCTTACCATTGATGCCAACAGAATGATCTTTTAGAAAACATTTAACATAGTGTTCAATTCATTTAATGCTCCATATCCAATAGTGTTCATAGTTCATTTAATCTATGTCAGTCTTTGAGCCATATCCAATAAACGGCTCAGAACATTATCATTCCCTGGCACTGTTGACAATAAATGTATCGAAGTTGCATGCTTTACAAGTCAGGGTTGCCACAAGCTGCATATTCAATAAAGAACACTGAGACCTTAGATGGATTAAATGGCCGCAGCCATGTGTCTATTGCCATTTACTCAAATAGATGCCAATTATGAGATGTGCGCAAGGCAGGAATGTCAGGGAGGCCATTTTATTTCTTTCATAACATTCCCCTAAATCTACAGGACAACAGACAGCACATCGATATCCGGCCCTTCTCATTCAACATACCCACATCATAACAGTTTTTCATTTCACAATTCATCACAATTCCTCTGGGACGCCTTACAATCTGCCAAGGAGCCATTACCAGGGTGGTAAGTCCCCTGGCCACAATCCCTTGGGGCTGTCTGGCCTGTCGAAGGTCCAGCTGAAGAGTCCTGTGGACCCCCCTCCCCCACTTACCTTGGCCTCCCTTACCTTTCCTGTCTTCCACCACAGAAGGGAGGAATATTCCTCCCTTCTGCCAGCACATCTCAACTTATCCTAAGGTGAATGCCCTTCAAAGCTAAACCAGCTTGCAATTCCTTATAAAAAATCCCCAAACCTTTTTCAGATAAATGAACCCCATCCTCATCATACCTTTCTGGCCACCAGACCTGAATGCCAGGGTGAGGAATGTACAACTTGTTAATGTCCCTTAACACCTTATCCATAGAATTATTAATTCTTCTTCTCATTCTCTCCACAGCTTTAATGGACCTACCCCCCTCCATTTCTTTCTCTGTACCACTTCTGACCAGCAGATAATAGCTTGTGGCCAGCATTCATGCATGCAGTATACATCTTGTACCATCAAACCAATTAGCTCTTTTATTGGATGTTGACAAATATCATTACCCCCTAGATGCAATAAAATGGCAGTAGATTTATCGCTTCTTGCAGCTTTCTGTAGTACTGCCCTGAGATGGTGCCACCACATTCCTGATACACCAAACCAAATTGCTTTGCAAGAAGCTTGTTTTCCTCATCCAAAGATGTGAGAGCTGAAATATAAAGGACAAGAGTTAAAGCCATTTACACCTTACATAGCCTTTATAAGCATTGGCCTTCCACCTGCCCATCTTCATAATGTTGGTCTGTGAAGCTCCTGTTGCATGTGCAAATGAGGCTGTACCTTTTCGAAAGGAATGTCATGTATATTTGTCTGAGTCTAGGCCACTCATCTTGATTGCTTCCTTGAAAACTGCTCTCACCTGATACTGTGTGAGAGGTTCACCTTGCTGATGACAAAAGAATGGACCATCTGACCTACCCCAGTAGTTGCGGTAATCTAGTAGCACTTTAGTCAAGTTCCATACCAAACCCTTTGGGGTAACCACTCTTACCCACTGACGTTTGCCTTCTTGATCCATTTTGGATTTAGCCACATAAACCCAAGTGTCCTCCCCCAGCAAATGTACATGTGCCACTGGTAAAACTGTCCGTTGACCTTTCTTCTTGTTTGGTTGAATAATTTCAGACCATCTAAATGCCCCACAAAAAGCCAGCAGAAAGGCAGCCCTAAATAATGCTACCTCATAAGAAGAAAAACAAACATTTGAAACTGCAAGCCACAGCTTACGTAACACCGCTGGACCTATGGGGTACCTCTTATCAGGCTTCTTGGGTGTTTGTTTCCCTCAACCCTTAAACATTGTCCGCACCCAAAATGTGTCAGTTAATCCTTCAGACCCAAGGCCTGATGAAACCAATTCAGAGCTGACAATGTGCTTGTTGCCCTTCCAAAAGTCCAACCTCTTTCTTTCATTACCAAAATGTAAGCCCTGACTTGGTAAGGTGGAATTGACCATACTTCTTCCTAGCCTGTGGATAATCTGGTCTGCAAGAATTGCTGTATGCATTTATTGTACCTTACCCTTGTCTTTCCACTGAGGGCATTACACATTAGCCACCATTCTCGTCTGCCCATAAAGCCCATAAATGATCCGGCACTCGAACCGGAGAAGGATTCGCATTTGGAGCAAACAACCAGAAACGAGACCATTGCAAATGAGATGGGGAATCTGCCAATGAGTTATCGATGCCTGGAATGTGTTGTGCCTTCACTGTGACATTTAATGTTAAATACTTAAAAGTAAAATATCTCATCATCGTGCCTACCACTCCCTTCTCCCCCAGCTGGTTATTGACTATGTGTACTACACTATTGTTGTTGGGGCAAAGCCGAACTACTCTATCTTTCATTTGCACACCCCATATTTCCAATGCAACCACTACTGGAAAAAAACATTTCAGCAATTGAAATGCATAACTTATTTTTCACATGAGTCTGCCATGCCGCACTGAACCAAAGTACAATATAGTACAGTATCAGCAATGCATCTCTATACTGTGGGAGTAGAACCCATAGTCTCCGAGCAAAGCCAGCCGACTCTGTCTTTCATTTGTCCACCCTACTGGGAAAAATTCCATCTCTGCAGTTGAAATGTTTAAATCTACTTTTCACTCGAGTCAGCCATGCCGCACTGAACCACTGATCTTGAAAATAACCCCAAAAGCCAATTCCCCGTGCTGCATCTGTAAACACTGAAGCAGTAGTTGGTTTTCTCACTCCTGCTAAATTGCTGTCCCATTGTAATCTAATAAGAAACACAGCCACCTTAAATCCTCCATGCCCTGTGAGGCCCTAATCCGGTGGTGTGGCCTTGTGCACCCAGACCCTTTAGCAGCCAAACGCCTCATAAATGAATCCCCTGCAGGGGTCACTTTGCATGCAAAGTTCATCAACCCCACTAAAGGATCTGGTCCTGTGTACCCTTAAAAGAGGATGTAGCATGCAAAAGTTTATTCTGGGGGGGGCTGAGAGATGAAACATGTCTTGGCCGCGCAGTTTGTCTTCCGGATGCCATGCACTGATGCCTAAATTTACATTGCAATTGATTCCAGTAATGGCTAGGTGAGTTAACTCACCGAAATTAAGTATACATTTCATATACACATGTATTTACATAATACTTATAAACACAAAGTATATGCATACATATATAAATACATATACAGAAATATCCATACATATATATATATATATACACACACATTAGGCACACATATATACTATACACACCCAAACCATATTCATACCTATATCTATGCATATATATTGCAAATATGTAATACATATACACATATACATACATATACCCATGTATACACTTCCGTACTTATACACACACATACATATATATCTATACACATGCATAAGTACACACACACACACACACATATATATATATATATATATATATATATATATATATAGATAGATACACGCACACACACATATGTATATATATATATATATATATATATATATATATACATACACATCCATACACCTATGCAAATGCATGCATGCACACAACACACACATACACACACACACACACACATATATATATATATATATATATATATATATATATATGTGTGTGTGTGTGCGTACACATGCACCGACGTGCACTTTTATACAATTGCTCCTTATATTTAGATATCAGATGTAGCATTTGGGTTTGCTTGACTACATATCTGCTACCATACACCTGAAATGTCATTTATTTGTTTTAACTGCTATGTTTCGTGCCAACGTTATTACATCTGGTTGCTAAGAAAAAGGTGAGGGAAGGTCATCAGTGTGTATATAGCCCTGACCCATCTTCCTGAATATCTTGAAATAGATATCTGCAGAATAATGCAAAATGATTCAGTGATGCTGACAATCTATCTTAACACGCTGTCACAGAGTAGCAATTTACTACACAAGCTAAACCATATAGCCTGCATGACAACACTGCATAAAAACACCATGTAAACTACCACAGCCAACACCCGAAGTGAATTTTTTTTTTTTTTTTTTTTTTTTTTAATACTCAGAACATGCCCACCATCACAGCATCTGTGGTCCTCTAACAACTTTCTAAGTTAATTTCATTAATGCTTACAAATTTATTTGGTTTTGCCCAAAATTCTTAAACCAAGAAGTAGAAAGGAAGGTTATCTCCCAAGTGTAGTACCTCGAACTCAGTTCTGCACAGCTTTGGGCGTGGAGTGGGCGTGACAACCATGATTGGCAGGGGAAAGTCGAGTATGCTAAAAATATTACATTCACAACTGATGAAAGGGTCCCATAACATATAACGTACATGGTGGCAGGGGAAAGTTGAGTATGCTAAAAACATTACATACACAACATTACATACATAACCGGTACACCTGAGAGCTATACTTTGCTGTTTGGATATGTCGTTTAGGACTGGTTTACGTAGTCTTTTTTTTAAATTCCATTTTACGCACTATGCTCAATAGTGTGTAGAACTATAGTGAACTAAATAAAATTGGAAACAGTCTTGTATTTTCATACAGTTTATGGTAAAATTTGTGAATTCTGACAAGTCATTGATGACTGCAGTCACTAAATGACAGACATTTGGGCTTCAGACTTGATATTCTTCAGAAAATGCATGCTAACGCAAGCACTATTATTCTAGCAGCTTTCAAACGTTATACGAGCACTATTTTAAAGTCTATGCCCGATTTCAGCCTTTTATCCCACCAATATTTTTGGCTTTGCCCAAAATTCTTGAGTAAAGAAGTTGTTGATAGATATTGTACAGCGTGAGGAAGACAATGGTTACTAGTTACATGGGTTGCAGATTTAAAAGAACAAATGCAGGCCAATCTCTGACTAATGAGCTGTTGTTTAGGGGCTCCCTTTCCGGTAATCACACCCCATAATAGCACATTAGAATCAATAAAGAGGTCCCGGTCACACTTTTACACTTTAACGCTACGGTGCAAGGAATTCTGTGTGTGCATTTGTACGACTTGATTATATTTGCAGCATTTTTCCTGAATAAAGTTAACGCTACAGTGCAAGGAATTGTGTGTGCATTTGTATGATTTGATTATATTTGCAATGTTTCTGTAAAATGCTTCTATAAAATGATTATGGTTTCCCTGCATTAAATTAACGCCACAATGCAAAATATTGTTCTACAAGTTTGACTAAAACTAACGGTATGGCAGGAGCAAAATAAATATTCATGTGGGCTTGGGCAGGAGGCGTGTTCGGGGTGGGGTTTGCTACTGCGCATCCTGCGAAGTACTACACTTTGAGATTACCGAAAGGAATGCTGCACCCTCTGCCTAATGACAGAGGACCTTCTGGCTGTCACCACAGATGAATTATTATTATCATTATCATTGGTGTTAATATTATTTTGGAGTATTATTTTATTAAACAGATTGGAGTGTTATTAATAATATTTTATTAACTTTATTTTATTTTTTTTATTATTAACATCTTCACATGCCTCCAGATTTCTAAGTAATTCTGGGGTACTCAGAGTTATCATTTAACTCTTTCTACAGGACTAAGCTTTTTTGTTTGTATTGCTGAATTCTTGCCATCCAACTGATGTGGATATAAGACTGTGCATTTGTACATCTATCAACTTGCAAAAATATGAGAGCTAACAAAGTGACTGTAAGGGAGTTTTGCAACTTAAGGGCCTTTAGAGTGCCCCAAAATTACAAAGGTTTTACTAAAGCTTTAAAGCATTCCTCCCAGGAAGTGTAAGTGGAATGCCATAAAACTTCCCCCTCTTTCCTTTAAGTGCATAGTGTTATCTGATGTGTTCAAAACCTAATTACACTGCCGGAAGTGGGGGATGAGAAAAACCTTCAGCTTGCAGCAAATACAAGCTAGTTTTTCTTCTCTTGCAAACTTTACAGCCATGAGTTAAGATCTTAGCTTGAATTAGCAGCTAAAATGAAACTTTTGCTCACTTACAAATAATCCTGCTTTATCAAACAGGAAAATGCTTTAAATATGTTTTCTGTTCCACCAAGCCACTTTGCAGTGATAACTAAAAACCCAACTAAATATTACCAACAAATCAAAGCTTTGACCTCATATGAAATATTTCAGCCTTTCCTGAAGAAATTCTGTGCACTGACCCATTATCCCCCCCCACTCTGTGCACTGACCCATTACCTTCTCCCACCTTTCTGCCCTTCTTCTTTTTCTACTTCCTTAAAGAAATTAGCACCTCTAAAATTGAAATGGTTACAGTATTCTTCTACTTAGCTGCAGAATCCCAGCCAACCAATTGCTTTTTACTCCACTAAGGCTTAGTAATGTTTTAGCAGGTAAAATAAACAAATAAATCTACAGGGTTGTCAAACGTAAGCATTGGCTTTGCGGTCCTGAACAAGAGAGTTTCCACTTTTTGCCAAACCTTTTTATCCACAATTACCCAATGTACTCATTTACAACCTGCAAATGGCTGTAAATTCCAAAAGACCTAGATTAACTTTAATGACCCACTCAGCTGAATTATGTAGTATTATTTTTATTATTAATTTCATTTTATTTGCTAAGAAATTAACCAGACATGATTTATTTGCGTTAAGCACAACAAGTTAGCAAACCCAAATGATTTATGTTGTATTAAGCATACAAGTTGGCCCCAACTCCCTAGCCTTGCCATGTGATTCTTCACTGACCCTAGCCTTCTAATTAATTGCAGGCCACCACTATTGTTTGCTAGATTCCTAAGAAAAACAATTTCAGCTATTGCTAAAACCTTTTGCATCTCATCCCTAAACCCCAGGCCACACTTAGGCATGTGTGCCTTTGTTTCATGCCTTAAGTAAGCCTTAATCCTATAGTAAACCCTACATGAAGTATGAATTTAAACCTATTCTGTCATTTACATTTAGTCGGATACCTTCAAGTACATATTTTCCCCTCTAGCCTGTTTGTAACCTAATCTCCAGGCATTTCAAAAATGTAACTGATTTGAGTTACAAAATTACACAAACTAAAGCCATTACATCAGATAGTAACTTAAGCAATCTGCCTACATGTTCTTAAACCAAAGTGACTTTAAACATCAACAATAACATAACTAGCCCTTTCTCTGATACAAAATCGTTGTCCCATGTAAATAAAATCGTTTAAGGCAAACTGCCCTTGAGTGCCCTCAACTGTTTCTGATCGTCTCCAAATGCTCTGCCTTGTGGCTACGTTCCAGCCTCCGCTCCCCAGGCCCTGCCATGTGGCTACCTATAGGCCTGGCCCCAAGTGGCTATGTGCAGGCCTCAGTTTCCAGACCTTGCCATGTGGCTAACTGCAGGCCTCAGTTCCCAGGCCCTGCCATGTGGCTAATTGCATATCTCAGTTCCTAGGCCCTGCCCTATGGCTAACTGCAGGCCTCAGCTCACAGGCCCTGCCATGTGACTAACTGTGGGCCTTGGCTGCTAGCAACTAAGCCTCAAACAGGCCCTGCCATGTGACTAACTGTGGGCCTCAGCTGCTAGCAACTTAGCCTCAACCATATCACCCCCCTGTGTATAATTATTATTTTTTTAAACTTGTACAACACTTTCTGTATCATGTATAACCCCAGGCCTTCCAAGGGGCATGTGCCCTAGTTATTTCTCTCTCTTAACTTTCCTGGTGCATCTGAAAAATGCCTAGCTGCACATCCTAGTTCACCCTTCCTCCAGGAAATTTCTAAGATTTTCAGCTTGTTCATCACACTTTTACTTGTCTGCTTTACCCTTTGAACTGTTTTCAGCCCCCAGTGTATTCACAAAATGTCTCTCACCAGTTATAGCCTTTTACAGAAATTGGGTAATTCAGATGTTCTTGTGTCTAGACCTCTTAATATAGGTACCATCTCAGCATACCCTTGTACTAAATCTCACCTTCGTTATTTCCCTCCTTCACAGTGTGGGCTTCATGATGATCTTAAAAAAGTCCACCCTTGTACTAAACCTCACCTTCGTTATTTCCTCCTTCACAGTGTGGTCTTCATGATAATCTCAAAGAAGTCCACCCTGAATCCTGCCCAACATCTGTTTTTTCTGTGCTGCAGACTGGACATGAAACTCATGCAGGCTTTCTTACCAAAAGACAAGGTGCAGAGCAACTCCAACTTTCACTTTATACTACCCCTTTAAACTTGCATTGCAAGAGAATTTCTCTGGATCCTGGGATTTATGGATTCAACCATACCAGTGATACCTTTTGCCAGACCCCATATGAGAAAGATTTAGTGGCACCTAAACTCTGATCCAAAACATTCTTATCCAGTGGAGACACAGATTCCACTACTCTCCTTCTTAAGTAAGAATTTCAGTGGTGGATATCACAGATGTACATCAACCCAGGGCTACCATTCAGATTGCAGATACCCTGCTAGGAGCTGCACACACGGGTCATTGGTTGCTTGGGTGATATGGTAGGACTCCCTCTGAGTCCTGGGACAATAGCCACCAAGTTAGAAGACAGAACTCTGATTCATGTCCTGCAAATCTTTTTTCACACCTGGGCTCCAGCCGTAAGCCCCCCCCCCCCCCCCCCCAGAATCTTCACAGACAGAAGTATATGCAAGGAAAGGAAGAGACAAGATGTTATCAACTTATACAGACTGGCTCTAATTGCTTGGGAGCAGGCCGTAAAGCAAACCTGCCCCTCCGAGCAGTTTGTATTCCTTCAAAAGACAATGTCCTGGTGGATTTCTAAGCAGATCAAAGGAAGACCCTCACAAATGGATCCTGAACAGAGAGGTCTTCCTAGTTGTAGTCTGCAAGTGGGGGTATTCCTGCAGTTTGCATCTATTCACAAAAGAATCTGCATTGCTTTTGCTGCAGAACACCTTGCCTTCAAGCATAGATGGATGCCGTGTCCTTTTCTTGGGAAGGGCAGTTTCTTTGTCTTCTCTTATCTGCCACTACTCTCAAAGGTCTTCCTAAAGATCCAAGAAAACATCCCAAAAATATGTATTTTTCCTAAAGATCCAAGAAAACATCCCAAAAATATGTATTTTTAAATTAAAATGCTACTTATCTCATTAGGTTTACAAATGGTACAGTCCTCATTAATGGTGTGCAGACACTACTCGTGGTGGTTAGTACTAATCTTCAAAGTTTTACTTCACCAGATCACATACTAATTTGCCATTCCGTGTCCCTTTAGCTAAATACCTTTGATACGAAGAGGCATTCCTCTCTTTTTCCCATTCTTTAATTTTTATCTAATAATTCCATTTTTCATTTCTTCAAACTAACTCTTAAGATTTCCCTTTCCAGTCCTTCAAAGTAATTTCTCATGTTAAAAAGATCCTGTATAGATGGTTCCCGAGCTTACTTCCACTTTTTCATTATCCTGTTTTTCTCCAACAGTAGTATCAAGATAGTTACCAGTTTAGTCTACGTGCAAATCTTATCTTTTTATAAAATCCAGCTTAGAAAGTTAGTTCTTGGGCTGTCCTCGTAGCATTCTTCCACTACTTCCTGCAGTAAATTATTTAAATCTTTCTTATATTTGTCTAGTTTCATACAGCTCCAAAAAATGTTCCCAGTCACCCTTCACCCCCTCATCACATCTCCAGCAATTGTGACCTGACACTGGGAATATCCTGCTTACTCTTGCTGGAGTGTAAAAATATTTGTATAGCCACCTCCCTGCAAAGATGCAAATGTTTCTGGATTCACTGCAGACTTGCCAATCCTTTCCCATTATGCTCCTTCCAAGCCCTACTTAGCAAACTTTTTTCTGATTCCATTTTGTCTATTGATCTGCTAGTAATTTGATGTTTCCAGTCTTGCTTCTACTAGCACTTTTATAAACCATTTTTTTCTCTCCTCATTCCCTTTTCATATTTCCTCCAAGTCTTCACTGCTGTTTTATAAACTTATGAATCATGGCTTTGCAGTTGATATTTGTATCTGTATTGTCCTGTTTTCCCCATCTCTAAGCTTTTCCCAAAAGTAGAATTTCTTTTTACCTTCAGATCACCTCTTAGCTCCCTTCCAGTTCAGACTCATTGAGGAGCCACTGACCCAGTAGGGAATAACTGAATTCTTCAGTCTTTGTAGTCTGTTTTCTGGATTAGGTTCCAGGTCCTCTAAAGGTTTTTATAGACAATAACAGCCATTTGATACATCAGCAAGAAATGGGGCACAAAATCTTATCTACATTGCAGGCTGGCTCTTCAGGTTTGGGATTTTGCAGTCCGCTATCACTTGGCTCTTTAGGCAGTTTACATCCCTTCAGAGCACAGTCTGGTGGCAGACTCTCTCTAAGCAGGTCCAGGACAAATCTTCACGAATGTGTGCTTTCACAGTGGGTTGTTTTAAGACATTGTACATCAGTCAGGTACTCTTCAGGTAGATCTTTTTTTGCCTCCCCTGTGAACAGACAACTTACCCAGTTCTGTTCTGCCATGGCATGTCCCCTGGCTTGGAAAGTGGGTGCTATGTCTCTCTTTTGGAAGAGTGTTTCTGTATGCCTATCCCCCTCTTCCTCTAGTACCACAGGTCCTGCACAAGATCATGTGGGACACACCAGGGATCTTGCTGATGAGTCTCTTCTGGCCCAGACAGCTCTGGTTCCTCTTTCTATTTTCACTGGACCAGGGGTAATAATCACAAGTTACCTCACTGGGTGGATCTTCTCACACAAGACATGGGATCTGTCATTCACCCTCACTTGTCCACCCTTCAACTGACACTTAGGGTTTTGATTTCTTTTAGGCATTAATCACACTGTTTTCTGAGGACTTGCTTTGAGTTTTACATGAGGCTAGAAAACCCACTACTACAAAATCCTTTGTGGCCAAATGGAAGAGAATTTCTGTTTGGTGTTTCAAGCATGACGTGGGGCATTTTTCTTTGGGGTCCCCACAGTCCTTTCTTTGTGTGAGTTGCTCAATTCCGGTTTGCATATTCATCTGTTAAAGTTCATTTGTTAGCTATTTTTGCCCATCGGCCTCCAAATCTACCTTTGACTTCTAGTTTTGAGGTCAGTTTTTAAAAGTTGTCCTTCATATCTGGCATCCAAGAAAGCCTATTTCTTCTCCTTGAGACCTTAACTTTGTTCTTGAAAAATTGACTCAGACCCCTTTTGAACGTGCTTTTTCTTCCCTACAACATTGTACTTGGAAGACTGTATTGTTGTTTCTGCCAAGGGGTCTCTGAATTTCAAGCACAGTTCCCCCCCCCCCAACAAGGAAATGGTATTTTTCAGATCAGTACTTATTTTTTTTTGCCATGATAGTTAATGATTTGTCCTTGAATCAGTCCATTCATGTTCCTTTTTTTCTCTTCTCCATAGACTGCTTGTGAGAGGGCTCTTCACACCTTGAATTTACAAAGACTGCTCAGATGTTACTTGGACAAGACAAAACATATCAGGAAATCTGAGCACATTTTTATATCCTTTCATAACAGGAAGTAGAGTTTGGTGGTGTCGAAGCAAACATTGTCCTGCATTTCTAAGGCCATTTCTTTTTGCAGTTCTTTTCATTGCAAGCAGCTTTCCTCTTTGTACTCATTCTGCCAGGGCAGTGGTCTCTTCTGGTGCTTTTTTTCAAGGGTCTGCATATTAGCTCCATCTTGGAAGTTGCTGCTAGGTCTTCTATTCACAGTTTTACCAACAACAAGTTGGATGGCATTGCCAGGGTGGGTTTTGCCAGAGCCATCCTTCATGGGTTTGTGGAGGGCTCTTCTCTGCCTTCCTCCTCCCATACTTTCCAGTAGCTTTTGTACTCTCCCAAGAGTAAAGAATACTGCAGCAGTGATGAGATGGGACCATAGTACATTTGTGTAAGATATTGCCATAACAGTAAATGCCTTACTTTTCACTTTTTAAAGTATTCCGTCCCTTCAACCTGCCCTATGTTGCTTTGTTTCCCTTCTCCCTGCGAAGGTGTCTTTCTTCCACTCTCTTCTTTTTCTTCCTAAATGTACTTGTTATTGGTATCTCATACATAGGACATAAATTTGATGTATGATCCCTTTAAGGTGTAAAGGCTTTCATAAGCTGGCCAGTTGTTAGGCTGTATTTGGCCAGGATATCCCAAAAGTAAAGAATACTGCAACAGTGAGAAGTAGGGAAACTACTGTTATGGTAAGATTTAACCCAACTGTACTTTATTTTACTTGTTTGGTGAGAACCCTTTGATGTTTGTGTTTCACTGTTGCAGTCATTACATTTGGGTTATCTGCCTGCAGGTAGCCCTCAGCAGGCCTGAATATCAAAGTCTTGGATTCCTGCGTCGGATGCTGTCTCTTCTTCCATGACGTCAGGTCTTCAGGGGTATAAAACATGCAGCCGGCACCATTACATCAGTCTTTCTTGCTGTGCAGTGCCTGAAGCAGAAGTAGGTTGCAAGTGTCGGTCGGAGAACCAAAATCTTCAAAAAAGCTAAGTACCCCATTGGGGATCCTTTTTCTTGCTCTTAACCAATGTCAGTAAAAGTTAATAATTATATTACCTGTGGAAAGCAAATACCTCATAAAGATTTTCATTCATACTGCATTCCTTGCTTAGGCCCAGACCACGACATCCCTTGCTGTCGGTTTTGTGCCTTATTCAACCCCTGAACTATTCGTCTGTTTATTTTTGCAGCAAAATTATTTTGGTACTCCGTTTAACTGTTCAGAAATGGCTCCAGTAAGCCATCTGATTACCGACATTCCGAAAAAACGTAAAGATAAAGACAGCGACAGATCGCATAGATCCAAAGCTGCCAGCGACGCTTCCATTAAAGCTAGTCGCCAGTTCGCCGGTACTCAGTGAGGCGCTTTTGCATCCCCTGAGACCCACTTCTTCAGATTTGCAGGCCTATACTGAGACCCATTCGGAGTCCGGTATGCCGTGAGATGCTTCTTCAACTATGGAATCTGC
Source organism: Protopterus annectens (assembly GCF_019279795.1). NCBI lineage: Eukaryota > Metazoa > Chordata > Ceratodontiformes > Protopteridae > Protopterus > Protopterus annectens. The sequence goes on from NC_056725.1 coordinate 1,020,991,691, forward strand.
AGATGTCTCTACCTTGGATGGATCCAGAGCCGCTGTGCAGGCACCGGCTTCTGAGGATGTATTCAGGCCTATTGACTTGCATTTCAAACAGACGCCATCTTCTTCAAGGCCTAAAACTCAACCCACTGCTAGAAAACTGATGTCCAAACCGCATGGTCAGGCCCATATGCCCAAAAAGCAAATGATAAGAATGGCTGAAGACCTTATTACTTTAATTAGGGGAAGCCAGCCTTCACCCTCTAAGAGACCTAGAACTGATTTTTCTTCTGATTCTTCTGATCAGGATTCTGAAATTTCTGTTTCTTCTGATTACCAGGTTTTGCCCTTATCTACCTATGAGGATTCTGATGTAGAGGATTCCATTCCCTCTGCTTCCCCTCCAGAAGATTATTTTTTTTTGGTGAAACCTTGCACACTGTTAGGGAGCATTTCCGCTTAGAACGCCAGGATTATCCTGACTCCAAAAAGAGAATTAGGGAATTCTTACTCCTCCCTCAACACAGGCCTTTAGCTGTCCCTCCTGTCCTGGACATTGTAGATGATGCCTTCTTGGAATCTATCCTGGCCCCAGACACTTTACCTCCAGCTCCCAAGAAGCCTGACAGATATTACAGAGTACCTGTCTCTCACAAGTTCCTCTTCAAGAATCCTACTGCGGACTCAGAGACCATTTCCCAAGGACCTAAAGGCATTAACCCTACCCCCTCTAATAGAGATTCCAGGGCCTTGGACAGATGGGGTAAGAAGATGTACACTTCTGCTACTTTGGCCATTAGCACCTTAAACTGCCATTTTCATATGTTAAACTATCAGCAGCATATTATGGGACTACTTAAACAGAAAATTATGTTGATTCCTGACTGTGCTGAAAATAAAGAATTACAGGCTTTAATGCATTCTTCTGAACAAGTTGGTAAACATACTTTGCAGTGTGGTTTTGACTCTCTAGAAGCATCTTGCAGGGCTGCTGTTGCTGGGTCTGTACTTAGAAGGCATGTTTGGCTTAAAGAGCAAAACTTGCCAGATCATGCTAAAGCTAAATTACTGGATGCTCCATTAAACCAAGACCACCTGTTTGGCAACAAACAGAAGTCCTTAAAAAGATGGAAGAAAAAGCTAAATCTATGCAAACTGTTAAAGATTTCCTGCAAGTACAGCCTCCCAGATATAGTAGGCATTGGCCTTCAAAGAATTGATCCTTTCCTGTCTCTTCCAGGCCTTCTCAGTCCAAACCCAGGAACAGCGGACCACCTAGGCTACAGTCTCAAGTTACTCACAGGCCTAAGCAGTGGGGGGCTCCCACTTCCAAAGCTGGAAGTAGTAAGACACCCCCCTATGGAAAAATGTCACAATTACTTATCCTTAAACCTTCCAAGCCTTACTCAGCTACCTGCTCCCTTAGGGGGAAAAGATTGCCCTGCATGCAAAAAGCTGGGTACTCATTGCCCAGGACAAATGGGTTTTAAATAGAGTTTTCCAAGGATACAGATTTCACTTCCTCACCTTACCAACCCCAAACGGTTGGCCAGACCTACCCCCAAATTAGTGGGTAAGGCTCAACAGCAGGTTCTGTCTATTCTAAGTATCAGGGCTATTCAGCCTGTTCCAGCAGAAGAAAGGGGACAAGGTATTTACTCAAGACTTTTCCTGGTACCCAGAAAAGACAGCTCCTGGCGTCCTATCCTGGACCTCTCTATTCTAAACACCTTTTTGGTAATCCCAAAATTCAAAATGCTAACACTTCAACAGCTGCCTCCTATGCTAGGCAAAGATGTCTGGTTGGCAACCTTAGACTTAAACAAAGCTTACCTGCACATTCCAATAAGGGAATCTTGCAGGAAATGCCTACACTTCAAAGCAGGCTCTATGCATCAGTTCTCTGCACTTCCCTTTGGCTTATCTACTGCACCCAGGGTATTCACAAAGTGTCTAGCTCCAGTCATTGCATTTTGCAGGCAAAGAAATATGCAGATTTATACCCATACCTGGACAGTTGTCTAATTCAGGCTGAAAGCCAGGACATGCTACTAAAACATCTGGCATTTGTAAAGAAACTTCTAACCTCACTGGGGTACACCATAAACGAAAAGAAATCTCATCTAGTACCTTGTCAACAAATTGTATTCCTGGGAGCAAGCTTGAACACAACTTCTCAAATGGCTTACCCCACACCAGAGAAACAAGTTTATTTGACAGCCTACTTCAAACTACTGTCCACAAAGACCCAGCTATCTGCAAGGAAAATCCTCCAAGCCCTGGGGTTCATGGTCTCTTGCATTCTACTAATTCCATATGCAAGACTGCATATGAGGAAACTACAGTGGTATCTAAAAAGCCTATGGTGTCAACATTCTCAGGACCTGGAATCCGTGATTCCTATCATTCCTTGTATAAAGACAGGGTTCCTTTGGTGGACAGAGGCCCGCTACCACAACAAGGGGCTCCCATTCACTCTACCCCCTGCCACCCAAACCCCAACAACAGACGCATCAGACTATGTATGGGGGGCTCACTTGGCAGGGCAGTGCATTCTGGGCAAATGGAACCCGAGTCAGATGCACCTGCATATCAATCAAAAAGAAATGTTAGCTGTACAGAATTCCCTGACAGCCTTCAAGGACCACATTCTTCTAAGACAATTATTGGTAAAGACAGACAACACTACTGTTATGTGGTACATAGACAAGTAGGGGGGGGAACCCACTCATACCCTCTCTGCAGACTAGCCATGGCTCTGTGGAACACAGCCTTGAGCTGCCACGTGCACCTACAAGCTGAATTCCTGCCAGGCAAGCTAAATTCACTGGCAGACGATCTAAGCAGAAATCTCATGGACCCACACGAGTGGAAACTGGAACCAAAGATATTCAGCCTTTTGAGAAACAAATGAGGGAATCCAGAGGTAGACCTGTTTGCCTCCCCTCAGAACTACCAATTGGACAAATTTTGCGCAAGGACTTCCCACAGTCAAGCTTGGAAAGTGGATGCTGTATCCTTCACCTGGGAAAGCCTCTCAGTTTATGCCTTTCCCACTCTGCCTCTCCTCTCGAAAGTTCTGCTAATGATCAAACAGGACAAACCAAGGACAGTACTGATTGCACCAGACTGGCCACGCCAGCACTGGTACACCCTCTTGCACAGTATGTCACTGCTAGAACCATGGCACCTGCCTCAGACCCCTTCCCTGCTGTCCCAGCAGGAGGGCCAGATTCTGCACCCTCAGCTTCAAATCCTGAACCTTGCAGCCTGGCTAATTCCTTGAGCTCTCCAATAGCATCCCTCAGTAAGCAGGTGCTGGATGCCATTCTGGAGGCAAGGAGGCCTAGTACTAGAAAATCCGATGCTATTTTTTCTAAATCCAGAGCTGGTTTTGCCACTGCAGTCTTGCAGGGCTTAATTAGCTGGTCCTAATGCTCTCTAACTTCCTGCTCTCTTGCTTAGCTTTGGGAATCAACCCAAATGTAATGACTGCAACAGTGAAACCCGAAGAACATAGTACACTTGTGTACACTTACCATAAATGTAAATGTTGGAGTGTATTCATTGTTTCAGTCCTGGTTACCCTCCCTCCAGCCCCCTGACTTCTCTTGGCTATACTTTTCTTCCTTTTTAGTGTATTTCAGCTTTCTGGTGTATTTGCTTTTTGTTGGCGGTGTAGCCTAACATATAATTGCTTTCCATTATGGGGGGCACCTGACATCTGGGGCAAGAAAAACTGATGTAATGATGTCGGCTGCATGTTTTATACCCATGACGACTTGACGTCATGGAAGAAGAGACAGCATCCGACACAGGAATCCAAGACTTTGATATTCAGGCTGGCTGAGGGCTACCTGCAGGCAGATAACCCAAATGTAATGACTGCAACACTGAATACACTCAAACATCTACATTTATGGTAAATGTACACAACTGTACTTTTTCTGTTGCCTAAGTTATTGTGCTCTGGAATTGTCAGAAAGAGTTGTTTAACAGCAGTCTTTTTAAACCCATGCATATTATGTAGATACTCCCTTATTTTCTCTTTAGTACTGTGTATTTACACCTCTTCTTGTTCTATGAGATTCCCATTAACTTTACCTCTTTCTTGTATTGCTACTGTATTTTTAAACTCAGTTTTCATTTTATCCCTCTCACTTGTTATAACTTCTGAAAATATTTCTATCTTCTCTAATTACTCAATCCTTAACTTCCTCTCTTTTTATCAGGTAGGTGTATTGTTTTAACTTCGTTACCCTGCATTATCTTTTTTTTTTATCTGTGCGTGGTCTGAAGTGTTTATCTGATTTGTGTTGAAGCTTTCAGTCAAATGCACATGCTCTTGTGAAATGTAATTTCTAAGTATTCTAGCCCAATTATTGTACCTTTGTGAGTATGTAAATTCTGACTGAGTTCCTACCACAGAATTCACATATTCCATACCAAATATTTTCATAAATTTCCTCAGAAATTTGTTCTCTTGTTGTATTATGCCATCTAGGCCCCCCAGTGCATCCTCAGTATTGCAAATCAGTTTCCAGTCCCCACCTTTAAGTAACATTTCCTGCTGTGAAAGTTGATTATTTCTCCCAATATTTTCTTAAGCTTCATATCAGTATTTGGTGGACTATAAATAAATGCCAACATAATTAGTTCCTTGCTATTCCAAATATAGCATTATTGTCTTTTTCCTCTTCTGTCACTGTTGGGAGTCTGTAAAACAGTTAATATAATTACTTCCCTTTTCTATTATCCATGATATTCTGCTGAATGTACATTCTAAAATCCTTTATATCAAATTCTCAAGCTCGTTTTTTTTTTTCCAAATGTGTCAACTGCCGCATCCTTATTTACACTCTACATTTCCTAATATCATTCAATACTCTATTTTTTGTTATACTAGGAAGGCCATTTTATGGCAAAGTGGGTATTGTAACCACTATGATAAAATGCTATTGTTCTCACCTGTTATACGTGACCTTTTTTTAAATATATACTTCCAACTATAGAGTTACATGCACATGCTAATGTTTGGCAGGCTGATCTTTTATACAGTTGTTTCTATCTCCATTTGCACCTATCGTCACATTCTTCAGGACTGTTTTAATGACTACCTTCAAACAATAAACTTCACAACTCCCCCATCCCCTATTAACTTAGAAGAAGCACACAATTATTTACATCATCTGAAAATGAAGTTTAACCCTGTTATAGGAACAGTTGCCGATTTGACAGCTGCACCCGCAGGCATTACCTAACCTAAAGTTAAGGTTACCCATATTGAAGTGCATGCTACAGCCTGCATTCCACTTAGCTGACTTTTCTTTTATCGCTGTTCCCCTCCCAGATTTGAAAAAAAAAACTTGCATGCTTTCAGAAAACATTAACTTTTAGCAATAAAAAATTGCAGTGGCTTTCTTTAAATAAAACTAAATTGTACACTTTTCTACTAAATGCATTAAACTATTAAGGCTGCTAGAGAGGCTCTTATCTCTTATTCACTTTCCATAGTTTCGAACTTTATTTTCCAATGAGTTGTTTGTAGTGCTACATTTACGTTTTGCATTTCCCTCTGAAAGAATGTTCAGAACCCTCAAAATGAGTTGCATGCAGCTGCAGACATCTTGTATCTGTGTTAAGATAGTTGGCAACAAATCTTTCCTCACTTTCACTCAGAACAGAATGACTTCCTGTAAACATTTGCTGAAGGTGAAAAAATAAGCTAAAATCTTTGCAGATGTAGTAAATGTAGTATTTTTCATGGTTTTCATCATTTTATCTTATTTTCATGCCTACTTGATAACAAAAAACACTTATTTATAGTTTAAGCCCAGAGCATTATTCTAGACATGTACCTTTTTAAAAATAAGAGAAGATATCTGAATTCTACATAATCAGTGCAGTGTTGCACCAGTCTCACCCAGCAGACCAAGGTCACAGCATAATGACAGTAAACTTGCTGTTGTCAAGCTTGTATCCTCTTGTCATACTGTAAAGCCTATATTTCTTACAGCTAAAAAAAGTTTAATATGTTTAACACACGCAACAATCACTTAACCTCCCCTCCAGACATTTAAAATACCCCTGACTACACAGTACACAATGTAACATGTACTTTATATCATATGTTTTATACAAATGAGAACAAAATTGTTTTACTTGATTTTTTTCTCCTTTTAGTGTCTTCCTAAACATTAATGACACAAAGTGGGGTGTATGCTTTTCAGTCTACCCTCAAGTTTAACAGAGTCGGCCAAAGTCCAATCATACTTGGTCACATTTTCTTACAAAGCCCATAGTTCACAAATGTGATTTATGGTCTCCCATTTATTTACTAATTTTAGTGTTACTGGTCTTCCTGTTTATCTGTCACTCAGCACCTCACACTGGTTCAAGTCCAAGGTACTCCTGATTCTTCTGTTCAATTCCTGTGCTTTTTTTTCTTTCTCAAGCATTTTCCTTTGGAACATTGTAAAAGATGTCACTGGCTAAGATGTCACTGGCAAAGTATCCCCAAAATTTGGCAGAAGAATGAGAAACAGCCTCCTGTTATTTGCTGACTCGCTTTTTGTTGGATAAACTGTATTTACTGCTGAGCCCGTTCTGCATCCCAAAATGTCTTTGATCTTACAGGAAGACAGCTGGATACATCAGCTTGAATCTCACACCTGCCTCTCTATGTTCCCTGTTTGTTGGAATAAATTTGCTTCCCTTCTGCCTGGTATACAATGAATATTCATTTTCCACAAACAAACTGCTGTTTCCAGTTTTTAATAGTGTTCTCTTCTGGTTCAGTTTTGTCAGGATAAGCTTTCTGCTGGTATGATTGCATCTTTACCAGTACAGTTTTTGCTTTCTCATTGCCATGTTTGAAACTTAAACTTCGTGTGCCCTTTGAAAAAATCCTGCTGTAGAATGCCAATCCAGTTTGTGTGCTTTCATAAAATTAATACAGTCTGTTCCAGTTTCTCTGGTACAGCAGAAGATCTCAGGGTTTCTCGACACCCGCTGTCTTTTAGTACTACCATTTTTTGAAACCCCTCTTCTTGAGAAGTTTCATACTCAGCTAGCCTTTTCTTCATTTCAGCCTCTGATTTTTACAGTTTTATTGCTTCATCTGAATAGCTAATTAAAGTTTTTTTTCTATTTTTTCCAGCCTTTTTTTTTTTTGAGTCTGTATACTCATTCAATGTGGACATTTTTTTTTCCTCCAAAAGGGTACTTATCTGCTCTGGAAAGGAACAGCACAAGCCAACCGTCGATCTTAGAAAGCATGTAGACAGCACACTCATCAGTGTCAGGAAAGCTCGAAGGGCTTGGTGCCCAAACCTGCCTTTTTAGTCAGCTCAGCTCATGCTAACAGTTTGGGTTTGTGGAAGGTGCCCTGAAGCTTTGGAAGCTGTCCAGCTGTTATATCCTTTGCATGATATAATCCATATAGTTATGGCTGATGCAGCAGTGGTCAATATGATGATCATCTTTTGAAGGAGTATCTGGACCTTTCACTACCAGTAGAAAAAGCTTTTCTTAATTTTCTGTGAACCTCTAACTTTTAAGTCCAGGCAGCAGGTGTGCAATTTCCCAGCCAGCAACTTCTGGAATTGTGTACCCTTCTTGAAGGAAGGTAGACATGCACACGCTAGCTCTCTGAGCTTTAATTGCCAAGTTATGTATTTTTTTGTCTGGTTTAAATTTAGATGAAGCTTTTCATTTTTCCATGGTCTAACTTTTCTGGAATGTATAATCTGACATTTTAGCGTTAATTAAGGTGTAAAGCATTCTTTGAGCTGACAGTATTGCAAATGTGTGCTTATTTTGAAAGCCAGATTTATTTTTTTAAGTAGTTTTGCTGCAGTTCTTCTGAAAGTCATTACATACTCACCATGATTTACTTCTTACATTCTGTACTTGTTACGCATTGTACATGCTGCAGAATTTACATCTGTGTTCTTAAGCATTACATTTAACAGAGTTAGTCTCTGGTTTCCTCCCCCATCCCAAAGATATGCTGTAGGTGGATTGGACACTCTAAAGTGGCCCTAGGCGTGAGTGCATGCGTGTGCCTTCTGTGGAAGGTTGGGTGCCGGGCTGGCAACTCGACACCATAAAAACTCCACTACCAATGATGAGCATGTCCAGGTGTTCCACTGTGGTGACCCCTAACCGGGAAAAGCCGAAAGAAGAAGTGCATCTTTTTTTGTATGTTTCACTAAAACACAATTGCCTGTGTCACCTTGTCACATTTCTTTTCTGAAAACATTTGTTTGCTTTAGCTTATTACCACTTGCCTACACACAGTCATTAATGACTGGTATAAGTATTTCTACGTAAAGCAAGAGGTTTCTCTTTAAGAATCCCTTTACAAAATATCTGATGGGGTGCCCCTCTGGGGAGAGTTAACCACCTGAGTTAAGAGTTTAGCCATTAGCTATTTGTTTCACAGAAAACATCCATGGCTCAAAATATTTGTCTGAAAGCCACCATCAGATTTGAATCCCATGACACTAACTGATCATAGTACTGGAGCCCATTAACTCTGTCTACTTGTGTAACTCTGAGTCAACATCTCTGCTTCTAGCTTGTGATCCACTTTGAACTAGTCGCTGGCTTCTGTTTTAACTTAGGCATGTGCTGCTGGCTGTACTATACTAGTGAGGAAGAGGTTGCCTGGGTAATAATTTGAAAAAAAAAAAAAAGCCTTCCATTTCCCAAATGTTCTCCTTTTCACTTTGAATGACAGGGTGTCCCCTTGATGTCATATTGTAGTAAAGTTTTTAAGGTATATGTTTGTAGTACATTTCACAGTGTGATGTTCCAGCCTGTTGTCATTTGCACCTAGTTTTAATTTTGCCCATACTGCTGTTATGCATTTTCTTGTCCAAGCAAAGTCGGTAGAAAATCTTGAACCTTGATAGAAAAGAATGGGGGTGGGATGGGTTTGTTGAGGGGTAACACCCCCCTCCGTATTGCATCAAATGCATGGTTTTCAGCTTAAGCATGTCTCAAGCATTTGTATTCGACTTGGGTTTCCAGTTTTTCCATGATTGTAATATGTAATCTGATGTCTCTTCTGGTGTTCCATATTGGATGGGGGTCATCAGATCTGCGTTTTGCTTCTCTTGTTTTGGATCCAGTGCTTAGGCTGCTCCTCTCACCCTTGATCCCAGTATAATGAGCAAGTTACCTCATATCTCATTTGTCATTGAATGCTACGGATGTGGTCCATCGTGCTCAGGTATACTTCTGGGAGATGAGTAAAATTTTATTGTTAATTTTTATTTTTTTTTTTTTACTATTACATGTTCTCCTCTTACTTAGTAAACATCAGAATTTCCTTTCCTGCCTTTTTATCCCTCCTGTCATATAATTAACAAAAAAAAAAAAAAACCTTCCTGATTGTTTGAGTTTTTGAAGTTCTCCTCTCTTGTGTGACTTTTGGCACATCTTTTTCTCTCTCTCAATAGTTGTTTCCTTTTCACTGAGGTTTTGGGAGGAGTTGTTGCTTACTGGTTATAATGTCTGAATAACCTGTGGCCACAAGATACCAAATTCTGATGTTCATCAGAAGTATGTATGTTGTGTGGAGGCTGCACATCTGGAAGCTCAATTTAACATTTGTGAGGCTTTGGCCACCAATCTGTTGTCGAGCACTGTAACAGATTTGTTCTAAAAGAGCTTTTCCCAGCCTCTCTTGGAGAAGGTAATCATTCTCACTTCTCTGGGCCTTCTGCTTCTTCTCCACTTTGTAACAAGCCACCTGATTGTGGTAGGAATGAGAAATGTAAATAAAAACCTAACCTTGTAAAAAAGCAGTCTGTGGAGCACTCCGCCATCAGATTACAGTTCCCTCGGGGTATATCTTCAGTGATGTTGAAGACATGGTTGTCTTCTACTCTGATTTCTTTGTTTGTCTCCGCTATTTTGCAGCCTTCTGAATCTTTGAACCTTGTAGTCTGTCAGGTTGGTGGAGGGGATTGGTTTGGGGCCAAGACCTTCGGATCCATTTCTATTCCTCTGGGCTTCAACGTTGGACAGCTTGGCATCGTCAACTTCAGAACCGAGTAGTTTCTGAAGGCTTCCTTTCCTAGGGTTCTCTGTGCCTTCAGTTACATTCCCTGGATTTGTCTTTGTTTCATCTTTCAAGTCTTTTGAAAGAGTGCTCTCTAGAGAGCAGAATTCTCTTATGAGCTGTGATCCCCTCCCACCAACACACGCAGTCTTGAGCCTGCTCATCTTGCTTCATCGTGACAGCCATCTCCCAAAAGCCTTGAGCCAGTTTTTGCTGAGGAAGCTCCATCAGCTTCTGGTCCTGTCCAGAACATCCCAGTGAAGAGGTGCACCAGAAGCACAAGTGTAAAAGGAGATGCATTGACACATTGACTCCCCTCCGGAAGGAAGGGCTCTCCCTCTTGTGGATGTCACTTTCAGAGAAATTTTGGACTTGCTCAAAAAGAAAAGGGGGGTGGTCCATGAAAGCACCTTCCCAAGAGGAGTCTGTATTTCTTGAGGCTTTTGGGGCTTGCCCATGTACTGCTTGGGTGGTCCCTTCTGGAGATTAGATAGACCTAATCTCCAAAAAGACATGGAAGGAATTGGACTAAGCTGAACCTGTACCTCGTAAGCCTGACTAGTTTCTTATGTCATCCAAAGATCATTCCCTCTGGAGCAAGGCCCTTGTTGTGGATTCTGTGGTGGTGGTGGACACCAGTAGAAAGGAACTGGTGTAAGAGAGTTCCACTGTCCAGCCATCGGACAATGGAGCCTGTTGCATTGAACAGGTTAAGGAAACAAGTCTGTGCTTCAGAGATTTTCACTGAGCTTGCTGAATTACCTGACATATGTCACTCATTTTCAGAGAAATTTGATCAAGGAGCTCTTCAAATCTCTCTCAGGGTCCCTATCTGGAGAACAGATCAAATCAATTAACTCTCAGCTGGCTGTCCTTCAGTCGTCATCCATATGTCTGTGTCTTATTTCCAGTACCACGGAAGGCACTTCTAGAGCAACGGGCACCAGCATTACTGTTATGGGACATGCCTAGCTGCAGCTTTGTGTATTTATGGAACATTTCAAACCATCTTTCATTAATGCCTGTTATGATGGATTGACAGAATGTGTTCCGAAAGTCAAAGAAACACTTTTGAGAAGTAAACAAGGCTGCACACCCTTTCTGCCATAGGAATCAAGTTTTCTACCCCCCAAAGGACCTTCTTAAGGAATCAGAAGGGTGGTAAGAGGCTTTGGATGATCTTCGTGTTTCATTGTTGCAGTCCTCACATTTGGGTCATCTCTGCCAGAGTAGCCCTCGGCCCGCCCGAATACCAGAAGCTTAGTATTTTTGCGTCGGTTGCTGTCGCTTCAGGACTGATGTCAGGTCGTCAGTAATACAAAGTAAGGTAAGTATTCTCATAATATATTTTATATCATAGCCTCTACTTTGAAATTCTTCACATAAGACTCCTGTTTGTTCCTCAGATTTTTTCTGGTCTGTATTCAATCTGCTAAATGTTCATCGTGCATACAGCTGCAGTCATTACAGATGGGTTATCCTGCCGTCAGGCAGGTCCTCGGTCGGCCGAATTCCAAAGTCTAGGTCCGGCGTCGGTTGTCGTCGCTTCTTCCCTGACGTCAGTGCGGCAGGGGTATAAAAGAGGCAGCCGACGCCATTTTCTTCAGTCTTTCTTGCCGCGCGGTGCCCGAAGCAGAAGCAGTTCGCAAGTGCCGGTTGGCCAGCTCCTGAGATTTACGAAAGTATTTCAGCCGAAATCTTCTTTAAAGCTAAGTACCCCATTGGGGAAACTTTTCTTGCCTCAGACCGATATCGGACAAAGTTAATAATTGCATTTCTTGTGGGAAGCAAATACCGCATAAGGATTTCCACTCTTTCTGTATACCTTGCTTAGGCCCAGACCACGAGGTCTCGGCCTGCCGTTTTTCTGCTAAGTTCAACAAGTGCACTATTAAGCGCCGGGCGGAGTTCGCCCTTCATTATTTTGGCAAAAAATTTAATTATATCGTGTCGTCGGATACACCGGCACCAGTTTTAAGCAAAAGACGCAAAGATAGGGACCGACATCCGAGGTCCGCACCGAGTACTGAGACCACGCTTAGGCCGACTACCGGTTCTCAGCGAGGCGCCTATGCAGCCCCTGAATACCGATGAGACTATTTTACCGGTGACTTTAGTATCCGAGGTCGCAGGCTCCTCGGTCTCCATTCCTACTGCAGATACCGACGCCACTCTTGGCGAGGAAACTCAAAATTTAGTCAGGCCTGCCATTTCTGTAGGCGTCTTCAGGCCTTCCACCTTCTCTATTAAATCCTTCACTAAATCTAAAGCAGCCATGAAAACTAAAAAACAGGCTCCTCAGACCTCCTCTCAAGGCCCCATGCCTAAAAAGCAGATGCTTAAAATGGCTGAGGATTTGATAACTCTCATCAGGGGTTCCCAACCCCCCTCTGACAAAAGACCCAGATTGGAGGAAGACTACCCTTCCTCAGACCAGGCTTCTTTTACCTCAGAACATTCTGAGGACCAGGATTATGCCTATTCCCCTTTCGAAGACTCTGATGCTGAGGAGTCTATTCCCTCGGTCTCCCCCCCTGAGGACTACTCTTTTGGAGAAACCCTGCATACATTGAGGGAACACTTTCACTGGGAAGGCCAAGATTACTCAGATTCCAAGAAAAGGCTCAGGGAATTTCTACTGCTCCCCCAGCATAGGCCCCTGGCTATCCCTCCTGTTTTAGATATTTTGGAGGATGTGTACGCAGAAGCCAGCCTTAATCCAGATTCTTTACCTCCAGCCCCTGTTAAACCAGACAGGTATTACCGGGTCCCTGATTCTCACCAGTTCCTTTATAAAAGCCATACTGCTGACCCAGAAACTATTTCACAGGGTCCCAAGGGAATAAAGGCCTCTACTGCTAAAAACCCTTTACCTTCAGAGAGAGATTCCAGAGCATTAGAAAGGTGTGGGGGGGGGGAGGTGTATACATCTGCCACTTTAACCATGAGGGCATTAAACTGTCAATTCCAGATGTTAAAGTACCAACAGTTTTTGTTATCCCAGTTAAAAAGCAAAATGACACAAACAGAACAACCAGACTTGAAAGAGTTGCAGGATTTGTTGCATGGTGCAGAGCAAGTGGGTAAACATACCTTGCAGTGTGGTTTTGATGCTTTAGAGGCCTCATGTAGAGCTGCTGTCACGGGGTCTGTTATACGTAGACATGCTTGGCTCAAAGAGCAAACCTTACCAGATCATGTCAAAGCAAAGTTATTAGATGCACCACTTCAAAAAGATGTATTGTTTGGTGTTAAAGCTGAGGAGGTACTAAAGAAAATGGAGGAAAAAGCGAAATCTGTGCAAACAGTGAAAGATTTCCTGCAGGTACAACCTCCACGCTTCAGCAGAAACTGGCCTTCAAAAAATTGGTCCTTTCCAGCCACGGACAGACCTTAAAGGGGCAGATACAGACGCCCAAGGGGTAGAGGACAACCTCAAGGATCTTACAGAGCAAGACAGTGGAAAGCACCAACCCCAAGAGGTGGAGAAGATAGATCACAGTCATTTAGAAAACAGACACAATGACTTCCCCCTATGCCTGCCAAGCAAAGCTTTAATGGCAGCACCTTTGGGCGGAAAACTGGCATTATTTTCAAAAAACTGGCATATTGTTACAAAAGACAAATGGATTCTGGACATTATAGACAGAGGCTACAGGTTCCACTTTCACACCCTTCCAAAAATGAGAGGCATGCCAAACCTGCCGCAAAATCAAAGGGCAGAGGCACAAAGACAAATTTCCGCTCTCTTGGATATGAAAGCGATTCAAGAGGTACCTGCAAAAGAACAAGTTCAAGGTTTTTATTCCAGACTATTCCTGGTACCAAGGAAAGACAAAGATTGGAGACCTATCTTAGACCTATGCATCCTAAACACATATCTACAGGTGCCAAAATTCAAGATGCTCACATTACAGCAGCTTCTTCCCATGCTGGGCAAGGAGTCTTGGCTGGTAACATTGGACCTCAAGGAGGCATACCTGCATGTCCCTATCAGACAAGATTGCAGAAGATACCTCAGATTTCTTGCAGGTTCAACCCATTACCAATTCTCTGCATTGCCCTTTGGCTTATCTATTGCGCCCAGAGTGTTCACGAAATGCCTGGCATCAGTAATTGCCTTCTGCAGACTACAAGGAATACAAATCTACCCATATCTGGACGACTGCCTGATCCAAGTGGACAGCAAGGACATTCTATTGCAGCATCTGGCGTTTGTAATAAAACTGTTAAACTTCCTGGGATATACAGTGAACAAAAAGAAATCAAAACTAATACCTTCTCAACAGATCATTTTCCTGGGTGCCAGCTTAAATACAACCACCCAGATGGCCTACCTCACGCCAGACAAACAAGGGCAACTGTCTCAATACTTCAGCAAAATGGCAACTTTCACCAGACTAACTGCAAGGAAAGTCCTGCAGGCTCTGGGATTCATGGCATCTTGCATCCTACTAATCCCATGTGCAAAGCTGCATATGAGGAAACTACAATGGCACCTAAAAAACTTATGGTCTCAACACAGCCACAGCTTGGAAACAATTATACCACTCATTCCATGCCTTCAAAAGGAATTTTTGTGGTGGGCTCAAGCATGCCAAAGAAACACAGGTCTCCCTTTCTGTGTACCTCAAGCAACTCAAATCATCACAACGGACGCCTCAGACTACGCCTGGGGAGCACACATAGTAGATCAGTGCATTCAGGGAAAATGGTCCCAAAAAGAGAAGCACCTACACATCAACCAAAAAGAGATGCTAGCCGTGCAAAATGCTCTTATGACCTTCAAAGACCTACTGCATCCAGGCCAGCTATTGATAAGGACAGACAACACCACAGTCATGTGGTACATAAACAAACAAGGGGGAACTCATTCATACCCCCTGTGCAGGCAAGCCATGACCCTATGGAACACAGCACTGGAATTGCAAATTCAACTACAGGCACAATTCCTGCCAGGGAAGGAAAACACACTGGCAGACAACCTAAGCAGAAATATGACAGATCCACACGAATGGAAGTTGCATCCTCAAGTTTTCTCAAAGATAACTCAGGCATGGGGATAGCCAGACATAGATCTATTTGCTACCCACAGAAATTACCAGTTGAAAAAATTTTGTTCAAGGACCTATCATCCACAGGCCTGGAAAGTGGACGCACTCTCTTTCAATTGGACAACATTGACAGTCTATGCCTTCCCGCCTCTTCCTCTACTGACCAAAGTTCTATTAAAAGCCAGAGCAGAGAGGCCACAAATGATTCTCATTGCTCCAGACTGGCCACAACAACACTGATATCCGCTCCTAAAGAGCCTGACACACTCCCCACCATGGATCCTACCTCTAGTCCCTCTTCTGTTGTCCCAGCACAACTACAAAACCCTTCACAGCCAGCTCAAAACCCTAAATCTAGCTGCATGGAGAATACCTTAATTTCCCAACAGACTCTCCTCTCCAAGGAGGTGCAGGATGTCATCTTGGAGGCCAGAAGACCTTCTACTAGAAAAGCCTACTCCGCCAAATGGAAACGATTTTGTTCCTGGAATCAAGAAAAGAGCCAGAATCCTCGGGTAATAAATATACCTCAAATTTTACAGTACCTAGCTGAGATGTTAAACAGTGGCCTTTCCTTCTCCATCAAGATCCACGCTTCAGGCATTTCTGCACAATACAACACAGACCCCCCTCTATTCTCACATCCTCTATTAAGGAAGTTCCTCAGAGGGGCAAAAAATATAAAACCCCCAAGGAAACCACCAGTTCCAGCTTGGGACCTCAACTTCGTATTGGAAAAGCTGACCTTGCCTCCTTTTGAGCCGGCTTCTTCAGCAGAGCTACAATACTTGTCATGGAAAACAGCCTTCCTTCTGGCTATCACCTCAGCATGCAGGGTTTCGGAACTGCAGGCCCTCATGGCTGTGCAACCATTCATCATTTTCCATCAGGACAGAGTTTCCTTATGAACCAACCCTACCGTCATGCCAAAGGTAGTATCCAGTGTAGCTTTGAATCAGACTATCCACTTACCTACCTTTTATCCAAATCCACAGAACAAAGGGGAGAGACTACTACATTCCTTGGACATTCACAGACAACTTCGTTATTACTTGGACAGAACAAAGCCATTCAGGAAATCTGAGCAACTCTTTGTGTCCTATGCTACAGGTGCTCAAGGAAAGGCGATTTCCAAACAGACAATTTCAAAATGGATAGCCCACTGCATACGCTTTTGTTATTCATTTCATGGAAAATCTGTGCCTGCATACATCAGATCCCACTCCACCAGGGCCACAGCTACATCTGCAGCTTTCCTCAGGGGGGTCCCTACCAAGGACATTTTGGAAGCAGCTACTTGGAGTTCAGTGCACACTTTCTCCAAGCACTACCACCTTCCACTATACTCAAAATCTAGTGCGGGCTTTGCCACAGCAGTCCTGCAGGGCATCCTCGCTCCTCCTAGTTCCACTTAGTGCCTACCACCCTTACTTAGCTTTGGGATTCTACCCATCTGTAATGACTGCAGCTGTATGCACGATGAACATAGTACAGTTTTGTACCTACCATAAATGTAGATGTTCGAGTGCTCATACAGCTGCAGTCCAGGTTACCCCCCCTCCGTCCCCTCTTAGGACAGGCCTTATGACAAACACCTTTATCATACAACCTATTTGGGGTATTCTTTTATGGTGTATTTGCTTGCAACTACTGTTTTTTGATTTATCTATATTGCATGTTTGCATAACATTATGTTTTGCCTTCCTTTTGGGGGCACCTGACATCTGGGGCAAGAAAAACTGAAGAAAATGGTGTCTGCTGCCTCTTTTATACCCCTGCCTCACTGACGTCAGGGAAGAAGCGACGACAACCGACACCGGACCTAGACTTTGGAATTCGGCCGACCGAGGACCCGCCTGACGGCAGGATAACCCATCTGTAATGACTGCAGCTGTATGAGCACTCGAACATCTACATTTATGGTAGGTACAAAACTGTACTTTCTTAATAGTTGACTCTTAACAATACCACCAAATACATGTCGAGCATGCATGCTTCTAGCATGCGTGTACTTATTAACCTGTACATTCTATATACGCATGTTTCTAATTTATTGTTGGAACCTTTATATATCTCAACATCTTAGATGTCCTTCTTAGATGTTGAGATATGTAAAGGTTCCAACAATAAATTAGAAACATGCTCGACATGTATTTGGTGGTATTGCTAAAAAGAGATAACATACTAAAGGGTAGAACCTTACACGCATGCCCATATTTTAGCAACCATATATTCATGAAAGAGCAAGATAAAAATTTGCGTTTTGTATTAAGGTATGTTACCACTTATAATTGTATGACTAAGTTTGTTGAGGCAATAACTAGAAAAAATTGGAGGATTATGATGGCTCAACCTGAGTTATATACAATACTGGGCAGCACACCCAGATTTGCTAGATTTAACCAACGCACTATTAAGCGTCTGTATATTTTTGCTTCAAAATATTTTGGCTTCAGATTTAATTACCCTGAAATGTCGTCTGTTAGCAATCAGACTACCGGAGTTCACAAAAAAACGCAAAGAAAAAGAGACAGATCGTCGAGGTCCAAAACCAACTAATCTTCTGCTAAGCCAGTCGCCAGTACTTAGTGAGGCGCTTTCGCAGCCCCTGATACCCACTGCTTTTGAGTTGCAGGCCTCTACCGAGACCCATGCGGAGTCCGGAGCCGCTGAGCAGGCACCGGCTTCTGAGGGTGTTTACAGGCCTCAACGTTTTTATATAAAACCGATGCCAGCTTCAAAAACATGATCAAAAGCATCTTCTAAGTCTAAAAAAGTGACGCATGAGCCACGTCCTCAGGCCCTTATGCCTAAAAAACAGATGATCAGGACTCAATTACCTTGATCAGGGGTTCCCAGCCCCCCCCCCCCCTGCTGAGAGGCCTATTCAAAACACTGATTATGAATCTTCAGATCAGGTTTCCATTTCTTCTGATTCCTCTTCTGATCAGGAGTTTTCTATACCACCCTATGAGGATTCAGATGCAGAAGAATCAATCCCATCTGCATCTCCTCTGGAGGATTATTCTTTTGGAGAAACCTTGCATACTTTAAGGGAACTTTTTCCTTGGGAGAGTCAGGATTTCTCTGAATCAAAAAAGAGGCTTAGGGATTTCCTTCTTTTTCAGCATAGGCCTTTGGCTATACCTCCTGTATTAGACATTGTTGATGTGTTTTCGGAATCAAGCATGGCTCCTGATTCCCTACCTCCGGCTCCTAGTAAGCCAGATCGGTATTACAGGGTTCCTGACTTCCACAAATTTCTATTCAAAAATCCTGCTGCTGATCCTGAAACTATCTCACAGGGTCCCAAAGGTGTAAAGGTCTCTACAACCAAA
The DNA here is from genome assembly GCF_019279795.1 of Protopterus annectens. Lineage (NCBI taxonomy): Eukaryota > Metazoa > Chordata > Ceratodontiformes > Protopteridae > Protopterus > Protopterus annectens. The sequence continues at coordinate 1,021,010,131 of NC_056725.1, forward strand.
AATCCTACCCCCTCTGATAGAGACTCCAGGGCGCTGGATAGATGAGGAAAGAAGGTTTATAGGTCTGCAATCTTGGCAATTAGGGCCTTAAACTGCCAGTTTCATATGATTAAATATGAACAGCATGTTATGGGCTTATTGAAACAGAAAATGATGTTGATTTCTGATTGTGTGGAAAATAAAGAATTACAGGAATTATTGCATGCAGCAGAGCAGGTTGGAAAGCATACTTTACAATGTGGTTTTGATTCTTTGGAGGCCTCTTGCAGGGCCACAGTTACTGGATCTGTGATTAGAAGGCATGCCTGGCTCAAGGAGCAAAATCTGCCTGATCATGTTAAAACTAAATTGTTGGATGCCCCTTTACAGCATGATACTCTATTTGGTAATAAGGCAAAAGAGGTTTTAAAGAAAATGGAAGACAAAGCTAAATCTATGCAAACTATAAAAGATTTCTTACAAGTGCAGCCATCAAGATTCAGTAGGCACTGGCCTACTAAAAATTGGTCCTTTCCTGTGTCCAACAGAACCTCTCAAGGCAAATCCAGCCGCTCAAAAGGCTCTAGATACCAATCACAGGGTTCTTACAGGTCAAAGCAATGGGGTGCCTCCACCTCCAAATCTGGAGGAAACAAAAGGACAACCCTACAGTAAGCAGTCTCAATGACTTCCCTCAACCATCACCAAGCACTTATCTTTTGGCAGCCCCCTTAGGGGGAAAGTTAGCACTTCATGCTCAAAATTGGCAGTTAATTACCCAGGACAAGTGGGTATTAAATATAGTATCCCAGGGGTACAGATTTCATTTCCATACTTAGCCAATTCCAAACAGTTGGCCAGATCTGCCAGAAAATCAATGGGCAGAGGCTCAGAAACAAGTTACGTCCATCATGGATATGGGGGTTATTCAACCAGTACCAGAACAGGAAAAAGGACAAGGTTTTTATTCAAGACTTTTCCTGATACCCAGAAAAGACAATGCCTGGCGTCCAGTACTGGACTTATTGATTTTGAACACATTCCTGGACATTCCAAAATTCAGAATGCTGACTTTACAACAGCTACTGCCTATGCTGGGCAGGAACGCTTGGTTAGTGACTCTAGACTTGAGGCATACCTGCATATCTCAATAAGGGAATTGTGCAGAAGATACCTCCGCTTCAAGGCAGGTTTTATGCATTACCAATTTTCTGCACTGCCCTTTGGCTTATCTACTGCTCCCAGGGTCTTTACAAAGTGCCTGGCACCAGTAATTGCATTTTGCAGACAAAGAAGCATACAAATTTATCCTTACCTGGACGACTGTTTCATTCAAGCAGAGAACAAGGACATTCTTCTTCAACATCTGGCGTTTGTAAAAAGGCTTCTAACATGCCTAGGGTACACAACAAACTAAAAGAAATCACAACTGGTACCCTCTCAAAAAATTACATTCCTGGGTGCAAGCTTGAATACAACTGCCCAGATGGCTTACCTTACGCTAGACAAACAAAGAAAGGCAACTAACTATATATTTCAAACAGATGGCAACAAAAACCCAGTTATCTGCAAGACAAATTCTGCAGGCTTTGGGGTTCATGGCATCCTGCATTCTAATAATTCCGTATGCAAGACTGCATATGAGGAGACTTCAGTGGTACCTAAAAAGTTTATGGAGTCAACATTGTCACAGTCTGGAAACAATGATCCCTCTCATTCCCTGCCTACAACACAAGTTTCTTTGGTGGGCAGAGACATGTCACCAAAACAAGGGACTGTCATTCACTCTATCCCCTGCCACCCTAACTACAGACGCATCAGACTATGCTCGGGGGTCCACCTGGCGGGGAGATGCCTTCAGGGCATATGGAGCCCAAAACAAATACATCTGCATATCAACCAGAAAGAAATGCTAGCTGTTCAGAATGCCCAGACAGCCTTCAAGGACTTACTTCATCCAGGACAACTAATGATAGACGGACAACACCACGGTTATGTGGTACATAAACAAGCAGGTGGGTACACGTTCCTACCCCCTTTGCAGACTAGCCATGGCATTGTGGAACACAGCCATGACTTACCAAGTACATCTTCAAGCTCAATTCCTGCCAGGAAAACAAAATACTCTGGCAGACGACCTAAGCAGAAATCTTATGGACCCGCACGAGTGGAAACTCGATCCACAAATCTTCAGCATGGTAACACAGAAATGTGGGAGCCCAGACATAAATCAATTTGCCTCTCCCCAAAATTATCAACTGTACAAATTCTGCACAAGGACTTATCACAGACAAGCATGGAAACTGGATGCCCTATCCTTCAGACAGGAAAAAACAAAAATGATCCTAATTGCTCCGGACTGGCCTCGCCAGCACTGGTGCCCAATTCTAAGGAATATGTCTCAACTCCCTCCTTGGTACTTGCCTCAGATACCTCGTCTACTGTCTCAGCAGAACAATCAAATTCTGCACACTCAGCTCCAAACTCTGAACCTTGCAGCATGGCTGATCATGTAATTATTCAAACACCACCTCTCAGTAAATATGTGATGGATGTCATTTTGGAAGCCAGAAGGCCTAGTACTAGAAAATCTTATGCTGATAAATGGAAGAGATTCTGTGCTTGGAACCAAGCACTAGGAACGGACACAGCAAAACCAAATATCCCTCAGATTTTACAATACTTGACTGAGATGCTTGACAAGGGCCTATCTTTTTCTTCAATAAAAATCCATGCCTCTGCCATCTCGGCTCATTACAACACGGAGCCTCCTATCTTTTCTCATCCTCTGCTAAAACAGTATCTTAGAGGGGCCAGAAATTTAAGGCTTCCCAGAAGATCACCAACTCCTGCATGGGACCTCAATTTTGTGCTGGAAAATCTCACCCTGCCTCCTTTTGAACCAGCAGCTACTGCGGATATAAAGTTTTTGTCATGGAAAACAGCTTTCCTTTTGGCAATCACTTTAGCAAGAAGGGTTTCTGAGCTACAGGCCCTCATGGCTGTGGAGCCTTTTATTGCATTTTACCCGGAGAGGGTGTCCCTCAGGACCAATCCTTCCTTTATGCCTAAGGTGGTATCCAGTGTGGCTCTTAACCAGACCATTCACCTGCCAACTTTTTTCCCAAATCCGCAGAACAAGGGGGAATGGATTCTGCATTCATTGGATGTACACAGACAACTAAGATTCTACTTAAACAGCACATAATCTCTATGAAAGTCTGAGCAACTACTGGTGGCATTTGCTGCAGGATCAGAGGGGAAGGCTATATCAAAGCAGACTATTTCTAAATGGATAAGCCATTGCATTTGTTTCTGCTACTTGCACCATGGTAAACCTGTGCCAAAGAGGATTAGATCCCATTCCACCAGGGCTCCCTCTACTTCAACAGCTTTTCTCAGAGGGGTTCCTACCAGAGACATTCTAGAAGCTGCTACTTGGAGCTTAGTTCATAAATTCACAAAGCATTACCATTTACCTCTCTTTTCTAAATCCAGGGCAGGCTTTGCCAGTGCAGTCCTGCAGGGCCTTATAGCTGCTCCTACTGCTGTTTAATTCCATCCTCCCATCCATAGCTTTGGGATTCTACCCAAATGTAATGATTGCAACAGTGAAACACAAAGGACATAGTACAGTTGTGTACACTTGCCATAAATGTAGATGTTAATGTATTCACTGTTGCAGTCCGGGTTACCCACCTGCCAGCCCCCTTTCTCTACCTCTTCTTTCCTTCACTATGCTCAAAAGCCTTTGTGGTGTATTTGCTTTTAGTTGAAGATACATTTTATGTGCTCTAAAGTGCATTTATATATTTATAGTTTTTATATATGTGTGTATATATGTGTATATATGTATATATATATATATATATATATATATATATATATATATATATATATATATATATATATTTTTTTATTTTATTTTTTTTTTGTGCTCCCCATTTGGGGGGCACCTGACATCTGGTGCAGGAAAAACTGATTAAAATGGCGTCAGCTGCATGTTTTATACCCCTGACGTCATGGAAGAGGAGACCGCAACCAACACAAGACCTAAGACTTTGTTATTCAGGCTGACTGAGGGCAGCCTGCCAGCAGATTACCATAATGTAATGACTGCAACAGTGAATACACTCTAACATCTACATTTATGGTAAGTGTACACTACTGTACTTTTCCTTCCACCCCAGGCCTCTGAGAAAAGCTGTAGGAAAACAAACAATTTCTTCCTGGATTGCTAAGGCCAGTTCCTTTTGTTATACACACCATGGGAAGACACTGATAGGCAACGTCAGAGCCCATTCCACAAGAGCCATTGCTTCCTCTGGAGCCTTTTTTAAAGGTCTAGACACCAACTCCATTTTGGAAGCAGCTACCTGGTCCTCTGTGCACACCTTCACCAGACACTATAAACTGGACTACATCTCCAGGGCCAGTGCAGGATTTGCCAGGGGTATCCTGCATGGCTTCCTGGAATCCTCATTCAGGACACCTCCCAGCCAGCAATGAGCTTTTGTACTCACAATTGAATACTGCAACATTGGAATAGAAGGGCATAGGAAAGTTGTGTAAAATCTTACCATAACCATAGATGTCCTTCTCTTCCATGTTGCAGTATTCCTTTTCCCCCTCTTATCCTTGCACTTGTTCTCCTCAGCTCCTGTACAGGGTATACCTTCAGGACTGGCTCTATCTGGTGCTTCTTTGGTTCTGATAGCTGGTGCTTGCAGATGTCACATTTATGGCCCCCTTACCTGCCAACATGTCAGACGTCCGCACCATCAGGGACTGGAAAAGCTTTAGAAACCTGTCCGGACAAGCTGATCAGAAGAAGGGTAAACCCACTAGTGAATACTGCAACATGGAAGAGAAGGAACATGTTTGGTTATGGTAAGATTTTACACAACTTTCCTTTCTTTCCAAATTTTTCTGACAAGGGCGAGTACTTTACATTTGCTGGATATTCACCATCAGCTGTGGATGTTTTCGTATTGATCACTGCTGCAGTACCCTTAGTCATATGGGTTATATCCTACCAAGGATATAACAGCTGGTTGTCTTACAAAGCTTCAAGGCACCTTCCATGTGCCCAAACTGTGTTGCAGCTTGAATTGGGTTTGGGTCCAAAGCCCTTTATTGCCGTGGAATTGTATGCTCCTGTGAGACTTTTGAGGATCAACGTTTGGCTTGTGCTTTCGTGAGCTGAGCAGATAAGTTCCCTTTGTGGAAAACTCTTCCATTTTCATACTTTTTACTGAGGTTTTATTACTTTCCTTTTCAGAAAAGTTAAAGCTTGGAAGGAGGTTCCAAACCGAAGTCTCAAACCTCCAAAAACACTCCCAAGTCTGAGGGACTATTCAAGGGACATTGTGACCTCTCCCACCCTGGCCCCCTCTCTCTGTCTTCCATAAAGTCTGAATTTCTGTTTTTCCCTTTGGCAACAGATTGTTTCAGAAAAATGGGTTCTGAAAAATCATTCTTCTGTGTTACAGATGACAGTGGGAGAAATTCGTCCTTTCCAGGGGGTTATTCCTCATCCTACCGATCAGACTATTTTGTTTCCACCTGTTCTTCATCACATGTCCCAAAGAGTGATAGAACCAGTTCCTCTTTCCCAGTTGGGGAAATAGTATTATACAAGAATGTTCATAGTGTCAAAGAAAGAAAACATTTGGCGACCACTTCTGGATCTTTCTTTTCTAAACCTGTTTGTGATAGTGCCAAATTTCAAAATGATGTCACTTCACAACCTGTTGCCTCTTCCTCTTCCAAGTTTCTTGGTAACACTAGACTTGAAGATGCTCATCACATTCTTGTTCATCCAGACTTCAGGGGTGTCTTAAGGCTTTGTGCTTCAGGATCCACATCATCAGTTGTCTGCCTTGCCCTTTGGACTATCCACTGCAAGCAGTGTGTTCACAAAGTGTCTAGCTCCAGTTATAGCTCATTACAGGCTTCAGGGTTATCTACATTTTCTGTATTTAATGACTTGCTTATCTTTGCAAAGTCTCTTTCAAAATGTCAGGAAACTCTGTTGGGTGAGAGAGCTCTTGCACAAGCTGGAATTCCAAGAGAACATTCAGAAGTCTTTCTTATTAACTTCCTCATACAGGATAATGTTCCTAGGATAACTAGACAGTGGAGTTCAAAGAGAGTTTCCTTCCACAGGAAAAAAAGAGAACTTTATTTAGATATGTTTTTGCTTTTCCATTCAGACTTCAGTCATGAGGGAATACCTCTGGATTTTGGGTCTCATGGCAGCTGTGATTCTCATGATATCCCTGGCAAGAGTCCACATGAGAAAGATACAGTGGTATCCTGAAATCTTTTTGATCCCAACTTCAATACACTTTATCTTTTCATTTCACAGTACTGGGTTTTGTCAGAAGAGAAATCACTTGGTGGAGGCAACAGGTATTCTTAAATCAAGGTCTCCCCTTCTCCATCCATGCTCCAAAGCATTCAGTCACCACAGATACTTCGGATTTTGCTTGAGGAGAGCTTTCAAGAGCGAAAAAACATGCAGATGATGAGGGATACCAAGGACAGATGCAAGCACATCACTATCAAGGAGATGCTTGCTCTGATCAAGGCACTTAATTCTCTGAACCATCTTTAGTCCCTGTGACCTCTTCAAGTGGTTATAGACAGTATCGTAGTGATGTGGTACATCAGCAAGCAAGGGGGAACCAGGTCATACCCCCTTTGCACACTGGCCGAGTTAGCTTGGGATATAGCTTCACAGCACAGTCATACTCTACAGGCATCATATATTTTGTCAGAGCAAAATTGTATGGCTGACAAATTGAGCAGGACCAGGGCAGACCCTCATGAATGGAAGCTTGATCCGGGGGGGGGAGGGTCCAGAATTGTATCCATTTGTGGAAAGTTCCTCAAGTACACCTCTTTGTCTCCTCTCTGAATGATCGACTGGCAAAATTATGTTCCAGGACTCGTGCGAGAAGGCCTGGAAGCCAGATACCTTTTCTTTGGACACCCTTTCCACCAATATCCAGGGTACTTCTGATTATTCATAAGGAGTCCCCTAAGATCATTGTGGTGACTTCCTTCTAGGCCAGGTAACCTTGGTTCTTTCTTCTTTTGTAAATGGCCAGGGGAAGTTACCACAGGCTTCCTCACAGAGGTGAGTATACTCACACAAGAACATGGATATTTGCTATACCCCAGCATCAGACATCTTCACTTGACTGCCTGGATGATAGGGTCTTAGTCCTTTAGGCACCTGTTTTCTGAGAATGTGCAGCAGGTAATAATAAAGGCAAGAATGTCTACTACTAGAAAATAATATAATAGCAAATGGAAAAGGTTTTCTAGTTGGTGCCAAAAACATAAGCATCACCCATTCATGGCTAGTTGTTCTCTGATTTTACAGTATTTGTGTGAGTTACTATTCTGTGGTCTTTCTTATTCCTCTATCAAGGTTCTTTTATCAGCCAATTCAGCATGGCTGCCCGTGGATCCTCCACTTTCAAGGCGCTTGCATGTCAAAATGTTCTTGAAATAGGTTTTGCATAAGAGGCCTCCAAGTAAACAGTGACCCCTCCTTGGGATCTTAATTTTGTGTTAGAGAAACTAACGCTTGCTCCATTTGAACCAGCTAAAACTGGCTGACTTGAAGTTCTTAACATGGAAAACAGTTTTATTGATTGCTCTGACCTCTGCAAGAAGGGTATCTGAGTTGCAAGCTTTTATGGTGAGTCCAACCCTACCTCATTTTCCACAAGGACAGGGTTTCTTTGAAAGCTAATCCTTCATGTATGCATAAAGTGGTATCAGAGTTTATTTTAAGCTAAACTATCCTTTTCACCGTTTTCTTTCCTGAACCTAAAAATGAGGAAGAAAGGATATTCTATACCATGGATATCCACAGATAGCTCTGGGTACTGTCTTGAACTTAATCTTTCAGATTTGTTCTTCATCTCTTGTGAAGTTAAGAAGGGACAACCAATATCAAAACAGACCATTTCCAAATGGTTATTTAAGGCTATCACATTTTGTTATACTCACCATGACAGAATTATTACAGGTAGGGTCAAGGCCCAGTCTACAAGAACCTTGGCTTCTATCACTTTTTGGAAAGGGTTGAATTTTCTATAAGTATTCTAGAATCTGCTACTTGGTCCCCTGTGTATACTTTTACAAAGCACTGTAAGCTGAATTCCTTGTCTAGGTCTAGATCATGTTTTGCTAGGACTATTTTCCAGGGGCTTCTGGACCACTTTCCTTCCACCTCCTAAATAAGGTTAGCTATGGTAATTACCCATATAGCTAAGGCAAAAGTGATTAATATTAAGAACATAGTACAGTTGTGCAAGTTGAACTTCCCATAACAGCAGATGTTCAAATGATCACCGTTGCAATATCTGCTGTGTCCCTCCATCCCCCTTGTTTTTATGTGTTTTTTTTTATGACAGGGTGTGAGAGATTTCTTTTTTTTGCTATTCCCAGCCTTGCTCTTTCAGTGCTCTGGCTCCCTGTCCTGCTGGCAGGAAAGCTGTGAAAGGCTTCACACCAAACCTTGTCTTTTAATCAGGTTAGCTCAAAGCTACTCTACAGTTTGGGCACATGGAAGGTGCCTTGAAGCTTTGGAAGCTGGCTAGCTGTTATATCCTTGGCAGGATATAATCATATGGCTAATGCTACTCCCATCTGTGATCATTCGAACATCTACTGTTGTGGTAAGTTCAACTTGCATAACTGTACTTTCTGTTTACATCAAACTAATATAAAGTCTTATCAATTTTGTCTCCATTCAGCCAAGACGGGTAAGGGGACCATCCAATGTTGCACTCTCCTATTGGCATTTGAGACCGTATATCCCATGTCTACAAAGAAAAGGGCTTGTCATTATGCAGTCTTCCAAAGGCTTATTCAGCATTATCTGAGGCCTTTTCCACGGTCTTCTTTTCCATGTTCCCTCTTGTTGACATATGTGCCACTGCTACTTTGTTCTAGGTCCATAGATGCATTTCGTACTATAATTTGGATGTACAGTCGAGGTCAAGAGCCTCCTTTTGTTCGGCTGTGCTCCAAAATATCCTTCCATGAGGCCTGCCTAGTGTCCTGGTAGCTGGGGACTGTGTTGTCATTTGAGGAGCAGATGGAAGAGACCTCATTTACAAAGGTTATGTACTTTCCACAATGTTAGGTCTGTGTTTTCTGCTTCTGTCCTTCCTTAACCCCCTCCTTCCCCATTCTGTGTTTCAGTTATTCACTCCTGGAGTAACCTTGCCAAGATACTCTTTATCTGTGGATTTGCTTTTAAACCTACATGTCATTTATTTCCTGTCTCATGGTTTTTATTCTTTTGTTTGGGGGTTTCTGCTAATTTTTCTTTGTACCTTTTGAGGAAGTACACCTTTTGATTTATTGTGGGCAAACTCGAGCTGAGGTGATTTGCTCATTACAAGAGGATTATGGGTAAGGGGAGGAACCTGAACATGTGATCTGAAGGTTGAGAGAAGCCAAAGTTAAATCCAATTTAGATAGGAAGGCTCCATTTGTTGAGGAAGAAATGAAGCAGACAGCACTGACTTTAACTTACATTTTTACATGTATCTGTACATCAAAACCTTTAGGAAGGCTTATCTTTTCCTTAACATTGGCTAGTGTATTTTAAGGGAGTTGTGCATTATTTTTGGGGAAGAGTAGTTCATCTTAATCTACCTTTTGAAGAACCCCTTTTTCTTAAATGGTGCTGCATCTTCTCATGTGGTATGCATTTTTTGTTCTCCTTTCAAAGTTTGTAGTTTTGAAGTTTATCTCTTCAGAGATTCTTTCCTTTGTTGCCATTACTTCTGTCCAAGGATATCCGAGCTGCAGTCATTTGTTTTCAAGCCCTAGATGGACTTTCATAAGTATCTGGTGTCCCTTAAGGGGTAATCTGTATCTTAAACATTAGATGTTACAATTGTCCTTAGGCTAGACCATTCACTTCCTTTTTTTTCTCCTAAAAGGACAGAATACAGGAGATGATGGTTAGTTCGTATATCCTTTATAGGCACTGCAAGCTCTGGTTTTACCTGAAGAGGGAGTGTGTTTTCATGAAGGTAGACCACTTCCTCATTCCAGGTAAAGATGTACTCATTGGCTAAGAAGATTTTTTCCTAGTGGTTTGCAGTCTGCATTGTCTTCTACCAGGCTAATTGCCCATTGGAAAAGGCTGCTGTAATTGGCTTCATCGGAATTGACTTTATTTATTTATTTATTTATTTATTTTGGTGCAAATGTGTTCCCTGCAGATATTTGTGCCACATCTATTTGATAATTTTTATACATTTACCAAGTATTAGTGCTTGGACCATGATTCAGAGACTGTGACTTCCTTTGACACATCCATTGGCTTTTCTCCTGTTTTTGCATCACACGATGGTTGAGTATTTATTGCTTGAGATTTTTACCAGCAGTTGCCTTCTGCAGAAGGCCATAAAAGTCCTATGACTGCTTAGTTACCTGTTGTATCAGTTCCTGTGTAAAGGTCTTCAGCAGTGGGTGCTTGTTGCTCTCTTGTTTTGTTCCTGTAACTGAATAATAGTCTATTCATCAAGTAACATTTATTGAATCTTCACAGAGGTTATGCATACAATTTTATGTTCTTGTTTTCTGTATGTGCTCACTTACAAGTTGAGAATTAAACTGTATACTTCAGGGGCTGAGCTGAGTGCACCTTTCTTACTGTGCTTGTGAGCTAGTGCAGAGGAATTGGGCATGCATGCTTCTGAGTATAGGCATAGTGAAGCAGCATTGTGCTTTGTTGGGAAGGTCACTGCAGAGGGTCTTCATGCTTGTCAGATGATACATTAATTACTTAAAGCTGCATCATAGCTAACCTCTTCCTCACTTATTTTTGTAATTTGGGATGGGGAGGTTGTTGAATGAAGAAAGTGGCACTAGACCTCCTTAAAGGCATTTTCATATACCAAAGGTCCCATTGGTCGAGTATTGGAGGCAGGCCAGTAGTACGTTTTGAATAAGCCATGTGTTAGTCAGAAGAAATAGACTTGTGATTCTTTAAAAGTGTTGGAGTTACTGTGTAAATCACAATTACCATTACTCTAAATTTTTAATTGAATGTCTTTGCTATCCTTTTCCTTTTTTAACTTGTTTGATTTTTTCATTTAGGTATGGTATCACGTATGTGCTAGTCGTGGGAAAGGCTGTTATAACACCAGATTGAAAGAGGATGGAGGTTGCACTATATGGTACAACGAAACACAGGTATGTTTGATCACCTTTGTTTTGTTGTGAGAAAAGTAATTAAGTATCAAAAAATTAGATACTGTTTTCTGAAGTCAAGAATATCAGTTTGAAGCATTTGCACAATACTGCACTTTGGTACAGTTTGAAATTAGGCTTGTGTGTGTGTGTCGAGTGCTGGGAAATTCATGGCAATTTTGATTTTTGATTTTGGACTTAATTTTAAATGAGTATATATGATTTTTTTAATCAAGAGAAGCTGGGAAAAACCTTCAAAAATTTATACTTGATCTTGTAGAAGACAGCTGAAATGAGTATAAAACGTGGCTGCACTGACAAGTAATTCTGTTCATACTGACAGCACCTTTTCAAGGTGAAAAGCTTTTCTTGAACATGTTCGTAAACTGTCAGTATGCTTTTTGGGTGTGCTTTTTCCTGATGAATTGTTGGCTGAGATGTGAAGTGCTTTTAATCTGTGGAAAAAATCACTTTCTGGTGTTTTTTTCCCTAGTGCATTTTTCATAGTTTGAATATGGCAGTGTATTCTTATCTTGCATTGAAAATGTTCTTTTTCAAGAACCTTACTCAGTACTTACTGTATTTCATAATTTTTTTTCTCTTCAGCAGTTCCTACATCTCTGTGACCAACCTTTGCAGTAACCAAAACTTGGGGGTAATTTTGTTGGTTTTCTGGGAGCTGTCTATACATAAACTGTTGAAGGCTTTTGCTAGAGAAGATATGCTTCCAAATGATCTGCATTTAAGAACATTTATTTTAGGTTTGTGTTATAAACTCTGTCAGCAGTATAATGATTAGTCATTGTAACAGATGGTCAAGACTAATTTGAACTGCACTTGTAGCAGTCTCTTGCTACCCACCAACCTCTCACCCCTGATCATTTTTTGGTTACCTTGTAATGTGTTAGGTACTTAAGTTAAGTAAGTTTTGATCTGAAGTAGTTTACTTCATTTGATTTTCAACCTGTGGGTAGCGGATCCATATCGGATCCGAGACAGCAGTTTCACTAGCATCTGCTCCAAGCTCCTCCCTTTACCCATAACACACCACTACCTTCCAACCCCCAGATCTCATTTGCTGCAGCTTGCCATAAGCATCGTGATCCTGAGCTCCAGGTCTGTGACTTGGGACGTTTTCATATTCTAGTGGTTTTTGAAAGTTTTTTGAGTGTAGTTTTAGTGTAGGTTCCCTCTCTTCCTCCCCTCGCTGGTGTGTCATGTTTTAGGATTTTTGTGTAGTTTTAGTCAGTTAGCTAATGTATAGTTGTCTTCCCCTCCCCCCTCAGCGTAGTGTGCCTTCTGAGAGTGTGGTGAGTGGATCTGTGTAGAAAATATATATATATTTTTTTTCTTTTTCTGTGTCGTGTGTTAGACTGGTATAAGGAATTTTGAGAGAGACATGGCTGATCCCAAGCTGGTCTTCAAGAGGTTCACTGAGTGTGGCCACAGATTGACACCCGCTGATGGCCACACTCTTTGCGTGTTGTGTTTTTAGGTGTAGCACATTTAAACTCTGTGCAATATGCATGGGTTTCAACCCACACGCCATCAAGGATAGATGGGCCAAGATAGCCTTGAAAGGCCTTCTACCTACCATGGAGGCAGCTGCCTCTCCTTCCTCTCTTGTCCTTCCTTCTCCTCCCTCCCAGGCTGGGACTCACCCTCCCACTTCTAAACCTGTGGAAGTGGAGCGCAGAAAAGGCAGAGAGAAGGAGAGCGAGCGCTGGATATACAAATGCAAGAGGTCCCCGGACCTTTCAGCATCAGGAACTCCCGCCAAGAGTCAGCCTAGGCACCATGACTCCCCTTGGCTCCGATCTCCCAGATTTCCCCTGGAGCCAGACAAGCCAAGACCACCATCTAGCGCCTCGGTTCCTTGATCCGCAAGGTCGAGTCCGTGGACTCGTCACAGTCCATCCGAAGCCTTTCTGAAGTTGACATGGATAAAATGATGAGGCTAATTCGTACAGAAATCTACATAGGAGTCTTGCCAGCCCCCCTCTCTCTGGGGGGGGGCCCGCTTCCTTTCTTCACTCCAGTTTCTCCTTCTCTGATCCGACCACCGGGTTTAGAGTACATGGATCCGAGGATGGCCTTAGGGGGTCGGCGCCGACAGTACCGGTCTCCTCGACGCCGGCAGCTGCCTGGAGCTTGTCGAATCTGACCAGTTCAGTTCAGAGTGGCTCTCTGAGCCAGTGCCTGGGTGTCGGATTTGAGGGAGTGGAACTTTTTCCATTGGCTCCAATATTGGGTCAGATTCCCCCCCTCGGAGCTCCGTCCACTTTTGCCCGGCTCCGATTCTCGCTTCAGATCAGTGTAGAGCTGTTTCCTTATTGGTGGCCCAGGAAGCACGTTCTCCCTCGGTGTTTGACGTGGTAGAAAGGGTTCTCTCCACTAGATCAAGACCTTTTGACTGTTTCCTCGGACTCCGCCCCGACTCCCTCGGCTTTGTTTGCGAATTCCATCATTTTACCTGAGGGACAGCCTGTGCTCAAGGAGCCCCAGGCGGTTTCCTCTGAGGAACAACTGGCTTGCGAGTTCCCCCCGGAGAGCCCCGGCGGAGACGTGTCTCGCAAGCATATGTGCAAGAGGAGGCACTTGGACTCCCCCAAGTCCCTCACCGAGGAAGCTGATTTAGGTGATGGGGAAGGTTCCCCCAGATCACCTCCCGAGGATGTCTCCTTAGAAGAAATCATGGAAATCCTACGCCAGCGGCGAGGTTGGTCCTCCCCAAAACCTTCCTCAGACGAATTTGTGTTCCTGGAGGCATTTGACACAGGCCCATCTACTTCCTGGGTGTCGCCTCCCATAGATCCCCTGGTGGACCTGGTCACCTCGCGGGCTTGGAAGGAGACTGACACCATGGAACCAATCCCAAAACGACCAGACAAAATTTTGAGCCCCCCCTTACAGACCAGTGTTGAGCAAAGGGTCCCCTGTAGACACTATGGTGGTAGCAGCAACCACCAAAAAGGAACTAGCCCAGGAGAGTTCCTCTGTTCATCCCCCTGACCGAGAGTCTAGGATGACGGACCGCTTAGGGAAGTGGGTTTATGCATCAGCGACCTTTTCAATCTGGGCGCTGAACTATCTGGCCCACATTACTAGACTACAGCGCGACCTGGTAAAGGAACTGTCTGAGTCTCCCCAAAGTCCATGTCGCAGGAGGAGAGACGCATATTCTCCACTAGAATGGCCACTTTGACAGCGGTTTCCAACATGTCCATGCGACTCATCTCACATGCTACTGAAGGAGTGGCTAGGGCAGCTGGGTCTTGTGTGTCCATGAGGCATAACACCTGGCTCAGATTGCCGGTTCTTGGAACCCTTCAAGGCATCTTTTGCAAACGCCCTTATAACGGTTCTACCCTTTTTGGTAAGACCGTCCCGAGACACCTTGGTCCAGAGTGGAAAAGATGGGAAGTCACTATCTGCCGTCGGAATCCACTTCTCGAACCCTCAAAGATACTTGTCCCAGAATCAGCAAGGGCAAAAGAAGATGTGGTTCCGGAAGTCTCAGTATTCCTGGGACACTCTGGGCTCTTCCTCCCTTAGAGGCAGAGAGGGCCAGGATAGATGCCGGCCTAGAGGCAGAGGGAGTACGAAGAAGTTTGTGTCTCGAGAACCATTCTCTGACAGCCCCGTGCAGCAACCCTGAGGGGGTTGCCCGATTGCTCTACTCTGGAGGCAGTCGGGGGTCACTTGTCGTTGCACCTGGTGGTATGGGAGTCCGTAACATCAGACCGCTGGGTGCTCCAGATAATTTCTAGAGGATACTCAATCCCATTTATGGTTCCTCTCAAACACCTCCTGGACGTACCCACCCGTGCAAAGGGAGGTAGCAGCACTGGAAATTTCCAAGCTGCTAGAGAAACGAGCCATTGAATCCGTCCCCTCAGATCAGTCCGTATCGGGCATCTACTACAGGCTATTTGTAGTGCCAAAGAAAACGGGGGACTTGAGGCCCATTGTGGACCTCTCTGCCCTGAACCTGTCAGTTGCCAAAGAAATGTTGTGGATGGTCACCTTACAGTCCATCATGCCATACCCGAACGAGCGGGACTGGATGTGCTTGTTTGACCTCCAGGAAGCCTACTATCACATAAAGATGCACAGAAGCTCCAGAAGGTTCCTCCGCTTCCGGCTAGGAATCAGTCATTAACAATTTCGAGCCCAACCATTTAGTCTTACAGCCTCCAGGGTGTTCAAAGTGATAACAGTAGTAGTGGCTCACCTGAGGCTTCAGGGGATTCAGGTCTACCCTTACCTGGATGATTGGCTCCTTACTGCTCCCACCAAGCATCTACTTTACCGCACCAAGGATTATTTCCTAAAGCTTGCACTCCACTTAGGGATTACAGTCAACGCATCCAAATCTCTTCTGAATCCTGTTCAGGTGATAGACTACATAGGGGCACAGATAGACACACTACAATCAAAAATCTTCCTGACCACGGAAAAAGTTTGCAACCTAAGGATGCATGTTACCTTTATCTACTGTTCTCACCTTCCCTCGGCAGAATCGGTTTTGAGGGCCCTAGGTTCTATGGCAGCGATCATAATGCTTCTTCCGTGTGCCCGGTTACACATGCAAGTACTACTGTGGACTCCAGCGGTGCAATGGTCTCTGTTGGATCTCCCATTGTCGCATCCAGTACACCTCATTCAAGTCTGCAGGTTGTCCCTTCTTTGATGGATGCATTCTCTGGAAATTCTGGAGGGACAATCTTTTGTTCCAGCCCCTGTCCAAGCCACAGTGACCACGGGTGCCTCCCAACTTGGGGGGGGGGGGCATTGTTCGGGCAGGACAGTCCAAGGCCTGTGGTCCCCTATCGAAACCAGTTTGCATATAAACACTCTAGTGATGAAGGCGGTCCTTTTGGTGTGGCAGGCCCTTCATTCCTTTCTTCCTCTGAGAACCATTGCAATTCAATCAGACACAATGTTAGTGGTCTGGTATGTCAACAAACAGGGAGAGACCAGATCTTTACCCTCTTTGTCATGAGGCTATGAGTGTTTGAGAATGGGCGATCTCCACCGGTCGCTTTCGGACAGCAATGCACATTCCGGGATGGTCCAACATCCTAGCGGACAGGTTAAGTCGGACTATACTGATGGCTTGTGAGTGGTTTCCGAATCCTTCAGTAGCGGAGCAGGTCTTTATGGAGTGGGGTCAGCCTTGCTACGATCTCTTCACATCTCCTTCCAATGCGAAGTGCAGAGAGTTCTTCGCTCTGAACCCCCAGCCGAGGGAGTCCCCCAGAGATGCTCTAGTCCATGCTTAGCCTCCAAGTCTTGTGTATGCTTATCGGCCTGTACCCCTTATTCAGAGGTTTCTACAGAAAGCTTGTTGACTGGGGAGCAAAGTGATCCTCATTGCCCCATTTTGGCCTCGCCAGGTATGGTTTCCCTTCCTTTGGTCTCATCTTCTGGCTCCACCTTGGATCCCATTCAGGATCTCATTTCATACCCCTCAGGGGTTCCTAATCCGAGTCTGGGCAGTTTGAAGCTCATGGTTTGGTTGCTCCAGTTCCCCTAGTTGCTAGGACTCCTGGATTGTCTTCTTCAGTCAGGTCTATTCTGGGGGCAGCTCATATGTCTTCCATCAAGAAGGTTTATCGTAGCAAATGGAAATGTTTTTCTTTTTGGGCTTCTCAAAGGAGTTTAGACCCTTTCACAGCTCCTGTTTCAGCTATTCTCGATTTTTAGCAAATATTTTTCAACAAGGAGCTAGCTCTTTTAATATCAAAGTTCATTTAGCTGCCATCTCTCATTTTCACGTGAGCAAGAATTCTGCTTCTCTAGCCTCTTCCAGACTGTGTAAAACTTTTATTAAAGGTACTTTCCTATTACGTCCTCCAGGCAAAGATCCTATTCCCCCATTGGACCTTACTGTGGTTCTTCAAGCGTTGGTCGCTCTGCCATTTGAACCTGCAGCAACCACGGATGTTAAGTTTTTGTCTTTGAAAACAGCGGCTGTCACCTCTTCTAAGAGGGTTTCAGAACTGCAAGTGTTTTCTATTAAAGTTCCGTACATGATTTTCCATAAGAACAGGGTTTCCCTTATTACCAATCCTTCCTTTCTTCCCAAAGTAGCATCAGAGGTTAACATCAGTCAAACCATTAATTTACATGTTTTCTTTCCAAATTTTGCTAACAAAATGGAATACAGACTTCACTTGTTGGATGTTCACATACCGTTACGATTCTATTTACACAGGACTGGAACCTTTCGTAAATCTGATCAATTGTGTCCTTCCCTAAACCCTTTTTGGGCAAACCTATTTCTCTAAACCCTTTTTGGGTAAACCTATTTCTCTAAACCCTTTTTGGGTAAACCTATCTCCAAGGTCACCATCGCTAGGTGCATCTCCTTGTCCATCCTTCAGGTCTATAAGGATAAAGGTTTGTCTCCTTCGGGTCAGGTGAAAGCTAATTCGACTAGGTCAGTGGCTACTTCTGTGGCCTTTTGGTCGAGAGTCTCATTGGATGATATTTGTTCTGAAGCTACTTGGTCCTCATCTCATACCTTTATTTCTCACTATAAATTGGATTTGATTTCTCAAAGGAGAGCATCCTTTGGTTCCGGGATGCTCCAGAATATCCTTCCATGAGGGCCATCCATATGTTTAGTAGCTGGGGACGCTGTCCCACAGGTTGAAGATCAGATGAAGTAAACTACTTCAGATAAAGAAGTTATGTACTCACCATAACATTCCATTTGAGTAGTTCTACTTTGTCTTCAACCGTCCGTCCCTCCCTCCTTCCCCCCGGCCTTACCATATGAACAGCCTGTTTAGCTGAAGTTTTAGGTGCATAAGGTGTTTTTTCAGTTCGGGTTCACATTTTAAGTGGCAGCAAACTCGATCTGGGGATTGGAAGGTAGTGGAGGTGTATTATGGGTAAGAGGAGGAGCTTGGAGCAGATGCTAGTGAAATTGCCGGCTCGGATCCAGTACCCACAGGTTGAAGACAAATGAAGTAGAACTACTCAGATGGAACGTTATGGTGAGTACATAACTTCTTTTTCTGACATCATTATTTTGCAGTAGGCAATGTACAGAAAATAAATAGCACTACTGTTTCTTTACTGATGTGTTTAGTAAAGCAAAAAGACTTACTGTTTTGAGCATTTAATTTTGTAGCTGCTTGGTGAGATTGAGGAGCATTTGAACTGCGTCATTACTCAGTGTGAACCAGACCTCAAGGTACCAGTGGACGAATTTGATGGAAAAGTTGTATATGGTCAGAAGAGAGCAACTGGAGGTATGTTTACCGTCTAGCTGTTTTTGTATATTCCTAATAGTAGTACTTTTGCAAATATTTTGGATCAAGATAAGTCACATACAGTGCCTAATGTCCTAGCATGTTTTGGCATTTTAAGTATGTACTTGTAGCTGACCTATAGGTTAGTGGCCCTAGAGCCTTTACAAGCCTAGCCATGTTAATCCCAAGTATCCCATTGGTTCTTTTTTAGGTAGTTCGCAAAAAGAATTGAATAGAGCGGGTCTGTGATCAACACCAGCTACCCCTGTCCATGAAGGGACAAGGGTGTCACACCAGGGGTGAATTTTCATTCTCCCATCCAGTTATCTAGGTTGTATTTGAATAGGGTCAGTGAGTAGTAGGTATGTTTTAAAGGTTCATAGGTTCATAGATTAGTACTAAGCTAACTGCTCTTGCGAGCCATTTTAAGCCTAGCCAATTATACCTTTTGAGACTCAAACCCTGTACCTTGTGTTTGTAAGACAAACACCTTAACCATTAGGCCACCCTCCCAACCCCCTTAACTTAATTTCTGAAGATGTACCTAGTTTTGTGTGTTTGTTCTAAGTTAATAGAGGCTAGGGGTGTTCTGAAAATTTATTTTGTTTTATGTTTGAGAGCTGTCATTTAAGCAAAAATATTTGACAAAATGTAACATAAGTTCAATTAGAGATGGGAAGAAACAACTGTACCAAAGATTAGCCTGCCAAACAAATGTGTCCATTTAACACAAAAATTGGAAATACAATTTTGTTAGAAAAAAATTAAATAATTTAATTGAAAAAATGTCATATATAGTATGTCAGAACAATAACTTTTTATCATAATGGCTACACTATCTGTATTATTGTGGAACATAAATGGCCTTACAGGCTTAGAAAAAAAAGAGTAATGTGATTTTGTCAATTTTTATTTATTCCTTGACTTGTGCCTTTGGTTCTGAACCTCTGAACTGACTCAGCTGTTACTACAGCCCATGAGGACCAAAAATCTCAAGCTTAAGTCCTGCCCAGAATGCTCCTCTCCCAAATAGCTCACATCTCATTTGCTGCTTCCCGAGACAGATGCGTTACCAAATTTCCTCTTGAGCCAAGTTCATTTTTTCACATTTTTCATTGTATGTAATGTGTGCGCGTGTGAATGTATGTTTGTGTATACAAATGTATATATATGTATGTGTGTGTGTATATATATATATATATATATATATATATGTTTTTCCTACCCATTTTTGTGAGTTAATCCTTTCATCCCCAGAGTTGCAAGAAATTCCCTGATGTTCCACCCAGTCAGTGGGAACCAGCAGTGCTAGTAATTCAAAAATTGCTACAAAAAATGTCATCCAGGAGGTCCCACCAGACTAGATAGTCTGCAGTTTACTCAGGATTATTTTTAGTGCCAAAAAAGACAGAGGACTGTTCCAGTTTTGAATCTAAGTGTCTTAAACAAATCGGCTCGACAAACAAAATTTTGAATGGTCACAGTTCAGTCTGTCCTCCCATTTCTAGGGAAAAGACGATTGGATGTGCACTATAGATCTCCAGGATGCGTATTACCACTTCAAAATGGATAAACGGGGGGGACAGAGCCTGAAAGGCTTACTGAAGGCAGCAGTTTTTTTAGAGTTCCATAAACTAGTTTAAAATTCAGGAAATTATTTAATTTTTTTTCTAACTAAAACACTTTGAATAAGATAATAGTCTAAAATAAACTACAAGTTTTGGTGGATTTCTGTAAGAAATTTCCTGTCAAATTATACTGGCGTCTATTAACAACCGTGGAAATGAGTAACCTGAAGAACTCTTTCTGAACTAACACTAAAATAGGAACTACAACTGGTGAGACTACTACACTACAAGAATTATCATTGAAAATGGATGATTTTAAGGTTAATCTGCAAAATCTAAGAGAGAACCGTCAAAAGCAAACATGTTTTCAAAGAAATGCTTCAACAACATCAGACTAAGATAACAACTATTGACACTTCTTTGAGTGACATTGAAGGAATGCTCAGAGAGGAGGAAATGCAGAGAGACTCTCTTCTGAAGCAAAATACTAAAGTAGGTGACTTGGAAAACAGGGAAAGAAGGTCAAACATCAGAATCTTCAGCTTGCCCTAGAAAACAGAAGGAGGAGATATCATTTCCTCCTTAAACACATGGATTCCTGAGGTTTTAGATCTTACAGAAGGCTTTTCATTTGGTATTGAACGGGCTCATCGAGCTTTGGGAAACCCAGCTTCATTGACATCTTGTACACCACCAAGGTCAATTATAATAAAGTTTTTTATCTTTCATGGACAAAGAAATGGTGTTTAAAAACTGTGTGGAAAAAGAGCCCTATAAAATATAACCAAAACCTAATAAGGTTTGATAATGATTATTCCGTTAAAGTGCTGGAACAAAGGAAAAAGGCATGGCCACTAATTAAAATACTAAAACAGAACAATATTAAAACTCAAATGACTTTTCTTGAAAAAGTAAAACTCCTGCACTTAAATGAGACAAGAACCTTCAACAACCTAGAAGAGGCTTTACTATTTATCAAAAAACAATAATATATCTATTCCGGAAGATATGGACGGGGCATCTCCATCTCTGAAGAGAACCACTGATAAAAACTCCTGGACTGATGTAAAAAAGAAAAAACAAAAAAACAAATCTAAAATAGCCGTTTCTGCAAAGTCTCTGCTGCAACCTAATTATTAATGATACATCAACCTGACTTAAAACTGTAATGTAAACTATACTCTTGTGTGTGTGTGTGTGTGTGTGTGTGTGTGTGTGTGTGTGTGTGTGTGTGTGTGTATATATATGTATATGTATATGTATATATATATATATATGTGTAAAATTTATATACACACACACAGGTATGTTTCTGTATTCTTCTTTATGCATTATTTGTTATATTTGATTTGTATTATAGAAATAGTTATAAAAAGTCTTTACTGTCCTATCTATCTTCCCCTTTCTTACCTTTTGTATATATAGTAACTTGACTAGTTAATTCCTTATTCCCAGTAGACAAAAATGAGTTAAACTCCTAATAGTTAAGTTTCACCATATTTCTCTCATGTTTCTGATAGTGTTTTCGTTAACTAATACAGCAATACCAAAGATTAGCAATGTTGGTTTTATATGCTAGTAATTTACTGTTTAGATTGTTGCTTGTTTTTTTTAAACTGAGCAAACAAACAATGTTAAAGGAAATACTCCTTTAAATGTTATAGAAGCGTGATGTGCTATGCCAATAAATACTTAGCTTTGTATTATAATTCCTCTAAACACTGTGATTGAGTTATGCCCTTAGTACCAAGCATATAATGCAAGCATGGCACATATATCCTTGGGAAAATGTGTTTGATAGGTTTGAATGTAATTTAGTAAATATAACGTTGTTTGGATTAAAGCCAGACTGGGCTTCTGTACAGAGAAATTGTCACCACACAATGGCACCTTGTTTAAGGACGTAATCTTTTCCATTTGTTCCGGTTGCCGTAAAGGGCTGATTTAACCTCATGTGAGAAGATTGTCTCTCTATTTTGAATACTGAAGTTACTAGAGGAAACTGGTTCTGGAACTGATTGACTGAAAAGGGTGACAAGCAGGTAAGACTGGTTTAAGGTGAATGAGGAATTGCAGGCATTAACTTTGTGCAGTGTGAGTAGTGCTGGTAGTAATGGGTGACCACATCGTAACTGAATAACGGATTTGTAGTGGGGTTACAGTAACGGCATGGGATGTGGTTGCATAGTGATGGTGAATGATGACTTTTGGATGGCTTTGACTTGTAATGTAGTGCTTCTCTATTTTGATTTGTCAGACTATCTGGAACTTGAAGGAATGCTTGATTGTTCGATATACACGGAACTTGGTGTGATGATTCTTGGGTGGTGATTGCATTATGAACACTGGAGAGGGAGGGGAGGCGGGGAGTTTAATAGAGTGATTTTGAGCTGGAAAGCGGTTGAGCGGGGAAATTGTAGCTCATGAGTGCTTAAAGGTGAAGATTTTCACAGTTTGTAAGACTCGCGAGCTGGATAGCCATTTAACAGCTCTTTATCCGTAACTGCTGTTTCTGTTTAGTGTTACTATAACAATAAGTAGAGTAAGCTGTGATTGGTTGTCAGCTTACTCATGGAATTAAGGAAGTATGACCATATTACGTGTTTGCAAAATATATTTACCCAACCTGCTGTTTAGCCAAGTATCTATGCCTCATAGCATTTGAATGTCTGAGCATTGTGAATTATGAGATCTGATTGTATTCTTATGTTCACATTTTCTGATATGTCTTTGCCAGTCAGATGCAAGTCTGCACATTGTGTATATTGGTATCTGCCTGTATTCTTTGTCTATAGTTTTCTAAACATGTCTGCCTGAGTTTATCACTCAGTGATGTATGTACTGTCTCTGTTTTGGTATATGGAGCTTTTCTCCCCGGGCCTCCCATATATCTAGTCGGACTGTCCCGGTCAAAAAATGTAAAATAAATAAATTTAGATATCCTTTTGAATAATTTATGTTCCACATATAAGAGGGTAAATGCTAAAACAGAAACATGAATTATAATTTATTTAAGCATAACAGCATAGTTAAACAAGAAGCTCACTGCAAATCATACTTGGTATAGATCTATAATACTGAACTGTTGTGCTTCACACTACTTTGCTTCATATCTGTATAAATATCTGATTTGAAAGTTTCTTTTATAATCTAGCTATACTTGACTAAGCATATTAAGATTAAAGCCTTATAGACATGTTTTAAGATGATTTAAGCATATTCTAACTTTACTGAGCAATATTATTGAAATTTTATAATTGTTAAATGATGTGAATAGCACTAACAATGTATGTCACTTGTTGCAAGCCTTTGCAAATACAGGTTTAGATAATTTTATGTGTTATAAAAGGATGTGGTGAAAGATTGGTGTGAGAAATTAAACCAAATGTTATGTAGATATGCATATAGATTCACATCTTGCTATTGTTAATCAGCGGCGATGTAGTTGAGGGCCTCACCAGTTCCTATTGCGCAGAAGTGGGCGTGTCACAAATTGAGTGACAACCTGGTCTGCATATTACTTGGGGTTTTCAACAAACTGGCAATAAATTATATATATATATATATATATTTTTTTTTTTTTTTTTTAACATTTTAGGTCGATTAAAACTTGCTGTTATACACAATATGTGCATATCAAAGTTCAGTCATGCTGCAACACCCTGTAATACTTAGACTTAACCCCACAACTGAGTGAAAGAAAGAAGAAGCGGTTGCACTTCCGTTATTATTGCGTGCTGTGCTGACAGCACATAACCGTTCAAAGTGTCAATATGAGATTTTGGTGACTGACTATTAAAAGCACTATGACAACGGAAACACTTTAGTTTAAATAAGAAGCTATTACGTTGTGTCAAATCCATAATTTATCAGTTGGCAGTCCTCTTAAGAAACTGAAATACCCCAAGGTCGAGAAAGTGTTTTTTTTTTTTTTTTGTTTGTTTAAATGTCGGTTCACGCCATACTTTCAGTTTACTGTTATATTTACTGTCCTATTACAACATCAAGTGCACTTTTCTTTGGTTGTACATTGGGAGGGAATGCATATTCATGAATGACATATCACTGGGGGTGGGTTTTGGGTGCGGCTTGCTACTGCGCATCTGGTGAGGCCCTCAACTACAATATTGCCTAATCGGCTACTATTTATACTTAATATGAAAAGAACTGGGGATACTCAGAAGCTGAAAGAGCTTAATAATTAACATAACTCAGATGCATATGTTATATATGTACAAGATGGTAAGGATACATACATTAAGTTATGAAAAAATATTACGCCCCAACAGCTGAATGTTATGACATCATAATCACTGTATTTTAAAATAGTCTCTAACCCTTACTATATACGGAGCTCAGATGAAATGGGAGAGAAAGTTAGTATGATAGTCCACCAGACTTCTCTATCTGTTGCACTAGGAATGTATTTCATTCCATGTTGGGTAGGGTTTAAAAACCACATTAGTTTAATTTCAGTATGCATTTTAGATTTTAAGACTTTAGTTTTAGTAAGCCTGTCTTAAGTCTATTCTTGCTGATTACTTTAGAGGAAACATTGTTGACTGAGGTAATGATTGTCTACAAATTAATAATCAATACCAGAGGAGGGGACGATTCCACGTAAATAAAATAATAGATCAAACTCTTCTTCAAAAATAACGATATGATCTTACTTTATTATCTTTAAATGCTTAATGGCTTAAATAACCCAAAT
The DNA here is from genome assembly GCF_019279795.1 of Protopterus annectens. Taxonomy (NCBI): domain Eukaryota; kingdom Metazoa; phylum Chordata; order Ceratodontiformes; family Protopteridae; genus Protopterus; species Protopterus annectens. Next base: position 1,021,034,892 of record NC_056725.1, read on the forward strand.
AAAAGCTCTGATCTACTAAAATATCTAAAATTAAACAGTGCTCAAATAATACTCTTACAAGAAACACACTGTAAAAGAAATGATAAATTTATATGGAACCCAAGTGAATATATGACCCTAGCCTGCTCCACAAGAAGAGAGGGTTAACAATCTTATGGAAAAAGAATTCCTTAAGTCCTGAAATTATACACAAATATGTACATAATGATGGTCTTATAGCTGTTGTTATCTTGAAGTTTAATAACAGGATGTGGACACTAGTAAACCTATACTGGTTTCCTGGTATTGGGGTGGGAACAGTTAAAAAAAACTCCTAGATCTTATAAATACATCTAAAGGAAATTTAATAATAAGTGGGGATTTTAATTGTATTACTGACACATCTGAAACCACTAACAAAAAATCTCCACACTTGATATCTACTGCAAAACTATTAAAAAGATGAACTGAGGCTTTAAAATTGAAAGATACTTACAACACTATAGATAACTCATTACTATTTTCTCATCAAGATTATAGATTTGGCACCCAAACCAGAATAGACAAATTATACATTTCTCAGGATCTTTATACAAAAATCACATCCTTCTCAATAATCACGTTTCCTTTTTTCAGATCGCAATTCCCTTGTCCTAAATATGCAAATGGATTTTAAACCATTAACACTTGTCTCTAGAATTCCCTCGTATATCACAAAAATTAAAGAATTCAAGCAATGGTTAATTATTGAACTTCATTTCTTTAGATATAAGCTACAAACCAGAAGTGAACATAATAATGGTATGGGATTCACTAAAATGTATATATGGTAGCACGATTAGTTGGTATAAAAATAAACTTAAAGAATGGGAATCAGAATTACAAAACTACATAACCAACTCTTATTATACAAATCCAAAAAGGACTTCAATTCGATTGGGAACAAAAAGATAATAGATTTAAATAAAAGATATAATGAAATATTAAACCATGAAACTAATTTAGCCATGGAGAGATTAAAAATAAACTCTGATGCTACTTCTCCAAAACACCTACATAATCTGTTAAAATCGATATGCAATCTAAAGCTAATGCTAATGTTAACATCTTAAATGAAGGGAAAGGTAAGACAGTTTCGGAAATAGGGGATATACTGGATACTTTTAAGTATCATTACACAAGACATTATAAAATAAGAACACTATAATGAACCAATTAAATTTAGAAACTGCACTCCCTAATATAAAAAACATCCCTGAAAACTTGCAACTGGAGTTACAAAAACCCATTACACATAAAGAAATTACTGAGAAAATCAAAGAGAGTAAAATCGGTAAATCCCCTGGGATAGATGGTTTAATTATAGAAACATACAAACTATTTCCTACAAATATAACCACAGTGTTACATAAAACACTACTTGAAATTCAAACTCATTCAACAGTTCCCCCTTCATCGTGATATTCTTTAGTCACCCCCATTTTAAAAGAAAATAAAGATTCTGGTCATTGTAGGTCGCATAGACCAATTTCATTACTGAATAATGATTATAAAATATTCATGTCTATTATGGTAAGTAGAATAAAAGCTCATATATCTGAAATTAATAACAACCAAACTGGGTTTATACATAATAGACACACACATGATAATATAAGAAGGATACTGACAATTGATTATTTAAATAAAGAAAATTCAGAAGCATTGATAATTGGACTGGATATAGAAAAAGCATTTGATTATTTAAATTGGGATTATTTAATTAAAACTCTTGATGTATTTGTTTTTCCTCTCTCCTTTATTACATTAATTAAAAAGGTTTACAAAAATAATTTAGCTTATGTTAAAATAGGACCCTTTACTTCAGAGGCAATCCAAATTACTAGAGGCACTATGTCATCCATTGTATTTGCATTGGCCATAGAGATACTGGCTATATTAGTACAGAACAATCCACAGATAAAAGGCATAGATATATATGACCAATATAATTCCAAGATCATGCTCTTTGCTGATGATGTGCTTCTTACATTTTCAAACTCAAAAGAAGTGTTAGATGAGCTAGATTTATTGATAGAGAACTTTCAGAAGATCTCCTGAAATCAAAATATATGTTATTGAATAAAAAAAAAGAAAGAAATACAAATTGATAAGTATCACATCATAGGCGAACAAGTCACAACTTTAAAATACCTGGGAATAGAGCTGAGTGGAAATATACAGGAGATACTGAATATTAATTATAGTAGGGTTATTGATACAATAAATACTCTGGTGAGCAAGTGGAATAACGTATTTATAAGTTTTGATAGATTACAACTGATAAAAATGGTACTACTTCCTAAAATTTTGTATGCAGTACAAGCTATTTGGTTAATACCTGAGAAAAGCTATCTTAAGGAAATAACATTAATATTGTTAAGATTCTTGTGGTATCCTAAAAGAAACAATTGCATATACTCACCATATCAGACAATGGGAAATGTATTCCTCCCTGATCCCAGGTATTGAATCCTTTATAAGGGCTACTTTACTTAAAACTGTGATAGATTGGATAAACCCCAATTGTACATCTAACTGGGAGTTGTAACCTCAATTATAACAACAAATTATTAAAAATATGTTAACTATAGATAAGGATAACATATTATGGTATTCATTGAGTTGAGAACTTACAGTATAATATAACTAAACCCACTAAGTTAAATTTAATCAACCATCTTTTTGAAACTTAGGAAATTTATTAATATGAATATGGATTTAAAACTTTGGTTCACAATATGTCAGGCTGAATGTAAATACTGTATATAGTTAATCTTTTAATTAATATGTTAACAAGTATTTATGTTTGTTATACATTTAAAATAAAAAAATATCTGAGTAAAAAAAATGGACAAATGTTCCAAGAGATTCCTCTGCTTTCAGCTAGGAACCAGTAACTACCAGTTCAGAGTCCTGCCGTTTGGTCTCTCCACAGCCCCCAGGGTGTTCACCAAGTGTATGGCATTAGTAGCAGCTCACTTGAGACTGCTGGGATTCCGGGTGTTTCCGTACTTAGACCACAAGCTCATTTCTGCTCTCATCAGCCATCTTTAAAACAAGAGACTACGTTCTCCAGACATGTGCCAACTTGGGGATTACTGTAAATTTTGAAAAATCACACCTAATGCCAACTCAAAATGTAGAATCAGTCCTAAGCACCAATACTTGGATAGCCTCTTTATCTTATCACAGATTGCAAAAGATCAAAAATCAAGTGGAGAAAGTCATCAGGAGGAGAAATGTACCTGCATGGCTAATTCTACAATATCTAGGTTTGATGGCAGCAAGCATCATGTTAGTCCCCCTGGTGAGATATCATATGAGAATATTGCAGTGGCTTCCAGCATCCCAGTGGTCCATTCAGTCTCTAGCAGTGTTGCACCCGATTTTAATTACCAACCGTTGCAAGGAAGATGTAGCTTGGTGGATCCAGTTAAAGGAAATTCTCCTGGGCCACCCCTTTGCCCTGTGTCAGCCCCAAGCCATAGTGATCACGGGCACCTCCTAGATGTGGTGGTGGTGGGGCATTATCTGGGCAAGAAGGTCCAAGGCACTTGGTCCCCATGGAGGCCAGCTTGCATATCAGTGTTCTAGAACTGAGGGCAGTGCTTTCAGCGTTGCAGGCCTTTCAGACTTCTCTCCCATCAGGAACGATTGCTATACAGACATGTTGGCAGTTTGGTAAATCAGTAAATAGGGAGGAGCCAAGTCGTAGCCCCTTTGTTGAGAAGCACTCAGAGTCTGGCAGTGGGCAATCTCTTCCAACCGCTTTCTGATAGCAATGCATATCCCGGGGAGATCCAGTGTGATAGTAGACAAATTGAGTCAATGCATTCTTCTGCCTCACAAGTGGTGTCTTAGTCGCAGAGTGGCAAAAAAGTCTTTCATTTGCTGGGGCCAGCCTTGCTGCGATCTTTTTGCATCACCTCTGAACACCAGGTGCAGCAGCTACTTTGCCCTTGTTTCCCCTCTGGGCAGAATCCCTGAGAGACGCTCTCCTACATGATTGGCCTTCCAGACCCCTAAATGCCTTTCCCCCTTCCCATTAATTCTTCAGTTACTAAAGAAAGCAATCGGGTTGAAGAGCAGACTAATCCTCATTGTGACCGTGGACTCTGAACCCAGATCCAGATATCCTATCCCATCCAGAGGGATTAGTTCACCCAAACCTTTACCTCAAGCTTATGGCTTGGGTTCTCCAGTTCCATTGATTGTCAGGCATAATACAGTATCTTCTCCAGTTTGTGGAATTCTTCTGGCCTATCACAAGCCTTCCACCAGGAAACTCTGCTGTAGTAAATGGAAGAGGTTTTCCTTCTGGGCTCGTGAAAATAGCATTGATCCTTTTTCTGCTCCTATCGATAAAGTCTTAGAATTCTTAGCTTTACTATTCAAAGGAGGAGCCTCTTCTTGTACCATTAGGGTTCAGCTAGCAGCTCTTTCAAATTTTCGTAATAGGTTTAAAAAATATTCTTTAATTTCTCTAGCCTTTGCAAGGCATATTTAAAAGGGACCTTAATGTTAAAACCGCCATATAAGGATCCATGTATACCCTGATTAGTATTACAAACAATAGATCTGAAGTAGTTAACTTCATTTGTGCATCAACCTATGGGTCTTCGGATCCATATCGGATCCGAACCAGCAGTTTCCAGCAGCTAAGATCCGAGCTCCTCTCCCTTACCCATAACTCCCTGCCATCCCTTCCTGACCCCAGATCTAGTTTGCCGCGGTTTGAACAGCAGCTTGATCTTGAGCATTCGAGTTTCCAGTGTTTTTTATGTGAGAAAAACCCTTTCTTTTTTCTTAAGTTGGGTGATTTTTTTTTGAGTGTGGAACTAGTTTACTTTTAGCTTAGAGTGTTCCCTCGGGTTTTGCGTTCCCTCCCCCTTGTTTTTTTCTAGAGTGTTAGAGTGTGTTGTGTGTGTGGTCTTGGGGCCTAGTGCTTGTGTTTAGTTAAAATGTCTGAGGCCTCCAAGACATTCTTTTCTAAATTTACCGAGTGTGGCCATAAGCTTTCCCCGGCTGATGGCCACACTCAGTGCGTTTTATGCCTTGGGGTTGAACACATTTCTTTTGGCTGTACTATTTGTGCAGCATTCAACCCCAGGGCTGTCAGGGACTGAAGGTCGAAGCTGATCCTGGCGAGACTCCTGCCCCTGGATTTGGCTCCGTCCTCTGGCCCTTCCGTGGTCCCTGCCGCGGCAGCATCCACGGACCCTTCCCTTCCCCTGCCCGGGACTCAACCTCCCTCTTCGGGCCAGGAGGATAGGGAAGCTAGGAGGGAGAAGTGCCGCGAGAAACACAAGCGGCGGGCCAAGGCCTCTGCGTCGGCCCCGCCTGCCAAGCAGGTCTCTTCCCCCCGGGATGGCCGGGCCTTCTCCTTCTCGGATCCATTCTCCCTGCTTTTCGCCGGGGCCGGAGGAGGAGGAGACCCGATCTCCCTCGAGGTCATCGAGGCGGCACTCCTGTCCCGCCTCGGTGGCCTCTTCCAGGTCGACCAGAAGCCTGACAGATGCAGACTTGGACCGGATGATGGGAAGGTTCCTCCAGGCCCAGCTGCAGATGGGAGTGCTCCTGCCCCCCCCCCCTCTGGGGAGGAGCTCGACCCCCTTTTTCGCCCCAATACCTCCTTCCCCGACCCGCTTTCCGGGTTCGGGGTCTTCGGAGCGGGGGGGGGGGTGTCGGCACCGGTAGTCTCTGGTACTTCGGCGCCGACAGTACTTTCGAGTCTGTCGGGTCCCTTTTCTACGGATCCTAGCTCTCGGAGCCGAGAGCTGAGCTTCGGATCCAAGGTGGTCAGTGTGCCTTCGTCTCCGACTAGGTCGGAGCATACTGGCCCTTCGGATCCAATGGCTTCGGCTCCGGCCCCGATCTGCCCGTTGGATCCGAGGGAGAGTCGGCTCTCGGATCCTAGGGGGAGCGTCTCTCCTTCGGCATTCGACGTGGTAGAGAGGGTTCTGTCGATGGAATCCAGGCCTCCGGCTTTAGCTACGGCTCCACCCTGCACTCCCTCGCAGATGGGTCCGACTTCCATCACCCGGCCCCAGGGACAGCCTGCTCAGACGTCCCAGGTAGTTCCCTTGTTGGAACAAGATGTGGCTGGTGAGGCCTCCTCAGACAGCCCCCCTGAGGAGGTCCCTCACAAGCGCAAGTGCAAGAGGAGGCACTTGGACTCCCCCCAGTCCTTGACTGAGGACACGGACTTGGAGGAAGGGGAAGGCTCCCCAAGATCACCCCCCAAAGACGTCTCATTTGGAGACATCATGGAGATGCTTAGGATCGGGGGGGTGGCATGCCCCAAAGCCTACCTCGGACGAGTCCGTGTTCCTGGAGGCATTTGAAGCAGGCCCGTCTACTTCTTGGGTGTCCCCTCCAGCCGACCCCCTGGTAGATCTGATCACTACCAGGGCCTGGAAGGAGCTGGACACTGCGGAGCCCGTCCTTAAGAGGCCTGACAGAATTCTCAGCCCGCCTCCGGACAGGTCTCATTGGAGCAAGGGAACCCCCTGTAGATGCCATGTTGGTGGCGGCGCCCACCAAGAGGGAACTGGCCCTGACGAGGAGTCCTGGGCAGTGGACCATTTGGGGAAGTGGATGTTTGCGTCAGCCACCTTCTCCATAAGGTCGCTGAACTACATGGCACATGTAATACAGCTCCAGCGGGATCTTATCAAAGAATACGCTGGGTTGCCCCCAGAGTCCATGTCGGCAGAGGACAAACAGGTGTACTCTACCCGAATGGCCACTCTCAGGTCGATTTCCAATACCTCTATGCGGCTGCTGTCCCATGCTATGGAAGGGGCCGCTAGAGCTAGCGGAGCGGGCGTCATACTAAGGCGACAGGCCTGGCTCTGCCACTGTGATTTCGCGGAACCTTTCAAGGCGTCATTCGCTAATGCCCCGTTTGATGGTTCTGCCCTGTTTGGCAAGACCATACGCGATACCTTGGTCCAGAGCGAGGAAGACGTTGTCTGCCATTGGAGTCCGCTTCTCTGCTCCCCAGAGGTCCTTCTCGAAGAACCAAAAGGGACAGAAAATGTGATTCCGAAAGTCTCAGCAATCCCATTTTGCTCCGGACTCCCCGTCCTTCAGAGACAGAAGAGGATAGGGTGGACGCCGCCCTAGAGGCAGAGGGGGCTCGAAGAACTTTGGGTCCGGAGAACCTTTCTCTGATCGGCCCGCACAGCAACCCTGAGGGGTTTACCCGACTGCTCCACTCTGGAGGCAGTCGGGGGGGCATTTCTCAAAGCACCTAGCAGCATGGGAGTCCATCACGACAGACCGCTGGGTGCTTCGGATTATATCCAGAGGCTACGAGATTCCATTTCTCCATCCCCCTCTCAGACCCAGATTCCTCCCCGATGTCCCACCCGATCAGAGGGAGGCCGCAGCTACAGAAATTCGGCAGCTGCTAGAAAAAGGAGCGATCCAGCACGTCCCCCCAGACCAGTACGGATCGGGCTTTTACTCCAGGTTGTTCTTGGTGCCAAGAAAGACGGGGGACTTAAGGGCCTATCCTCGACTTATCCCTACTGAACCTGGCAATAGCCAAAGAAAAGTTCCGGATGGTCACTCTTCAATCCATTCTCCCCCTCTTGCAGGAGAACGACTGGATGTGCTCCATAGACCTCAAGGATGCGTACTACCACATCTTAATGGACAGACGATCCAGGAGGTTCCTCCGCTTCCGGCTAGGAGCCAGTCACTATCAGTTCAGGGTCCTCCCCTTTGGTCTCACCACAGCCCCCAGGGTGTTCACCAAGGTGTTAGCCGTAGTAGCGGCCCACCTGACACTCCAGGGAATTCAGGTCTTTCTGTACCTGGACGACTGGCTCCTGACTGCCCCCACACGGCATCTACTCTGCACAGCCAGGAATTTCTTCCTTCACTTAACTCCCCAGCTGGGGATCACAGTTCATGCTGGGAAGTCCTCCCTGCTCCCTACTCAGGTCATAGATTTTATCGGAGCCAGGGTGGACACAAACCAGCTCTTAGTTTTCTTAACTCCGGACCGGTTGCGATCCCTAAAACTACATGTGCATGCCATTCTTCATTGTCCGAACCCTACGGTGGAACTGGTCCTGAGGGCCCTAGGCTCGATGGTGGCTACCATCAATCTCCTCCCCATGGCGCGCCTGAATATGAGAATTCTGCAATGGACTCTCCAAGTCCAATGGTCCTTCCTACGCTTTCCCCTAAGCCATCCTGTCCCTCTCAGCAAGTTTTGCAGGAGTGCCCTCTTGTGGTGGCTTCAGTCTCCGGACCTCCAAAAGGGGCACCCCTTCTCTATGTCCCCTCCCCTAGCCACGGTGACCATGGACGCCTCTCGCCTCGGGTGGGGGAGCATTGTTGCGGCAGGACCGTCCAAAGCACGTGGAACCAAACGGAGACCTCACTGCATATCAGTGTCCTGGAGATGAGGGCTGTGCTGTTTGCGTTGCAAGCACTTCAGAGCCTTCTTCCCGTCGGGATGATTGCGATCCAGACAGACAACATGTCCGTCGTTTGGTACATCAACAAACGGGGGAACCAGGTCCTATCCACTTTGTCAAGAGGCCATGAGAGTTTGGGAATGGGCAATTTCCACCAACTGCTTTCTCGTAGCGACACACATTCCGGGTCGGTCCAACATCCTGGCGGACAGACTGAGTCGCACCATCCTTTCCCCGTACGAGTGGTCTCTGAATCCCAAAGTAGCGAAGCAGATCTTCTCCAAATGGGGTCAACCTTGTTGCTATCTTTTTACCTACTTCGCGCTACTTCCTCCACCCGGGGAATCCCCAAGAGACGCTCTGGTGCATGCTTGGCCTCCCAGTCTTCTTTATGCTTATCTGCCCCTTCCCCTGATGCTCAAATTTCTGCAGAAAGCCAGACGGTTGGGGTGCAGGATAATCCTCATTGTCCCATTCTGGCCTAGTCGGGCATGGTTCCCTTATCTGTGGTCTCGTCTAGTGAATCCTCCCTGGATTCTAGATCCCCTTCCGGATCTGATATCTCACCCCCTGGGCCTACCAACCCCGAACCTGGACAACCTCAAGCTCACAGCTTGGTTGATCCAGTTCCACTGTTAGTTCAGACTCCCGGTATCTCTTCCCCGGTCAAAGCGATCCTAGTGGCTGCCCATAAGCTGTCTACTAGGAAGGTTTATCGTAGCAAATGGAAACGTTTTTCTATTTGTGCTGAACATCAGAACCTGGATCCTTTCACAGCTCCGTTACCAGCTGTGCTGTTTTTTTTGTCGGGGCTGTTTGATAAAGGGGCTAGCTCTTCCACAGTCAAAGTACAGTTGGCTGCTAGCGCTCATTACCACGTTGGATGTGATCTTGGCCCTCTAACTTCATCCAGATTATGTAATGCCTTCTTAAAAGGCACCTTCCTATTAAGACCTCCGGTGAAAGATGTGATCTCTCCTTGGGTCTTATCGCTGGTGCTCCAGGCCTTAACAGCTTCTCCCTTTGGGCCTGCTGCCTCGGTAGATCTCAAGTTCTTATCCTGGAAAACAGCCTTCCTTGTCGCTATCACGTCGGCAAAAAGTGTTTCGGAGCTTCAAGCCCTTTGTGCCAAACCTCCATACTTGATTTTCCATAAGGATAAGGTTTTCCTCAGGACCAATCCCCCTTTTCTCCCCAAAATTGCTTCCGAAGCTAATATTAATCAGTCTGTTAATTTGCCGGTCTTCTTTCCCAACTACCAAAATAAGGGCGAATACAAGTTACACTCTTTGGATGTACACAGACAGTTGAGATTTTATCTGCACAGGACAGCCGGTCATAGACGTTCTGATCAGTTATTTGTGTCCTTTGCTAAATCCAGTTTGGGGAAAGCTATTTCTAAAGTCACACTGTCCAGGAGGGTTTCTCAGTGTATTCTTTTGGCTTATGACAGTTCTGGCAGGCCTGCTTCTCAGGGAGTCCATGCCCATTCAACTCAGTCTGTTTCTACCTCTGCTGCTTTTCGGGCTAGAGTTTCGTTAGATGACATTTGCTCGGCTGCCACGTGGGCCTCATGTCACACTTTTATAAACCACTACAAGTTAGATCTGGTTTCCAGAGGGAGAGCATCCTTTGGCTCCGCAGTGCTCCGGAACATCCTTCCTTGAGGGCCTCCCAAGGTTCAGGTAGCTGGGGACTCTGTCCCATAGGTTAATGCACAAATGAAGTTAACTACTTCAGATTAAGAAGTTATGTACTCACCATAATGTTCCATCTGAGTAGGTAAACTTCATTTGTCAGCAACCGTCCCTCCCTCCATCCCCCTGTGTCTTTCGGATGTTCTTTGATATTCCTGCTTCACGGTAGTTTGTACCCGGTTACCTAGACAGGTTGTGATGTCAAGCCTTGTTTTAGGCAAACTTGATCTGAGGTCAGGAAGGGATGGCAGGGAGTTATGGGTAAGGGGGAGGAGCTTGGAGCTCGGATCTTAGCTGCTGGAAACTGCCCGTTTGGATCCGAAGACCCATAGGTTGCTGACAAATGAAGTTTACCTACTCAGATGGAACGTTATGGTGAGTAGATAACTTCTTATTCATTCACCTTTTGAGCCTGCTACCAACTGTGACTTCACATTCTTGTCTTGGTAAGCTGTACTCCTGGTAGCTATAACTTCTGCCAGATGGATTTCTGAAATAAAGCAAATAGCAAAGGGGAAAGAGAACACCCCTTCCTGGTTTCTCTCTTCAGACACAACTTATCAGAGAGCAACCCTCTCTCTAGTTATTACCTCCAGTCTCTCATTATATCCTCCTAATTAACCTTATTATTGTATCAGGGAATGCGAATACTTCATTGTCCTACTCATAAATCACAGGGTACTGTCTCAAATCTTTCTCTCCACCAAGACCTACCAACAACATCAGTGTTTACTTAATATTCTGCTTCCTCTGAATCATCATTACTCTTAATGTTGACAAATGTTTGCCTTCTCTCCAGAAACTACATTCATCCAAATTTATCAATTTTGGAAACACCTTTACCATTCTTTAAGCTATTCTAGAAATAAACACTTTATATTCATGATTTAAATTTGAATTGAGCCTACATGAAGGTAGGTCTAATGAGTCTTTGTCTTTAGGTATTACAACCACCACAGCTTCCTTTCAGGATGTTGGTGCTTCTCCTTCTTTTAAAAAAACTGTTAAAATCTTCCAGATCGTAGCTTCCAAACTTCTACATGAATACCATCTATTCCTGGTGACTTTCCTGCAGATTAATTATATGTCACAGTTTTTCTCATCTACTCCTATCTTTTATGTTAAATATTGAGCGTCATCTGTCTCCAACCGTGGCATAGGTAAGTCATCCGTAGATACTTCCATTTGTGCTCTTTCTTGATTTCCACATTTTTCTGATTTATACAAACATGGAATTTCCAAAATAGCTCTAATACCTCTACAGGATGTCTTGATAATTTTTCTTGTTATAGGCTCCCAATGTTTGGCAGCAACCCTTTCTACTTTCTGTTGCCTAAGTTAAGTTTTTGTTCTCTTAAGTTAACAAAAACAGTTATTTAACAGCAGTCTTTCTAAACTCATGCATATTATACAGATAATTCCTTATTTTCTGTTTAGCCTTTTGCAGTTGCACCTCGTCTTTTTCTCTAAAATTCCCCTTTTTATGCAATACTTTTAACTGTTATCTGCCCCTGTAAATAATTCCATACCATACCTTTTTCTTTTATTTCTACCTTATTTTTAAGCTTCACTTTCATTTTATCCCACTCACTAGCTATAACTTCTGAAAATATTTAGATCTTTTTTAATAGCAGGTGAATAATGTTCTCTTCCCCATTCCTTAAATTCCTCTCTTTTTAACAGGTAGGTGGGGAAGCGCCAATGTTTCATTTTTACTTCTTTACCCTGCATTTTTATCATAGTTTTTATTGACACATCATCTGAAATAGTTATTGGATGTGTTGAAGCTTTCGGTTAAATGCACATGCTCCCATGAAATATAATTTTTGTGTAGTCTAACCCAATTATTATACCTTATAGAATAATATAATATGTCAGTTCTCTCAAATTTCCTAATCTGAATTCACTTCTTCCATACCAGATTTCGTCATGAGAATCTATACTATTTTTGTTCATTTTTTTCCTTCTGGGTCTCCCAGATAATATCCTCACTGTTGTAGATCGAGTTATAGTCCCGCGTATAAGTAAAATTCCCTCCTTAAACCTAATTATTTCCCCAAAATTTTCTTAAGCTCCATAATAGTTTTAGGTAGAATATAAATACATGCCAACTTAATTTTCCTCCCTTGCCAGTAGATCCTTACTACAAAAATCTGCCATTATCTCTTCCTCTTCTATCAATATTGGAGTTCACCTAGCATTTAGTGCAAGTACTCCCCTTTTCCCCTGATATTCTTCTGAATATCCATCTTGAAATCCTGTCTTTATCAAATGCCCTTACTCAGTTTTCAATTGTCTCTTGTAGCATTGTGATTTTTAGTCTGCATTTCTTAATGTAATTCGATACTCTTACCTTTTTGTCTATATCTGACGACATTTATGTTCCAAAATAATACAGATAGTGCAGCTTAGTTTTGATTATATGCGGCTGCTTAATGAATATTATCGATCTGAGAGGATGCACTAGCAAGGGACATTAACACTATGTATGCGCACCTCAAAATGAACTATGAGGGTGATGTAGACATAAGATTGATTGACTAAATGCTTGGCACTGTGACTATGTACGAGCACAAGTTGTGAAACGAGAAGAAAAATAAATTGTATATAGATTTTCATGATTTTTGTCGGGCGGTTGTGTTTTCTTGGCCCCTGGGTTCATCACCAATGAATGGAGATGCTACCTTGAGTGATGGTTCAGCGCGCCCTATTACAATGGATACTGTAACTGCAGATCCAGTAGAGACCATAAGACGTCTTCTGGGTGACACCCACCCTGTGAATGCAGGAAGGATTACACCCACTTATGGTACAACTGCTAAACAAACTGCAGATGAACCTGCTGGAGGTGTAGACAATGCTACGAATGACTGAGTCGTTGGCTTGTCTCGTTACTGTTCAAGGCCCATGTAGTGATTTTATACATGAGCTAACCACCTCTAGCTCTCGAATTTCCCCTTCTAGTGGTTCTCATGAACGAGATAATACCTTGAAGTTGTCAAAAATAATGCGATTGACAGAAATGAGCAACAAGCTGCAATCTCGTCTACCTCCAAGGGTTCTCTATCGTTTGAACCCCCTTTTTTTTAGCCAAAGCACTACCAATACAGCAGGAGACCAGGAAAGTACATTCCTGCAACAGAAGGAAAGTAGCAAGGAAAGGCTGAAACGGTTAAACAATACCGATGGGGACCTTCAACAAGAAGTCGCAAACAGGTGAACTAGCGTATAATTTGTCATCATTCGTTTTAACAAAGTAACAGACTGCGTTACTTAAAGGATTGTCCTTTGTTCCAGCAGCCAAGACTGATTTGACTGAATAAAAAAGTTTGGTATACATGTTACGTTGAATCTGCTGTTCCCTAACAAGACTGCAGTTAATAATTGTTTTAAGAAACCTAGTGTATTTTCATCAGACCTTAAACCAGCGTTAGAAGCTTCTTATGTGAAGAAGATTTAAGAAATGGTTTGTATGAATGTCAACGTAAAAATAACTTTTATAACTTTAACTTTAAATAATATGAAGCTCTTAATCAACTAACTAGTGCTTCACACCTTATTATAAGACCAGCCAATAAAGGCAAGTGGGATTGTGGTACTAGATAGATGTGTGTTAGAGGACGGAGACTTCTGGATGAGATTGCATAAATATCAGGTTACTGGCCTTGTTAATAGGGTAAATTGTTATTTATATGATTTATTAATGACTGACTTAATAGATTATGGACTGTACACCTGTTTCATAGTGGTTGAGCCTAAAATTCCTATAATATATAGTTTGCCTAAGATGCACAAGGATACTGTTGATCCTCCCTTTCGGCCCATAGTGTCTGGCAGAGGATGGCTCACTGAGCCACTATCTATATATGTTAAAAAAACAACTAAGGCCAGTCCTAGACACTGTGTTAGGGAATACAAACCAGTTACTGAATGATCTTTATGCATGGTCAAAGGGTATAATTTTTACTGGTGGCTTGTTGTTCCTGACCCTAGACGTGAACTCCCTCTTTACTGTCATTCCAAATGACGAAGGTATAGATAATGTTGGATCATTTCTGACTGATCATTTCTGACTACTAATAGTAATTATTCTAGCTCAAGTTAGTTTGATAGGCACTTTACTCAAGCTGATACTCGAGAATAATATATTTTTTTTTGAGTCAAAGTATTTTTTACAAAAGGTGGGGGGTTGCGATGGGCACATGTGCGAATTCCTGTTCTAGTGTCATCCTTGCGCAATGGGAAAAATTTTCACTAATGAATGCTACAAGTCGCATGTTTTGTTTTATAAATGTTTAGTCAATGACATATATTTTGTGTGGCGGGGCCAGTTTGAGCCTCTGGGAAAATTTGTAACATTCTCGCATAACACCGCATCATTCTTAAAATTCAGTATGCAACATTCAGACACTAATATATTTCTTAGATGTCTCAATAAAGACATGCTAGGTAGATTATCTACGAAGATATACAAGAAATCATGTAAGAAAAATAATCTTCTATACAAAACCAGCATGCACCCGAGACATATTCCTAGGATTGTGTTGAAAAACCAGATATTAAGGGTGATGAGATTGCATACTGAAGAGACTTCACTTGAGAGAGCTTTAGATAATCTAAGAATAGAGTTTGTAGATAGAGGCTATAAGATAGAGGATATAGAGTGAGCAGTGATAAAAGTGAAGAATAGGAATTCATGGGCCAGATCCTATTTTTCTGACAATATAGAAGAACCAACTAGACCTAGAGAGAGGATGATCTAGACCTAGAGAGAGGATGACGACAGACATCTTGAGTAGTTATGTGAACTTTTTCCAGTAATATTAATACACCCCTGGGATCACTTCATTGGCTCTGCTTGACAGAGACTCAGTTAATTAATCAATGGGGCGGCAAAAGCCGACACAGTCTGGCTAGGCTTATAAATGCCCTCAGGCAGATAGCCTAGTACCTGCCTATGAACCTATGTTGTACGTGACATCATTAAGAAGAATTGACCCATTCTTATGGCTGACTCTGACTTGGATAATATATTGGGTCCCTCACCTAAGTTTGCATGTAGAAATAAGACAATAAAGCAATGTTTGTTATAGAAAAAAATTATTTCAGACAATACAATCCGAATGTAAGGGCACTTATTCATGTAGATCTTGTAAGTTTGTGTTGAGTGCAACTTCTGTTCCTCATCCGAGATTGTCTAAGACCATTGAATTTTGCTTTTATGCAGACTGTACAACTAAGAACATAGTTTATTTGGCTAAATGTGTAGAATGTGAGGGATTCTATGTTGGTAAAACCAGCCGAATGTTAAGGGAGAGAATATTAGAGCATAATAATGACATTCATAATAGGAAGTTAAGTAATGTTCTTGCGAAACATGTTGTGGAAAAGGGTGACACATTCTTTTATGTTCTTGGTGCTAAGTATAGTTGATTGTGGTTTATGTGAGCGTGACATTAGTAATGAATCTGAGTATGTTGAATTACGTTCGATTTTGGATTTAAGGGCGGTCTTTCCAGGTCTTAACTCTGTGTCTTTAAAACCAGCACTTAAGGAGCTTACATCATTGATTCTGTTTATGAATGACATCACATGATCAGATTTTAATTTTTCATTGGTTGGTTGTTTTTATTTAAATGCTTGAGTATTATGCTTGTTTAATTGTCTAAAGAAGCAGAGTTTCTACGAAAGCACTCACCTGTTTTTATATATTAGTCTTTTATTAAATATCCATATTTTATAACACCTAGCCTTTATTGGATGCCTGGTTTTGCATTTATATATTATTGGACTTTGTCCTGGTACTCTCTGCATTCTTTGATCTTTATTCTCTCTTAAAGATCCAGGACAACTCATCAAAGATGATGATGGTTACTCCTTTTTAGTCCAGACAGCAGTGGATGTTTGTTGTGCTTCACTGTTTGCAAAAGTGATACTTGGAATGTTATGCCTTGGCAACCCTTGGTCAGCCCAAATACCAGAAAATGTTCCCTCCCCTAAGCCCAGAGAATGCCCTTCTTCCCTGATATCAAGATGTCAGTGGATAAAGGGTCATTGGTGCAATTTCCTCAGTTTTCTTGCCATTGGAGCTTCTGATACCCTTTGTACAACACATCGATCAATCCAAAAAGAGGGGTTGTGCATCTAAAGTAGAGTTCCCCTTCCTGAGGTGAAAGACTTCTATCTCTTGCTCTTAGCAGAAGTTTCTTTGGCAGGAGCTTTGACAGGGCCCAACTGCCTGGATCTCATGAAGTCCATGAGATCCTCTGCTAACCTGACAAGGTCCTGCAGGTAGGCTTGTGAATGTGCTTGCTTTGTACTGCTTATGTTGCATTTCATTGCATGTCTGTCAAAACTAATGCTTGTGTAGTGTGTGGAAAGCATGTCTGCCACTAGGGCTTCCACTCTTTGCTTATTCTGCCTGGACCATGGGCATGATATGGCCAACTGTCCCCAGAGCATGCACTTTAGTTCTAAAACAGTAAAACTTAGGGTGGCGTCCCTCCAGAAATATTTGGATAATGAAAAGGAGCATTGAGGCTTCTGCACATTGTAGCATCCACCATTTCTACTGATGAAGATCTCCCTTGCAAGAGGAAAGAGAAGCATCTGAAGGTTATTGGGGAGCCATGTGATAGTATTTCTTTATCCTGTAATCAGACTAGGCTTGAGACTATATAAGGAAGAGAGGCTGCTTCACAGCCGTCTCCGACTGACTGCATGGCTGTGGCCTGTGGTGATTCCGCTATGTCATTGGCCTCATAGATGTCCACTTGCGACAGGTTAGCCAGAGTGTATGATTTGCCTGTTGCCACTAGGCAGGTGCCTGTTTTCTGACTGCTGTTTGAGACTTTGAGGGGAAGATGGAATTCCCCAAAGTAGCAGGGAGGAGAATTCTGCAGTTCAGATGTGCAGGCCTTATGAAGACCAGGCCAAAGGTTAAACACAGGAAGGTTGCTGTAGACTTGCCTCAGCTTAGGCCTTTTGAACAACTGATGCAGCTTCACAGGCCTACCTGCAGAGCCTTGTCCAGTTAGCTGAGAATCTCCTGAATTTCATGATATTCAGGCAGCTGGGTCCTGACATGGATATCTACCCAAAAACATCATGGGAAGAGAGTTGTCATGATGGTTAAGGTCTTTATCACACAGAGACAAGGTACAGGGTTTGATTCTGACCTCTAGGTATTGGTTAGGCTTGTAATAGTTTGCAGACTGTTTGCGTAATATTTACCTATGAACCTTAAGAGAAAAAAAATTACCTATGAACTTCTCCTGCCTAAAGAGCAAGAGAGAGAACTTTCACCTAAGGAGTCCTCAGACTCAGTTGAGGATGATTTAGCATATGTGGACCAGCTGTCCAACTGAATTGTATGACACCCTTAACTCATCTTCATCACCTGAGGAATTTTCCTTCGGAGAGCCTCTACAGAGCATGAAAGCTTCTTTCATTTTGGAAGCTCAGGAGGTCAGAGATCTGATGTCCTTTTCATTCTTCCTTACTATTAGGTCTCTGATCCAACCCTCAGATCCGAGACTGCCACATTTATACAGACTAGGATACAAGTCTCACTCTCCTCTCTCTGCCCATAATGCTGTACCCTCTGCAGGCTTCCCAAGATCTCATTTGCCACCAGCAGTGACAGACGCGGTTTTCCTTAGTCTCAATTGTGAGATAGCATGGGATTCCTTTGAATTATTTTTTCAGATAAGTTAAATTTCTTTATTTTTGCTTATCCTTTCTCGTCTTTCTCTCCCATCCATTAGTTTTCCCAAGCGTTAGCTGCGAAATCCCCCCTCCCCCAACACACACACACTTTCTCTGTGCTTTCCTCGGGCATTGGTCCTCGCTAATTCTCTCCTTTGTATTGGTGATAGTTTCCAAAAACAAAAGTAGAGTAGTTTAAGTTCTTTTATATTTCTAATTATAGTGGTTTTCTCTGTGTGTGTGCACTGTACATTGGTGTAGCTAGATAAAGGCTTTCTACTTGTAGTATTTTCCCTGTGTGCTTGTGTTTTGTTAGTTTAGGCATAATGTCTGACAGACAGACTGGATTTAAGTGCTGCTGAGAATGCAGGCACAAAATTCCCCATTCTGATCCACACAATAGATTTGTATATTGTCTGGGGCCAGAACATCTGCAGTCAGCTTGTTCAGTCTGCAAGGGATTTAATCCCAGGGCCATTGCCAACTGCAAGAAGAAATTGATTCTCAAAGGGCTTTTACCTGCTTCTACTTCTTTCTCCAGGGGCTCAAACCCCCTTAAAGGCATGATTGGGTCTACAAGACTCCAAGAAATGCCCTCACAGGCTTCTTTGGAGCCACCCTCCAAATTTTCAAAAACTTCAGATCCGACTGGGTCGGACCATAGACCTACTTTTGCTCCGGTGGATCCAAAACGTTCTTCAAATCAGACTGGTACCATTTTGTCAACCAGTTCTCAAAGACCTTCCACTTCTACTTCTGAGAACAAGGAGTCGAATCCTGGAGTTTTCCATCAAATCAGTGTCCCACAACTGTACCTTCAAAAATTTTGCAGACCCCGGCAAGGCCAACGTTAGTGGCTTCCTTGAGGTCTTCTAGGAGCCCTTTGGAAATTGATGTGGGAAGGATGATACGGAAGATCCTCGAGACTCAGATTCAGATGGGGGTTTTGCCTACTCCATCCCCTCTATGATCTGCAAGTGTTCCTATTACAGCGCAGTCTCCTTCTCCGATCCAACCTTTCGGTATCGTAGCCCCAGGATCATAGCCACCTGGGGGAATCAGTGTCATATCCGGGGAGCCTTCCTTCCTCAACTCCGAAAGTTGCTCTGACTGCTTGTGCTTTGATGCTGTTGGATCGCAGTGGGTTTCGTTTACAAGATGTCTCCATTGAATCTGGTTGGAGGGGTTTGGCTCTTACCTCATTGGAGCAGTCTGTTCCCCTCTGCGCTTTGGAGCTCGACAGCTCAGGTCCGATTCTACCTTTGGACCATGGATCCCTACACTCTCTTCCTTGATTGATTCTGTGAGCTGGGGAAGGATTCTTTGGGTCAGTTGGCTTTCCATGTCATAGAAAGGGTCCTCTCAACTCATGGAGATCCAATCTCTCTGAGCTATAATACTCCCCATCACCTCTTATTGGATGAGAGAGTTGAGCCTTTCATACCTGTCCATGGTCAACCTGTGCCGAGAAGCCTCCAAACTCTTCCCCTAGAGGAAGCCCCTTATTCCAAGACCTCCCCTGAGCTTCACACAGAGGAGATTCCCTGTAAGAAGACATGCAAGAAAGAGGCACATTAACTCGCCCTTGGAGTCCCTTACTGAGGACATGGACTTTGAGGGAGAAGGCTCCCCAAGTTCAACACCGGAACATGTCTGGAGTTATTTTAGAGATCTGAGACAGAGAGGTGGTTGGTTGGCCCAAACCCCTTCTCCTGAAGAGTGTGTTTTTGGAGCCTTTCCGGACGGTCCCGTCTACCTCTTTTGTGATCTGCGCCATGAACAAACTCATGGATTTTGTGTCCCGCAAGGCCTGGAAGGAGCCTGATACTATCAAATATCTAAATGACCAGATAAATTCTTGTCTCCCCCAAAGACTTACCACACTGGACTAAGGGTATACTGGTAGATGCCATGGTTGTGGCAGCAGCTGCCAAAAAAGACTAGCTAAACAGAGCTCCACTGTTCATCCGTGAAACAGGGAGTCCAGAGCGAGGGACAGGTTTGGTGAGCACATTTATGCCTTGACCACCTTCGCACTGAGGTAGGTAAATTACCTGGCGCACTTGACTCTGCTACAGAGAGGTCTAGTCAAAGAACTTTCCGACTCTGTAGCAGAGGCCATGTCGATGTTGGACTTCAATAAAGTATCTCTCTGACTGGCTACTCTTTCTCCCCTAATTCCTCCATGAGGCATATCTCCCATTCCACGGAGGGCACCTCACAGGCAGCTGGCTCAGGTATTGGTTACTAGAAGGTGCACCTGGATGAGGCTTTGTGACTTCACAAAACCCTTTAAGACGTCCTTTGTTAATGCCCCATTTGATAGCTCCTTGTTTGGGCCCATCTGTCAAAGATACCCTAATCCTCAATGAACAGGAAGGCAATACCTTGTCTGCAGTTGGAGTCAGGTTTTCTATCCTTCAACATACCTTTACCAGAAATCAGAGCAGTGGTAAGAAGACCTGGTTCCGGAAATCCCAAAGACATTCCCATGATCAATGCAGGGTTTCTTCCTCTAGAGGCAGAGGAAGAAGTTTTAATGAGAGATGCCGTCCTGGGGCAGAGAGGGACTGCAGAATGAGGACTTATGAGAGCCGTTTTCTGACAAATTCTGTCAGCACTGCTGAAGCACTGCCTGACTGCTCAGCTCTGGAGGCAGTCGGGGGTCGTTTTTCCCAGCACCCAGATTAAGGATTATATCCAAGACACCAAAGAAACTCCCCAACGTTCCACCCAGTCGTAGGTAGTATGCAGTACCAGAGATTCAAACACTACTGCAAAAGTGTCATACAAGAGGTCTCAACCGAACAAAAGGGATTCAGAACTTACTCTCGCTTCTTTTTAGTGCCAAAGAAAACTGAGGAATTGAGACCCTTTTTGGATCTAAGCAAACTGAATTTGTTCATAAAGAAAACAAAGTTCTGAATGGTTACGGTTCAGTCCATCTTTCTACTGTTGCAAAAGGACAATTGGATGTGCTCGGTGAACTTAAAGGATGCATACTGACACATTAAAATAAACAGACGCTTCAGAAATTATCTGCTCTTCAGGCTGGGAAGACAGTCATTACCAGTTCAGGGCTCTAACCTTTGGAATCACCACAGGCCCCAGGGTGTTTACCAAATGCTTGGCACTCTCACCTGAGACTGAAAGCATTCTGGGTGTTTCCATACTTGTACGACTGGCTTCTGACTGCCCCAACCAGGCGTCAACTTGTTCAGGCCAGAGATTTACCTGTTACAGATATCGAATCCTGTGGGCATCACCATAAACCTGAAAAAATCAAACCTATCCCAGGTACAGAGTTTGGAATTCAAGGAGTCTCATTTGGATGCATTGAATCAAATAGCATCACTACCCCCTCACCACATACAGACCTTGAGAGATCATATTCAAACTGTTTTAAATCTTCAATCTCCTCCGGGCCACTCTTGTTCCATTAACGTTTTTTATGCGAGTGCTTCAGTGGACCTTGGCTGTTCAATGGTCTATTCTTTACCAGCGTGTGTTTGTTCCCATGAAGTTGACTCCGGTTTGCAGAAAGCGTCTTCGATGGTGGCTTCTTTGGTATGATCTGACAATCGGCAGGCCATTCCTTCTTCCTTTCCCTACAGCCAAGATGACCATGTATGCTTCCCAGTTATGGGTCAGGGCATTTCCAGGGAAAGATGGTCCAAAGCGCTTTGTCTCATTTAGAGACCAACTTGCTTCTTAGTGTTCTGGAGATGAGCAGTCCTCCTTATCCTGCAAGCCTTTCAGGATGTTTTCCCTCTTCACACACCCAATTCACACAGGCAACTTGTCAGTAGTCTGGTATATCAACAAGGAGGAGCCTATTTATATCCCTTGTACAGCGAGGCCATGAGGGTCTGGGAATGACTCATTTCTTCAGACCACTTTCTGCTTGCAACTAACGTACCGGGGAATTCCAACATTCTCGCAGTCAAACTCAGCAGGACTGTTCTGAACCCTTACGAGTGGTCCCTCAGTCAGTAGCGAACTTGATTTTTCAGCCATTGGGGCCAACCCTGCTACTATCTGCATCTCCTCAGAGCAACTTGTGCAGCAGTTAGTCTGATCTCCCCCTCTGGGTGAGTCCTTGATGGACGCTGTAGTTCACGATTGGCCCTCTGTTCTCCTTTATGCTTATCCCCCTCTACCTTTGATCCTGAAATTTCTACAGAAAGCAAAACAGTTGAAAACATCAGTAATCCTCATTGCCCCTTACTGGCCTCGTCAGATTTGGTTCCCCTTTCTCTGGTCTCACCTGAAATATTGTCCATGGATGCTGCCATCCAAACAGGACCTTCTTTTTCACCTGTCGGTGGTCACCACCCCAGCCTACACACCATCAGACTAACTGCTTGGTTTTTCCAATTCCAGTAACTGTACAGAGGGCCAGGCTTGCTTCCCCTGTTAGAGACATCATGCTGGCTTCCCAAAACCTTCCACTAAAAAGGTTTATAGAGACAAATGACACAGATTTGAACTGATGTTTATAATCTTCATTCATTTATGATGGATGGGTTTTGGTTATGTCCGCTGAACCGATTTGGTTGATTTAGCAAGCTTGCGCCAGCCTAAAACTGTCGAGCTAAGGTTACACGTAGTGCCCCTCTCCTCATCTCCTCAGATCTCTTTTGCCGCATAGAGTTTCAAGATGCGTCAGGCCAGCTCTCGAGCTAAGTGTTTCTTTTTTCATCAAATATTGACCTTTGTTTCTTCCTAATTGCTTATAACTACTTTAGTCTTGGTCATTTGTACTTGTATTACCTTTCTATTGGTGCGAGTGAAAAATTCCATCTCTTTTACCTTTATATATATATATATATATATATATATAGGTTCATAGGTAGGTACCCTGGCTTTTGCCACCCAAGAAAATTATTTTCCTGTGCCACTGTTGAGCAGAGCCACAGAAGTGATCCCCAGGGTGAATTTCCTGTTTCCCTTCCAATCATCAAGATTTTTCTTGGAGTGCTAATGAGGATATATATATATATCTATATATATATATATATATATATATATATATATATATATATATATATATAATATTTATATGTGTGTGTGTGTGTGTATGTATATATATATTAGGATATATAGATATATATAGAAATATATATAAAGATATATATATATAGATATAGATTTTATATATATATATATATATATATATATATATATATAGATATATAGATATATATATAGATATATATAGAGATATATATAGAGATATATATATATAGATAAATATATATAGAAATATATATATATATATATATATATATATATATATATATATATATATATATATATATATATATATAGATGTAGATAGATGTGTATATATATATATATATATATTTAACATTTGTTGACTGGGCTGGTCCAACTGGATACATGTCCATTTTCAGTGGAGGCCCGGGGAGAAAAGCTCCGCACTACAAAATAGTATTTACAAGACAAAGTACATTGTAAGTTTTAGCTGTTATAGAGGTATTTCCTATTGTCATATTAGTAGGATGAGTCTTACTGAATAGAGCTATGAATATAGGTACAAAGATGAATAAGAAGATGTAGCACAACATTGGTAGTATAGTAATACAGGGGAATGTTTAAAACTATGTAAGACAACAATGCACACTATTGAGCAATAAAGTCAGACCAATATAGTTTGCTAGTAGGCTAAGTTAGCTAGAAAAACACAATACAGCAATCAAGTCTCTGATTATAAACCAATACCAAAGTTAGTTATAAAAGTCACCCATATGATTGTTAGTAATTCAGTTAGTTATTAAATAGTTCACTATTAATAGGTATATTGATATGCACACAATTATAAGTAAGGTAATTTTGCTTGTGCTGTGTGTCATCATATACAGACTGGTGTTTAGTCTGGATTAGCACAAGGGCATAACCAGTGAGATTTGAGGTATGTTTTAAGTTTGGTTTTAAATAGGGGAGCTGAGGAAATGGATGTAAGGTGATCTGGGAGGGATTTCCAGGTTTTACCCACTGCGTTGGAGAACAGAGAGTCACCAGCCAGATTGTTGGTTTTATTTATTTGCACTAGTAATTTGTTTGATGAGCGTAGGATCTTTAGGTTACAGTAGGGGAAGATTAAGTTGGTGAGTATGGGAGTCTTTGAAGGTTGGTATAGTATCTTTTGGACTATTGTTAGTTGGTTCAGTAAAATTAGATTTGACAGTTCTAACCAGCCTAGTTGTTTAAGATTGTTGCAGTGATGGGTTCTGTAGGTTGAGCCAGTTGCAAATCTTGCTATATTATTGTAAGCGATGGAAAGTTTGTTCATATTGCTTTTGCATAGTTTAGTGTAGATAGGGGATGCGTATGTAAGGGTTGAGATTAAATGGGTACGGGCAATAGTGGACCTGGCTTTGGGGGTTAGAAAGGGTTTGATTCTGTAGAGGGAACCTAGTTTTTTTGTTAATTGTTTTTATAGTGTTATAAATATGGGGTTCAAAGGAGAGGGTTGTTATCAATTAGTACCCCCAAGTAGTCTTGTGGTTCTGGAGATATTTCTGTACCATTAGTTGAGGTGACGCTGAAGTATATTGGGGAAGATGTTCTTCATCTCACATTGCTGCAGTCCTTACACTTGGGTAGTCCGCTGTCCTCGGTCGGCCCGAATATCAAAGTATAAGGCTGACGTCGGTCAAGGCGCATAAGACTGACATCAGGACGCCAGTCTGCGCAT